>NC_137462.1:48682312-49152064 GCF_964235325.1 Thermobia domestica
ATATGAGTGGGGAATTGATATTTAAATAAGATATATACGAGGGAAGTTTCTAAGTTTCCTCAAGACATATTATATGGAAACGGGCTAACATTAGGTCAATTTAACCCTCTTTAAATTTTGTTATTATAACATTTTCTAACAGACAGACTCTACGTGCAGCACATATGTTAAAATGAAAGTGGGGAATTAATATTTAAATAAGATATATACGAGGGAAGTTTCTAAGTTTCCTCAAGACATATTATATCGAAATGGACTAACATTAGGTCAATTTACCCCTCTCCAAATTTCATAATCTTAGCATTTTCTAACAGATAGACACAACATACAGCACATATGTTAAAATAAAAGTGGGGAATTAATATTTAAATAAGATATATACCAGGAAAGATTCTAGGTTTCCTCAAGAGATATTGCATCGAAATGGGCTAACATTAGGTCAATTTACCCCTCTCCAAATTTCATTACCTTAACATTTTCTAACAGACAGACTCTACGTGCAGCACATATGTTAAAACAAAAGTGGGGAATTAATATTTAAATAAGATATATACGAGCTAAGTTTCTAAGTTTCCTCAATACATATTATATCGAAACGGGCTAACATTAGGTCAATTTACCCCTCTCCAAATTTCATAATCTTAGCATTTTCTAACAGACAGACTCTACGTGCAGCACATATGTTAAAATGAAAGTGGGGAATTAATATTTAAATAATATATATAGGAGGGAAGTTTCTAAGTTTCCTCAAGAGATATTGTATCGAAACAGGCTAACATTAGATCAATTTGCCCCACTCCAAATTTCATTATCTTAACATTTTCTACCAGACAGACTCTACGTGCAGCACATATGTTAAAACAAAAGTGGGGAATTAATATTTAAATAAGATATATACGAGGGAAGTTTCTAAGTTTCCTCAAGAGATATTGTATCGAAATGGGCTAACATTAGGTCAATTTACCCCTCTTCAAATTTCATTACCTTAACATTTTCTAACAGACAGACTCGACGTGCAGCACACATGTTAAAACAAAAGTGGGGAATTAATATTTAAATGAGATATACACGAGGGGAGTTTCTAAGTTTATTAAGACATATTATATCGAAACGGGCTAATATTAGGTCAATTTACCCCACTCCAAATTTCATTACCTTAGCATTTTCTGACAGATAGACACTACATACAGCAAATATTTTAAAATAAAAGTGGGGAATTCATATTTAAATAAGATATGTACGAGGGAAGTTTCTAAGTTTCCTCAAGAGACAATATATCGGAATGGGCTAACATTAAGTCAATTTACCCCTCTCCAAATTTCACAATCTTAGCATTTTCTAACAGATAGACCCTACATACAGCACATATGTTAAAATAAAAGTGGGGAATTAATATTTAAATAAGATATGTACCAGGGAAGCTTCTAAGTTTCCTCAAGACATATTATATAGAAATGGGCTAACATTAAGTCAATTTACCCCTTTCCAAATTTCATTACCTTAGCATTTTCTGACAGATAGACACTACATACAGCAAATATGTTAAAATAAAAGTGGGGGAATTATTATTTATATAAGATATGTATTAGGGAAGTTTCTAAGTTTCCTCAAGAGATATTATATCGAAATGGGCTAACATTAGGTCAATTTACCCCTCTCCAAAATTCATAATCTTAGCATTTTCAAACAGATAGACACTACATACAGCACATATGTTAAAAAAAGTGAGGAATTAATATTTAAATAAGATATATAAGAGGGAAGTTTCTAACTTTTCTCAAGAGATATTTTATCGAAACGGGCTAACATTAGGTCAATTTACACCTCTCCAAATTCATAATCTTAGCATTTTCTAACAGATAGACACTACATACAGCACATATGTAAAAATAAAAGTGGGGAATTAATATTTAAATAAGATATATACGAGGGAAGTTTCTAAGTTTCCTCAAGACATATTATATGGAAACGGGCTAACATTAGGTCAATTTAAGCCTCTCCAAATTTCGTTATTATAACATTTTCTAACAGACAGGCTCTACGTGCAGCACATATGTTAAAATGAAAGTGGGGAATTAATATTTAAATAAGATATATACGAGGGAAGTTTCTAAGTTTCCTCAAGACATATTATATCAAAATGGACTAACATTAGGTCAATTTACCCCTCTCCAAATTTCATAATCTTAGCAATTTCTAACAGATAGACACTACATACAGCACATATGTTAAAATAAAAGTGGGGAATTGATATTTAAATAAGATATATACCAGGAAAGATTCTAAGTTTCCTCAAGAGATATTGTATCGAAACAGGCTAACATTAGGTCAATTTACCCCTCTTCAAATTTCATTACCTTAACATTTTCTAACAGTCAGACTCGACGTGCAGCACATATGTTAAAACAAAAGTGGGGAATTGATATTTAAATAAGATATATACGAGGGGAGTTTCTAAGTTTATTAAGACATATTATATCGAAACGGGCTAATATTAGGTCATTTTACCCCACTCCAAATTTCATTACCTTAGCATTTTCTGACAGATAGACACTACATACAGCACATATGTTAAAATAAAAGTGGGGAATTAATATTTAAATAAGATATGCACGAGGGAAGTGTCTAAGTTTCCTCAACAGATATTATATCGAAATGGGCTAACATTAGGTCAATTTTCCCCTCTCCAAATTTCATAATCTTAGCATTTTCTAACAGATAGACACTACATAGAGGACATATGTTAAAATAAAAGTGGGGAATTATTATTTAAATAAGGTATATACGAGGAAAATTTCTAACTTTCCTCAAGAGATATTGTATCGAAACGGGCTAATATTAGGTCAATTTACCCCTCTCCAAATTTCATTATCTTAACATTTTCTACCAGACAGACTCTACGTGGAGCACATATGTTAAAATAAAAGTGGAGAATTAATATTTAAATAAGATATATACGAGGGAAGTTTCTAAATTTCCTCAAGACATATTATATCGAAACGGGCTAACAATAGGTCAATTTACCCCTCTCCAAATTTCATAATCTTAGAATTTCTTAACAGTCAGACTCTACGTGCAGCACATATTTTAAATGAAAGTGGGGAATTAATATTTAAATAAGATATATACGAGGGAAGTTTCTACGTTTCCTCAAGAGATATTGTATCGAAATGGGCTAACATTAGGTATATTTACGCTCTCCAAATTTCATAATCTTAGCATTTTCTAACAGACAGACTCTACGTGCAGCACATATGTTAAAATAAAAGTGGGGAATTAATATTTAAATAAGATATATACGAGGAAAGTTTCTAAGTTTCCTCAAGAGATATTGTATCGAAATGGGCTAACATTATGTCAATTTACCCCTCTCCAAATTTCATAATCTTAGCATTTTCTAACAGGTAGACACTACATAGAGGACATATGTTAAAATAAAAGTGGGGAATTAATATTTAAATAAGATATATACGAGGGAAGTTTCTAAATTTCCTCAACACATATTATATCGAGACGGGCTAACATTAGGTCAATTTACCCCTCTCCAAATATCATAATCTTAGGATTTTCTAACAGTCAGACTCTACGTGCAGCACATATGTTAAAATGAAAGTGGGGAATTAATATTTAAATAAGATATATACGAGGGGAGTTTCTAAGTTTCCTCAAGAGATATTGTATCCAAATGGGCTAACATTAGGACAATTTACCCCTCTCCAAATTTCATTACCTTAACATTTTCTAACAGACAGACTCTGCGTGCAGCACATATGTTAAAATAAAAATGGGGAATTAATATTTAAATAAGATATGTACGAGGGAAGTTTCTAAGTTTCCTCAAGAGATATTGTATTGAAATGGGCTAACATTAGGTCAATTTATCCCTCTCCGAATTTCTTAATCTTAGCATTTTCTAACAGACAGAATCTACGTGCAGCACATATGTTGAAACAATAGTGGGGAATTAATATTTAAATAAGATATATACGAGGAAAGTTTCTAAGTTTCCTCAAGAGATATTGTATCGAAATGGGCTAACATTAGGTCAATTTACCCCTCTCCAAATTTCATTACCTTAACATTTTCTAACAAACAGACTCCGCGTGCAGCACATACGTTAAAACAAAAGTGGGGAATTAATATTTAAATAAGATATATACGAGGGAAGTTTCTAAGTTTCCTCAAGAGATAATGTATCAAAATGGGCTAACATTAGGTCAATTTACCCCTCCCCAAATTTCATAATCTTAGCTTTTTCTAACAGATAGACACTACATACAGCACATATGTTAAAATAAAAGTGGGGAATTAATATTTAAATAAGATATGTACGAAGGAAGCTTCTAAGTTTCCTCAAGACATATTATATAGAAATGGGCTAACATTAGGTCAATTTACCCCTTTCCAAATTTCATAATCTTAGCATTTTCTGACAGATAGACACTACATACTGCAAATATGTTAAAATAAAAGTGGGGAATTATTATTTAAATAAGATATGTATTAGGGAAGTTTCTAAGTTTCCTCAAGAGATATTATATAGAAATGGGCTAACATTAGGTCAATTTACCCCTCTCCAAATTTCATAATTTTAGCATTTTCTAACAGATAGACACTACATACAGCACATATGTTAAAAAAAGTGGGGAATTAATATTTAAATAAGATATTTACGAGGGAAGTTTCTAACTTTCCTCAAGAGATATTTTATCGAAACGGGCTAACATTAGGTCAATTTACACCTCTCCAAATTTCATTATCTTAACATTTTCTGCCAGACAGACTCTACGTGCAGCACATATGTTAAAATAAAAGTGGGGAATTGATATTTAAATAAGATATATACGAGGGAAGTTTCTAAGTTTCCTCAAGACATATTATATGGAAACGGGCTAACATTAGGTCAATTTAACCCTCTTTAAATTTTGTTATTATAACATTTTCCAACAGACAGACTCTACGTGCAGCACATATGTTAAAATGAAAGTGGGGAATTAATATTTAAATAAGATATATACGAGGGAAGTTTCTAAGTTTCCTCAAGACATATTATATCGAAATGGACTAACATTAGGTCAATTTACCCCTCTCCAAATTTCATAATCTTAGCATTTTCTAACAGATAGACACAACATACAGCACATATGTTAAAATAAAAGTGGGGAATTAATATTTAAATAAGATATATACCAGGAAAGATTCTAGGTTTCCTCAAGAGATATTGCATCGAAATGGGCTAACATTAGGTCAATTTACCCCTCTCCAAATTTCATTACCTTAACATTTTCTAACAGACAGACTCTACGTGCAGCACATATGTTAAAACAAAAGTGGGGAATTAATATTTAAATAAGATATATACGAGCTAAGTTTCTAAGTTTCCTCAATACATATTATATCGAAACGGGCTAACATTAGGTCAATTTACCCCTCTCCAAATTTCATAATCTTAGCATTTTCTAACAGACAGACTCTACGTGCAGCACATATGTTAAAATGAAAGTGGGGAATTAATATTTAAATAATATATATAGGAGGGAAGTTTCTAAGTTTCCTCAAGAGATATTGTATCGAAACAGGCTAACATTAGATCAATTTGCCCCACTCCAAATTTCATTATCTTAACATTTTCTACCAGACAGACTCTACGTGCAGCACATATGTTAAAACAAAAGTGGGGAATTAATATTTAAATAAGATATATACGAGGGAAGTTTCTAAGTTTCCTCAAGAGATATTGTATCGAAATGGGCTAACATTAGGTCAATTTACCCCTCTTCAAATTTCATTACCTTAACATTTTCTAACAGACAGACTCGACGTGCAGCACACATGTTAAAACAAAAGTGGGGAATTAATATTTAAATGAGATATACACGAGGGGAGTTTCTAAGTTTATTAAGACATATTATATCGAAACGGGCTAATATTAGGTCAATTTACCCCACTCCAAATTTCATTACCTTAGCATTTTCTGACAGATAGACACTACATACAGCAAATATTTTAAAATAAAAGTGGGGAATTCATATTTAAATAAGATATGTACGAGGGAAGTTTCTAAGTTTCCTCAAGAGACAATATATCGGAATGGGCTAACATTAAGTCAATTTACCCCTCTCCAAATTTCACAATCTTAGCATTTTCTAACAGATAGACCCTACATACAGCACATATGTTAAAATAAAAGTGGGGAATTAATATTTAAATAAGATATGTACCAGGGAAGCTTCTAAGTTTCCTCAAGACATATTATATAGAAATGGGCTAACATTAAGTCAATTTACCCCTTTCCAAATTTCATTACCTTAGCATTTTCTGACAGATAGACACTACATACAGCAAATATGTTAAAATAAAAGTGGGGAATTATTATTTATATAAGATATGTATTAGGGGAGTTTCTAAGTTTCCTCAAGAGATATTATATCGAAATGGGCTAACATTAGGTCAATTTACCCCTCTCCAAAATTCATAATCTTAGCATTTTCAAACAGATAGACACTACATACAGCACATATGTTAAAAAAAGTGAGGAATTAATATTTAAATAAGATATATAAGAGGGAAGTTTCTAACTTTTCTCAAGAGATATTTTATCGAAACGGGCTAACATTAGGTCAATTTACACCTCTCCAAATTTCATAATCTTAGCATTTTCTAACAGATAGACACTACATACAGCACATATGTAAAAATAAAAGTGGGGAATTAATATTTAAATAAGATATATACGAGGGAAGTTTCTAAGTTTCCTCAAGACATATTATATGGAAACGGGCTAACATTAGGTCAATTTAAGCCTCTCCAAATTTCGTTATTATAACATTTTCTAACAGACAGGCTCTACGTGCAGCACATATGTTAAAATGAAAGTGGGGAATTAATATTTAAATAAGATATATACGAGGGAAGTTTCTAAGTTTCCTCAAGACATATTATATCAAAATGGACTAACATTAGGTAAATTTACCCCTCTCCAAATTTCATAATCTTAGCAATTTCTAACAGATAGACACTACATACAGCACATATGTTAAAATAAAAGTGGGGAATTGATATTTAAATAAGATATATACCAGGAAAGATTCTAAGTTTCCTCAAGAGATATTGTACCGAAATGGGCTAACATTAGGTCAATTTACCCCTTTCCAAATTTCATTACCTTAACATTTTCTAACAGACAGACTATACGTGCAGCACATATGTTAAAACAAAAGTGGGGAATTAATATTTAAATAAGATATATACGAGGGGAGTTTCTAAGTTTATTAAGACATATTATATCGAAACGGGCTAATATTAGGTCATTTTACCCCACTCCAAATTTCATTACCTTAGCATTTTCTGACAGATAGACACTGCATACAGCACATATGTTAAAATAAAAGTGGGGAATTAATATTTAAATAAGATATGCACGAGGGAAATGTCTAAGTTTCCTCAACAGATATTATATTGAAATGGGCTAACATTAGGTCAATTTTCCCCTCTCCAAATTTCATAATCTTAGCATTTTCTAACAGATAGACACTACATAGAGGACATATGTTAAAATAAAAGTGGGGAATTAATATTTAAATAAGATATATACGAGGAAAATTTCTAACTTTCCTCAAGAGATATTGTATCGAAACGGGCTAATATTAGGTCAATTTACCCCTCTCCAAATTTCATTATCTTAACATTTTCTACCAGACAGACTCTACGTGGAGCACATATGTTAAAATAAAAGTGGAGAATTAATATTTAAATAAGATATATACGAGGGAAGTTTCTAAATTTCCTCAAGACATATTATATCGAAACGGGCTAACAATAGGTCAATTTACCCCTCTCCAAATTTCATAATCTTAGAATTTCTTAACAGTCAGACTCTACGTGCAGCACATATTTTAAATGAAAGTGGGGAATTAATATTTAAATAAGATATATACGAGGGAAGTTTCTACGTTTCCTCAAGAGATATTGTATCGAAATGGGCTAACATTAGGTATATTTACCCTCTCCAAATTTCATAATCTTAGCATTTTCTAACAGACAGACTCTACGTGCAGCACATATGTTAAAATAAAAGTGGGGAATTAATATTTAAATAAGATATATACGAGGAAAGTTTCTAAGTTTCCTCAAGAGATATTGTATCGAAATGGGCTAACATTATGTCAATTTACCCCTCTCCAAATTTCATAATCTTAGCATTTTCTAACAGGTAGACACTACATAGAGGACATATGTTAAAATAAAAGTGGGGAATTAATATTTAAATAAGATATATACGAGGGAAGTTTCTAAATTTCCTCAACACATATTATATCGAGACGGGCTAACATTAGGTCAATTTACCCCTCTCCAAATATCATAATCTTAGGATTTTCTAACAGTCAGACACTACGTGCAGCACATATGTTAAAATGAAAGTGGGGAATTAATATTTAAATAAGATATATACGAGGGGAGTTTCTAAGTTTCCTCAAGAGATATTGTATCCAAATGGGCTAACATTAGGACAATTTACCCCTCTCCAAATTTCATTACCTTAACATTTTCTAACAGACAGTCTCTGCGTGCAGCACATATGTTAAAATAAAAGTGGGGAATTAATATTTAAATAAGATATGTACGAGGGAAGTTTCTAAGTTTCCTCAAGAGATATTGTATTGAAATGGGCTAACATTAGGTCAATTTATCCCTCTCCGAATTTCTTAATCTTAGCATTTTCTAACAGACAGAATCTACGTGCAGCACATATGTTGAAACAAAAGTGGGGAATTAATATTTAAATAAGATATATACGAGGAAAGTTTCTAAGTTTCCTCAAGAGATATTGTATCGAAATGGGCTAACATTAGGTCAATTTACCCCTCTCCAAATTTCATTACCTTAACATTTTCTAACAAACAGACTGCGCGTGCAGCACATACGTTAAAACAAAAGTGGGGAATTAATATTTAAATAAGATATATACGAGGGAAGTTTCTAAGTTTCCTCAAGAGATAATGTATCAAAATGGGCTAACATTAGGTCAATTTACCCCTCCCCAAATTTTATAATCTTAGCTTTTTCTAACAGATAGACACTACATACAGCACATATGTTAAAATAAAAGTGGGGAATTAATATTTAAATAAGATATGTACGAAGGAAGCTTCTAAGTTTCCTCAAGACATATTATATAGAAATGGGCTAACATTAGGTCAATTTACCCCTTTCCAAATTTCATAATCTTAGCATTTTCTGACAGATAGACACTACATACTGCAAATATGTTAAAATAAAAGTGGGGAATTATTATTTAAATAAGATATGTATTAGGGAAGTTTCTAAGTTTCCTCAAGAGATATTATATAGAAATGGGCTAACATTAGGTCAATTTACCCCTCTCCAAATTTCATAATTTTAGCATTTTCTAACAGATAGACACTACATACAGCACATATGTTAAAAAAAAGTGGGGAATTAATATTTAAATAAGATATTTACGAGGGAAGTTTCTAACTTTCCTCAAGAGATATTTTATCGAAACGGGCTAACATTAGGTCAATTTACACCTCTCCAAATTTCATTATCTTAACATTTTCTGCCAGACAGACTCTACGTGCAGCACATATGTTAAAATAAAAGTGGGGAATTGATATTTAAATAAGATATATACGAGGGAAGTTTCTAAGTTTCCTCAAGACATATTATATGGAAACGGGCTAACATTAGGTCAATTTAACCCTCTTTAAATTTTGTTATTATAACATTTTCCAACAGACAGACTCTACGTGCAGCACATATGTTAAAATGAAAGTGGGGAATTAATATTTAAATAAGATATATACGAGGGAAGTTTCTAAGTTTCCTCAAGACATATTATATCGAAATGGACTAACATTAGGTCAATTTACCCCTCTCCAAATTTCATAATCTTAGCATTTTCTAACAGATAGACACAACATACAGCACATATGTTAAAATAAAAGTGGGGAATTAATATTTAAATAAGATATATACCAGGAAAGATTCTAGGTTTCCTCAAGAGATATTGCATCGAAATGGGCTAACATTAGGTCAATTTACCCCTCTCCAAATTTCATTGCCTTAACATTTTCTAACAGACAGACTCTACGTGCAGCACATATGTTAAAACAAAAGTGGGGAATTAATATTTAAATAAGATATATACGAGCTAAGTTTCTAAGTTTCCTCAAGACATATTATATCGAAACGGGCTAACATTAGGTCAATTTACCCCTCTCCAAATTTCATAATCTTAGCATTTTCTAACAGACAGACTCTACGTGCAGCACATATGTTAAAATGAAAGTGGGGAATTAATATTTAAATAAGATATATACGAGGGAAGTTTCTAAGTTTCCTCAAGAGATATTGTATCGAAACAGGCTAACATTAGATCAATTTGCCCCACTCCAAATTTCATTATCTTAACATTTTCTACCAGACAGACTCTACGTGCAGCACATATGTTAAAACAAAAGTGGGGAATTAATATTTAAATAAGATATATACGAGGGAAGTTTCTAAGTTTCCTCAAGAGATATTGTATCGAAATGGGCTAACATTAGGTCAATTTACCCCTCTTCAAATTTCATTACCTTAACATTTTCTAACAGACAGACTCGACGTGCAGCACACATGTTAAAACAAAAGTGGGGAATTAATATTTAAATGAGATATACACGAGGGGAGTTTCTAAGTTTATTAAGACATATTATATCGAAACGGGCTAATATTAGGTCAATTTACCCCACTCCAAATTTCATTACCTTAGCATTTTCTGACAGATAGACACTACATACAGCAAATATTTTAAAATAAAAGTGGGGAATTCATATTTAAATAAGTTATGTACGAGGGAAGTTTCTAAGTTTCCTCAAGAGACAATATATCGGAATGGGCTAACATTAAGTCAATTTACCCCTCTCCAAATTTCACAATCTTAGCATTTTCTAACAGATAGACCCTACATACAGCACATATGTTAAAATAAAAGTGGGGAATTAATATTTAAATAAGATATGTACCAGGGAAGCTTCTAAGTTTCCTCAAGACATATTATATAGAAATGGGCTAACATTAAGTCAATTTACCCCTTTCCAAATTTCATTACCTTAGCATTTTCTGACAGATAGACACTACATACAGCAAATATGTTAAAATAAAAGTGGGGAATTATTATTTATATAAGATATGTATTAGGGAAGTTTCTAAGTTTCCTCAAGAGATATTATATCGAAATGGGCTAACATTAGGTCAATTTACCCCTCTCCAAAATTCATAATCTTAGCATTTTCAAACAGATAGACACTACATACAGCACATATGTTAAAAAAAGTGGGGAATTAATATTTAAATAAGATATATACGAGGGAAGTTTCTAACTTTTCTCAAGAGATATTTTATCGAAACGGGCTAACATTAGGTCAATTTACACCTCTCCAAATTTCATAATCTTAGCATTTTCTAACAGATAGACACTACATACAGCACATATGTAAAAATAAAAGTGGGGAATTAATATTTAAATAAGATATATACGAGGGAAGTTTCTAAGTTTCCTCAAGACATATTATATGGAAACGGGCTAACATTAGGTCAATTTAAGCCTCTCCAAATTTCGTTATTATAACATTTTCTAACAGACAGGCTCTACGTGCAGCACATATGTTAAAATGAAAGTGGGGAATTAATATTTAAATAAGATATATACGAGGGAAGTTTCTAAGTTTCCTCAAGACATATTATATCAAAATGGACTAACATTAGGTCAATTTACCCCTCTCCAAATTTCATAATCTTAGCAATTTCTAACAGATAGACACTACATACAGCACATATGTTAAAATAAAAGTGGGGAATTGATATTTAAATAAGATATATACCAGGAAAGATTCTAAGTTTCCTCAAGAGATATTGTACCGAAATGGGCTAACATTAGGTCAATTTACCCCTTTCCAAATTTCATTACCTTAACATTTTCTAACAGACAGACTATACGTGCAGCACATATGTTAAAACAAAAGTGGGGAATTAATATTTAAATAAGATATATACGAGGGAAGTTTCTAAGTTTCCTCAAGACATATTATATCGAAACGGGCTAACATTAGGTCAATTTACCCCTCTCCAAATTTCATAATCTTAGCATTTTCTAACAGACAGACTCTACGTGCAGCACATATGTTAAAATGAAAGTGGGGAATTAATATTTAAATAAGATATATACGAGGGAAGTTTCTAAGTTTCCTCAAGAGATATTGTATCGAAACAGTCTGACATTAGGTCAATTTACCCCTCTTCAAATTTCATTACCTTAACATTTTCTAACAGACAGACTCTACGTGCAGCACATATGTTAAAATAAAAGTGGGGAATTAATATTTAAATAAGATATATACGAGGAAAGTTTCTAAGTTTCCTCAAGAGATATTGTATCGAAATGGGCTAACATTATGTCAATTTACCCCTCTCCAAATTTCATAATCTTAGCATTTTCTAACAGATAGACACTACATAGAGGACATATGTTAAAATAAAAGTGGGGATTTAATATTTAAATAAGATATATACGAGGGAAGTTTCTAAATTTCCTCAACAAATATTATATCGAGACGGGTAACATTAGGTCAATTTACCCCTCTCCAAATTTCATAATCTTAGGATTTTCTAACAGTCAGACTCTACGTGCAGCACATATGTTAAAATGAAAGTGGGGAATTAATATTTAAATAAGATATATACGAGGAATGTTTCTAACTTTTTTCAAGTGATATTGTATCGAAACAGGCTAACATTAGGTCAATTTGCCCCTCTCCAAATTTCATTATCTTAACATTTTCTACCAGACAGACTCTACGTGCAGCACATATGTTAAAATAAAGGTGGGGAATTAATATTTAAATAAGATATATACGAGGGAAGTTTCTAAATTTCCTCAAGAGATATTGTATCGAAACACGCTAACATTAGGTCAATTTGCCCCTCTTTAAATTTCATTATCTTAACATTTTCTACCAGACAGACAGTACATACAGCACATATGTTAAAATAAAAGTGGGGAATTAATATTTAAATAAGATATGTACGAGGGAAGCTTCTAGGTTTCATCAAGACATATTATATAGAAATGGGCTAACATTAGGTCAATTTACCCCTTTCCAAATTTCATTACCTTAGCATTTTCTGACAGATAGACACTACATAGAGAAATATGTTAAAATGAAAGTGGGGAATTAATATTTAAATAAGATATGTACGAGGGAAGTTTCTAAGTTTCCTCAAGACATATTATATCGAAATGGGCTAACATTAGATCAATTTACCCCTCTTCAAATTTCATTATCTTAACATTTTCTAACAGACAGACTCTTCGTGCAGCACATATGTTAAAACAAAATTGGGTAATTAATATTTAAATAAGATATATACCAGGGTAGTTTCTAAGTTTCCTCAAGAGATATTGTATCGAAATGGGCTAACATTAGGTCAATTTACCCCTCTCCAAATTTCATAATCTTAGGATTTTCTAACAGTCAGACTCTACGTGCAGCACATATGTTAAAATGAAAGTGGGGATTTAATATTTAAATAAGATATATACGAGGGAAGTTTCTAAATTTCCTCAACAAATATTATATCGAGACGGGTAACATTAGGTCAATTTACCCCTCTCCAAATTTTATAATCTTAGGATTTTCTAACAGTCAGACTCTACGTGCAGCACATATGTTAAAATGAAAGTGGGGAATTAATATTTAAATAAGATATATACGAGGGAAGTTTCTACGTTTCCTCAAGAGATATTGTATCGAAATGGGCTAACATTAGGTATATTTACCCTCTGCAAATTTCATAATCTTAGCATTTTCTAACAGACAGACTCTACGTGCAGCACATATGTTAAAATAAAAGTGGGGAATTAATATTTAAATAAGATATATACGAGGGAAGTTTCTAAGTTTCCTCAAGAGATATTGTATCGAAATGGGCTAACATTATGTCAATTTACCCCTCTCCAAATTTCATTACCTTAACATTTTCTAACAGATAGACACTACATACAGCACATATGTTAAAACAAAAGTGGGGAATTAATATTTAAATAAGATATATACGAGGAAAGTTTCTAACTTTTTTCAAGTGATATTGTATCGAAACAGGCTAACATTAGGTCAATTTGCCCCTCTCCAAATTTCATTATCTTAACATTTTCTACCAGACAGACTCTACGTGCAGCACATATGTTAAAATAAAGGTGGGGAATTAATATTTAAATAAGATATATACGAGGGAATTTTCTAAATTTCCTCAAGAGATATTGTATCGAAACAGGCTAACATTAGGTCAATTTGCCCCTCTTTAAATTTCATTATCTTAACATTTTCTACCAGACAGACAGTACATACAGCACATATGTTAAAATAAAAGTGGGGAATTAATATTTAAATAAGATATGTACGAGGGAAGCTTCTAGGTTTCATCAAGACATATTATATAGAAATGGGCTAACATTAGGTCAATTTACCCCTTTCCAAATTTCATTACCTTAGCATTTTCTGACAGACACTACATAGAGAAATATGTTAAAATGAAAGTGGGGAATTAATATTTAAATAAGATATGTACGAGGGAAGTTTCTAAGTTTTCTCAAGACATATTATATCGAAATGGGCTAACATTAGATCAATTTACCCCTCTTCAAATTTCATTATCTTAACATTTTCTAACAGACAGACTCTTCGTGCAGCACATATGTTAAAACAAAATTGGGTAATTAATATTTAAATAAGATATATACCAGGGTAGTTTCTAAGTTTCCTCAAGAGATATTGTATCGAAATGGGCTAACATTAGGTCAATTTACCCCTCTCCAAATTTCATAATTTTAGCATTTTCTAACAGATAGACACTACATACAGCACATATGTTAAAATAAAAGTGGGGAATATAATATTTAAATAAGATATATACGAGGAAAATTTCTAAGTTTCCTCAAGACATATTATATCGAAACGGGCTAATATTAGGTCAATTTACCCCTCTCCAAATTTCATTATCTTAACATTTTCTAACAGACAGACTCTACGTGCAGCACATATGTTAAAACAAAGGTGGGGAATTAATATTTAAATAAGATATGTACGAGGGAAGTTACTAAACTTGCTCAAGAAATATTATATCGAAATGGGTTAACATTAGGTCAATTTATCCCTCTCGAAATTTCATTATCTTAGTATTTTCTAACAGATACACACTACATACAACACATACGTAAAATAAAGGTGGGGAATTAATGTTTAAATAAGTTATGTACGAGGGAAGATACTAAACTTCCTGCAGAGATATAATATCGAAATGGGCTAAGATTATTTCAATTTAGCGCTCTACAAACTTGATTATCCTAGCATTTTCTAACTGTTATACTCTACATAGTGCACATATGTTGAAATAAAGGTGGGGAATTCATATTTAAATAAGATATGTACGAGGGAAGATTCTAAACTTTCTCAAGAAATACTGTATCGAAATGGGCTAATATTAGTTGAATTTACCCCACTCCAAATTTCGTTATATTTTGTTTTTAATGGTGGTTGTGCCCTTATGATTCTTTTCGATAGTCAGTTGCGATTTTGATCATTGTAGAGGCCCTCGTCCACCTTATGGCCCGGGGCTACAGCCCCCTAAGCCCCTCCGTTAATCCGGACTTGATTATGCATATAGTGTTGCCATATCTCATAAATGTTGCTAATTTTGACGAAAATTCACTTTACCCCATTCCTAATAATTGTCAAAAATCACACAAAATGGAATTTTTCACACGGGTTGGCATCAGTAAGACATTAAGAAGTAAGCCTTCTTTACTGCTCTTGTGACTGGCACATATATATTTAGATCATGTGGCCCTGGGTTCATTCTCGTTGTGAATGTAATTTCATCGTTCCTCACTTTCCGTAATCATCCGTTTCATTTAGCCTAAAGGGCATTACTGTGTGATGTTAAACGAATTTTATTAAGAGGTAACTGAAGTAGCTACCTATTTGCAGAATCTGTTCGAAAGACAACCTCAAGTACATGGTGTTAGTTGATTATCAATCTTATTTATTTCGAATCTGTACGGGACGTTGAAGCGCAGTGGTAGAGCATTCACTTCTGGTGTCCCTGGTTCAATCCTAGTTCATTCCAAGTGAACTTTGAGGTGAACAAATACCGTGTGCTTGTGTTTTCCCGAAGTTCTCTCCTTTCATCCCACTTTCCTCATTCAACCATTTAATTTATTCATGGTCACCATCAGCGTCTCTTTTAGCTTGCTTGGTATAATTATAGGAAGTAAAACTGAAAGGTTTAAATTAATTTATTCGAATCTCGAATGCAGAACAAATATATTTTTGATTCAATCGTGAATTACGTTTATTTCACGAGAATTTAGGATATAAAATTTACACATATTTGCAATTTAAATAAGCTATGTGCTTGATGTAAAGTTAAATAATATATTTGTCCTGTACACTTTATGCATACTACGAACTGATAAGGAGCAGGAAAATTCGGTGTAAGAAAATTCGTTGCACAGATATTTGGTGTATGGAAATCTCGGTGTGCGGAATACTAGGTGTAAAGAAAGATTCATTGTATTAGGCTGTGGGACCCATTAGAAACTCAACTTTGAGGATAAAGGAGGGTATTAGTTTTAAGTTGAAATTTCGTGTAGAGTAGTGATGTTGCCGACGAATCGTCAAAGGCTTTAACTACATGACTTTCTAATTAGTTTTCTAATCTTAGAACCTGGAGATAGTGAGAGAAAGTGTATCATGTTAATTGGTACATGGTGAAAATAGGTGATGGGTTTTCTTGTGAAGTGAATGACATGTATTACATGATTTTTATTTTTGTATTATTTCTAATAATACACGTTGTTAAAATTTGTATAGCATAACTTGCTTTCGTAATAATTTTTATTGTTGCGGAAGTGGGAATCTCTGCCTATGTTTATTGTTTTTATTAATTTTAATTTAGATTATTTGATTAACAATTTATATTTTGAGGGATTGTACGCATAAGCGTACTTGAGCACTATAAGTGAGCGTACTAAAAAGCTCGTTGTTAAATTTGATTGTGAAGCAATTAATTATTTGTTTTTACTGTGAAACGATGAAAAATTTATGATTGTGATCTAATTAAATTATATGGGATATTTCAACATTATTTACGGATTTTATTTTTAATGCAATATTTGAATAGCAACTTGTATTTGAGGATTAGTATTTTTTATTTTTCGTAAGTACTCGATCACTATGTGTGTGTGTACGAAAAAAAGCTCGTTTTAGAAATTTGATTGTGATTGAATTAATTACTTTTACGGGTCGTATACTTTATTGTTTCGTATTATTTATAATAATACTCTTTGTTAAAAATTGTTTTGAAATATTAAGTGGTAAGAGGACTTAAACTTTAGTCATGCGGGACTTTTTGAGGCATTGTATGCATAACTATAGTCGAACACTATGTGTGAGCGTACTAAAAGCTCATTGTTAAAAATTCTTTTGGAATCTTTGATTATTTATTTGATAGTTTACTGTGCAAACTCGTTGCTAAATGTATGATTGTGAACATATTAAGAACTTGTAGAAGTTCTTGATGCTGAAGCAGTTTTCAGATAGGTCCTTCTTGATCATGCTCTGGAGGCTACCTGAGGTGTATGCAAGCGTTTGGAACTTTCATGAAGTGAAAGTTGCTGACGTATGGTATTGACCTTAGTGCTACGTGATCAATGCACTAGTAAACAAGTATGGCGCCACGGTGAGTAGACTTGACAGAAAGCAGCCATTCAATTATCAACCAAGTATGGCATCACGGTGAGTAGACTTGAAAGAAAGCCAGCATCTCATTAGCAATCAAGTTTGACTCCTAACAGTAAGTAGATTTGAAAGAAAACTACCGACTATAGAAAAGAAATTTGGCTTTGCGTAATGTGAACACATGATTACCTTGTGGGTACGAAAATACTTCAAATGCAAGTTATAAGAAACAAAATGTATATATAAAAGTACATCATGCTGTCGTATGAGAAAAAGGAACATTGTAATACTAATATTGAAGTATCATCATCAGATGACGAAACAGAATTATACGAATCATCTTTAGATAAAGAATTTGATATTGACGGAATAGAGTCACCATCACTAACAGTTTCAGAAACTCCACCTTCATCCCCACCGATATCAAGAACATCAAGATTTGAGTTTAGACTGCTGTTGTAATAGCAAGATAGTGGATCAAGAATGTATAAAAAAGGCTATTGGAAAATGGGATTTTAACGATACATTAAATATGCGACGAGTATAGAGAAAGTTCCTATCATGATTATGCTCATGATTGTATGAATGTAACTCCAAAATCATTGGAAACCCCTTGCATGGAGTATTATACCAAGCCCTAGTGTTGAAGAAGATGTGTTTCACTTGTATGCCAAGATACATATTATTGGAATATTAACAGAGAAAAATTTTATGAAATATATTTGTAATTATTAAGCGATACAAACTATTATCCGGAATTACTGGAGGTGCTATTAAGAAAAGACAGACAGAAATCAAACATTCCAGAGTGAAAAATGCATTCAAATCGTGGTAGTGTTTTATGTGTGTTATGTACTGCTGATAATATTAATGTAAATTGTATATTAAAAACAATAAAAGTATACTTACGTAATAATAATACATTTGAATGCATGGAATGCGAATTAAATATTCTTCATGATTGTACTTGTCTTCATAATACTGGATCACTTGCAGCAAAGTACTTATCTCTTGATGAAACTCTTAGTGAACTTTTTGAAATGTATGAGCAAGAACACAGTAAAACATGTGATCTTTTAAGAAATACAGAATTTGTTGGACAAATTATAGCAGCGCACGAATGAAATTTCACCATGCGTAAATCAATTTATGATTGATATGCGAGTTTTAAAATGTCTGATAACGAATTTATTATTCGTTAGTTTTGTCTAAGCACATGCGATGATACAGTAAATTTCCACTGCTTGGTAAAATCTCCAATGGATTATAATTTATTGTCATTAGGATGCCAAGAGCAAATTGATTGGCTAACATTAAATTTACACGGTTTGAAGTGGGATGGTAAAACTGGATATACTGTATCATTCATACGCAACTTTGTATATCATTAGTGTGCAAAGAATTCAATCTTCTATTGTAAAGGTCTAGAGAAATCTCTTTGGATTAAGAGAATATTTGCATTAGATAATGTTATTGATTTAGAAACAAAACATTGTCCTTCATTAAACGACTTGTCTGGAAATACATTTAGTGAATATGGTTCTTTTCATACAAATAATGTCAAGTAATCAGGATGTTCATTTTGTAGCACACAACGGTTGAATTATTGGTGGAAATATGTAAGATCAACAGCATTAACTAATGCATTGTAATGTAGAACTGTAAGAAATGCAGGAATGTTATTTTTTAAAAAATATAAAAATTTAAAAATGTGATAAAAGAATTGTACGTATATAAAAAATAAAAAAATGTAAATATATAATAATAGAAAATAAAAAAATGGGTTTTCTTTTTAAAATTTTATTTACATGATTATAAACAATATCATCATTCATTATCAAATTTTTTGTTTAATATTTTTATACAATTTCGAAATGATCAAGTGCGAATAATATGATGCAAAAAGAATAAAAAATATCTGCACAACACAGATTCATCATCTTGATATTGCTGACTATTTTGTAAAATATATTTTAGCACTTTTTGTTAAAAAGTGTTTTTATTTCTTTAAGAATTACCATTGCAAGACTATCAAAGTAGAAACCATGTTTTTTTCGTTGATGTGCACTGCAACCCGGTGCGAACCAATTGAATCAGATGTATCAAGATTAATTACAATTGCAGCAGGTGGTTCTACCATTACAAGAAGTTTGTCAATTGGGTAAATTCCAGTAACACTTGCATCAGTCACTTTATCAATTAGTAATAATTTTAACAAATCGTCACTATACATGATGATTATTTTTTAATTGTAGTACGAATATAATTCTCACTGTTATTCACATGTAAAACATAATCATACACTTTTACATATTCACTGTATAATAATGCTTCATGAACACTGCACCTATTTTGTCCAAAAAGATGTTTATTATGTGTACACTTGTGAACGTGAAAACTTAATGCAGTATACCTTGGACAGTTTATTTCTTCTAAATTTGTAACTTCTCTTGGAAGAATTTCATGAAGAAAACACTTTCTAGTTATTCCATATATGTAAATACTGGTAGTATTTGAACAATATGATTGATGTATCTCCTTAAGATGTGAATACTCTACATACCCTTCGTCCCACGTAATGCCATAAAGATTTTCACTTAGATACTTGTTTGTACTTATGGATGGCTCAGATAACTTATTTAATGGATATGGTGGTTTAAATATCCAATTTTGAAAAAGAGAACGTCAGGATTTATAATGGCTAACTCCTTTACAATAAACTCATCTTCGTTATCGTGATACGCCTAGAACTGTACAACAACCCGCATTATACTAAAGTGAATAAATTAGAAGGTGTTATCAGTATAAATATTTCTATTTTTGTCTACTTGTTCTAAGTAATCGAAATGTGCATACACGATACATGTAACCGGTTCAGTTCAAGTTGATGAAAATGATACTTTTAAGTTTACAGGCGATGGATGGATAATATCCAACAACAACTTTACTTTTCATAGGCTCTGCAGTTTTAAATTTGTATCATATAACATTTCCCCCTTCCGTAACATTATAACATGTTAATCGAATAGATACTTCGTTTAACCCTACGTACCAATCGGATTCTGATATTCGTATATTATTTTATAATTCACTAATAAAATGTGTTGGACTCTTTGTTGGATATACATTTGTACTAGCGTTTGAAACTAATGTAATGTAAAAACTAACAATACTTTCGGAAATCATTCTCCTTTAAAGTGAAGTGTTAAGTTTGAAGTTCCGAAAAGAAATGGTAATTTTAATCCGTGTTCATCTTTTAAGTGTACTTCTATCGTATCAAAATATTTCTTTTCAACTTTAACATAATACGGTGTATGAAAGACAAAAGGTTTTACATGACCGCGTTGTACACTATATACATTAACTTTTCGAACTATTGGTCCGATATTTTGTTGCTGTTTTACAATATCAACGCATACAGTAATTGTATTGGGAATATTATAATCTAAATTACATGGAAATTTTCAACCTGTTAATATTAAATCAACAGTTCTAACTTTTGTGTATATTACATTTTTGATATCAAGTGAGTTTTCATTAATAATCAAAAAATATGTTGTAATACCGGTGTAATACCAATCATACATTGATCTTCTAATTATAAAGAATGTTTAATAACAATTTGATTTTTATTTTCTAAATATTGTAACATAGGAACATTTTCATGAATCAACTGAAGAATAGATTCAATAGAAGAATAATATCCAGGTGTTATTGGAATATGATGACTTTATCATCGATAATAGTAGTGATTATTATTTCTTCGTTTTTGGCAACATTATAAAAATTCCACGGAATATTAATTTCTGCTAATGAAACACCTTATTTCCCATCAATGAAATCAATAGGTTGTGCTAATTTAACTCGAAATAAAGCTGTAGCATTATTATCGAAAAGTTTACTACTGGCATTTGAAAGAAGAGTAACGTAAACTCATGTGTAAAGTTCGAAGTCATTTTGCAGACTGAATAGAATCTGGTCTAATCCAAGAATTCATAGTTGCCCGATATCCTAGCCATTTCACATATATCCACTCATTTTTGTTTTAATACTTTTACAATTCGGTAAGATTTTTTTCTGAATTTATAATTACTTTTTGTAATTCTTCTGCATAAAATATTCCTTTTATTTCTTCGCCACTCCAATCTTTTAAATTATAAGTGACAGGATTTGCTTTAATACATTCATCTACAATAAATATTTCATGCGACCATTTAGGTAAATATCCTTCTTCTAATATATGTTTATACTTACCCGTAATAAATTTACAACTTGTATATTTTAATTACCGTATTTCCGTATAATGTTTTCCACACTTGATTTATATTGGAATCATTTACTTGTGCGGGTGCCATTTTAATACCTGAATGATACGAATGATTATAATTATTTACAATTTGATCTAAAAAATTAATATATCGATAAGTATTTTTTGCAGTAAAGTACAGATACAATCTTTCTTTTAATGCTCTTATAAATCGTTCTGCTAAAGCACATTTAATTTCGGAATCAACACTATAATGATTAATTTCATATTCTTTTATGTGACGATTATAAAATTCTTGTCCTAAATATGTTTGTATATTAAAGACAGGTAACTTGAAATTTTAAAAAAATTCTTATTGCTTTTGCCATTTCAGAACCTTTTTTGTTTTTAATGGAACACAATATGCATAACGTGAAAAAATATCAATACAACGTAATATATATATTTATAATTTTTATTATACCTTGCAATATTTTTCATTTCTGCTAAATCCATTCGTAATGTGTCATTTGGTGCACTAACATAATACTTTTTCTGTTGAAAAAATTCTACGAGCTGGTGCATGTAATGTATAAGCATCTTCAGAAGCTAACTAATTTTGAATTTTCTTTTTAGAAAAGTTTGTTTTACGATGTAAGGTTTGTATACTCGACAAAGAATCAGGATTTGAATAATCATAATATACTTTTTAAATATTTTGTCATTTTATATACTATATTCTTTCCAATGTTTAAATAAATTAGATACTGCTGTAGGAATAGACAATGGTTTTCTTAATTTGTGTTTAGGTTGTCTTTTATTATTACTACTACTACTAATACTACTACTATTACTATTCAGTTTTGATGCTGGAGTGCCAATAAATTATTTAGGAACATTAAGATATATCTAATAAATTTTTAAAATCATAAATATATATAGAATTTCTTGAATATTTTCTTGTACGAACAACATCATTTACTAAATCTATAATATTTGAACCAGGTATTGCTTTTCCTTGGATACGTACTATGTCAGACTTATCCCATTGAACTTTATCAGAATTTGTCAACTGTTTGCTACTGATTGTAAAATTTCTGACACAAATGGTAAATAGCAGTATTGTTCTCTTGCTGGAAAGTTGATGATCTTTCTTTTTCTTCTTCCTGAATAACAGGTAATGTAATAGGTTTATGTGAAGAAGATGTATATTGTAAATAAAGATGCAAAGCTTGCTGATATAATTTCCATTTTTGTTGTAGACTTAGATCATGACGTTTTAAAATATTATTCATTTCTTCATCTAAACGAGATTGATGTGAATCTATAGATTTAAGATTGGTTCGAATTTCATGTACAGAATTTTCAGGAACTAAAATCATTTTACGTAATTCTGACATAGTAATCGACTAAAAATACTACTGCCTAATGCTGCAAGAAGTGGTCCTAAGATTAGCGGTAGAAGCACAGCACCTTTCTGTAGTAACACCTTCTTCTTTTTCTTCAATGCAATACGCTGCTGAGATAGAGCACGTAAGATCTTTTTATGTCTACGTAAACGTTGCTTCTGACGAGAATGTTTCTTTTATTATGTTTTAGCTATTTGAGAAATAGTTCTTATTAAATCCCCTGAAGCATTTTGTAAAATTTGTTTGCGTTTTGTATTCTTGCAATTGCACAGAGCACGGAGCGTGTTCTAGTGTTGTTTCACTTTCAACATCTTGATGCAGACTTGAAAAATTCTGTATGCATGTCTTTTACGTTAGCGTACACATACATGATTTCATTGGGAAAAATATTTGTACGTATACGCAATGCATCGTTTGTTTTTTGTGCCAAGCCAAGTAATAAATTAGTGTGAGGCTCCCGTGTTACTTCTTCGAACATAAGATTTCTTTACTATACCGAGGTATAATTTGCGGAGCATTGTTTGCTCGTATCTTTTTGTTCATTGTATTGTCGAGTCTTGAGCGTCATGCAAGATGGCGTCGCAGTTAAAAGGATAACAACGGGGACATGAATGCCAATAGCAGCCCATGAAGTCGATGGCCGCGTTAAGTCCATGCCATGCATTGACTTGGTACCTACCAATATACTTTGCCCAACCTCTCCTAGCATGCTGGATTTCTATCCCTAATTGTTCTTCCATATACATAAGCCACTGTATAGATTTAGTACTATATTTTGTCTTATGAAGGAAACCCAACGTGGGAATTACGGGAATAGTATTTTCAGGTAAGTACAAAGTACGATATGTACGCATTGCAAGACTTGCAATGGTGGATGATGTAATGAAGCATTGCAAACCATTCGTTTTCTCCTCAATAATGTCACTAAATTTGATGATCGCTAGCATTTCCTTTTGCTGGTTAAACTTCTCGCCACTTAACGCACGTTCTTGGTACCAGGCTGTTAATTGTTCTTTTCCTTCAGTGCTTCGTCCTTCAGGGTTATAGAATTCAAGCGGGTGATAGGGACCAACATAATTTTGATTTTCTTCTGTATTAAACAAATATGGGAAATCTCCCTTCTTTAAATTTTGACTAAGGCCTAGAGTTTTGGGGAGTTTGGATAGTTTGCAGCCAATGAAGAGAAAAGATTATTTTAAAAAATACGATTTCCAATGTTAATATTAAAAACAATTCTGACCCTGAATAAGCACAATAGGAATGTAATCCTGCTCCACTATTACATTTCTAAGGCAAAAAGACCATCGTATCCTTCTCCTCTATTACATTTCTAAGACTAGCATTATGGCCGACACAAATTTTACGGCCAAAGGCTGGGCGTTCTACTAATACATGATTAATAAAATCCGTCAATGTCTTAAAAGAAAACGAACGATTTCCAATGCTATCATCACGTCTTACATGCTTCATCAATTCCTTTAGTTATACAATTATGACAAATATGTTTACAACATATGAGCACTACTTTATGTTCCCTTTCACCGCGCACATTTGGTGTCTTTAACATCGTTTCCACATCATAAGCAATGTCAATAAACCTATTAGTATATACAGGTTTTGTCTTTGTACAATACATGTATGGGTTATATCAACATGCATACGGCACGTTGAACAGGAATGCTCAGCACAGACATGATTTCATTTTCGACGCCTGCTATCAAAAATGACACCACAATAGACGCAGACCTTAGTGTTATTACATACAGATCTAGCCGCTTTATTACACTTCAAATGATTCTCAAAACACACACCCTCAGAAACTCTCTATTGGAAGCATTACTTTTAATTTTTAGTAGTATAATCCTGTTCGTGTTTGCATTTGCAAAGAGAACACTGATTTTTACACTTGTGTTTATATGACAACTTATTATACGCTTGGAAACAATAATAACAATACTGCCGTTTACCAAGCAAAGTTTTAATGTTGGAAATGGCTTCAAAATTGCCAAAACTGTCACCTCTCTTATAGCAAACAAAAACCTTATTTTCTGCATACTGTCCTGGGTAACGAATTATATATTCCCGGTTATTTTTTCATGTTCGTTATACATCACAATTTGATACTCTCCATTTAACCCTTTCACTGTGGAAGGCGACGGAAAGAAAATTTCCCTAACCTGCGAATGTCGATTATAGTCGACGTGTTAAAATTTGTCGGTATCTTGGTTTTGTGTTAGTTAACTATACTGGCCAAAGTTTTTCTGTGATTTCTATTGTTTATCGAAAACAATAGACACAAAAAATTGAACGGTACAACTTCGGCGACTATTCTCGACAAAGTCAATATACGGACAAACAAATTTTAACCTGTCGGCTATAGTCGACATTCGCGTGTTAAGGAAATTTTCTTTCTGTCGACAAAAGTCGACTTCCTCTGTGAAGGGGTTAAATATGCTTGAAACGTACCCATATCTTTAAAGTCACATCCACCCTGTGTTTCAACGTTAATTTCTACCTTCTCCCAGAGAACTTTTGCTTTAACAGCCCATGTATTACGATCACTTCTTTTTAGGTTGTACAAATTATCTTTTGTAACGTTCAGCTTTCCTTGCCACCAAACAATTGCCATGGGAAGGCAATCAATATTCTTATTATCTGTACATATTAAACGCTTTTCTAAATAATCTAGGTATTTTAAATATTTTTCAACGGCACTCTGTGCATCTCTTCCTTGTCCGTGCATACTGTCAGCCAAGTGGAACCGAAAAAGTACTTCTTGCCCCAAAAGGAATTCCTCACTTGAATTTAAATCTCGTTCAGTTGAGGTAAGGACAGTTTTAGCAGAAAAAATGTGCTTTCCTCTCCATCGTACATACACAGATTTGTTGTTTCTACTACTAGTACTATCTATATATAATCCAATATAATCCGTGGAGTGAGCGCTAGATAACACATGTTCTTTCGCAAAATTAAATAAACTTTCAATATAGCATCTGGATTATCAATGGGTCTCTCATTATCCACAGGTCTAACCGCGATTTCATGGCCCGTAAGATGAAACTTACGAAGCCTTTTTCTGCTTTCTCTAACAACTTCAAAGTTACTATTGCTCTGATTTTCCCTGTCATTATTAATATTACTACTACTACTAGTGGTACTGCTATTACTACTACTAATACTGGTACTACTACTTGTACTATTATTATTGCTCCCATATACAACCAATACTGGAGCAGGGGCAAATGACGGGCCAGGCTAAGGATCAGATTGCTTCCCATAATCATAAATATCATGTACACAATGTTTAGGTGGGGCATTGTATACAGGATTTTGTCCCTGGACCTGTTGCCTGGGCATAACCAAAAGATCATCCATATTTTCAACCAATCTCCTCATTTCTTCTTTTTCAACAGAATTTAAATCTACCCCATCTAAAAATGCCAATTTTCATTAGATAACTGATTTAAATTAATATTATTACTCAAGTTATAATTTTCTTGAGGGGTCACGGTTGTGGGTGTTTCAGGTGGAATTAAACATTGTTCTGAAAAACACCGCGTCAAAAGTCAAAAGGTCCGATAGCTCTATCTTTTATTCTATCCACTTGCCCTTCTCCGCAGAATAACAAATACAGAAGTTTATGATGAGCACAATCATAAGATTCTTTCGTACGGAAAAATCCATAAACAAATCTAAGATGTCAGCACTAAATACACTGTGCTGCAATAATAAAATATCATTAACTTCAAAAGCATGAAGGGCGCGTAGTAATGCATCGTATCTCTCAGACCCGCGATACCCCAACCGCTTTAATTCCATAACGGCCTTCCAGGTGCTGAAGACACGGGAGGAGTCGTTCAGACCGCGTAACACTTCTTGAATCTAAATCTCATCAATCATATTGAGCTCTTCGGTTGCGCAGAAGAAATCCATCTAAAATAGACAACAGAGAAACAGAGACTTTAAGTTCGCTTTACTAAAAGTTTCTTACTGAACAATAAAACTTAATAAACTTGAATCTGACAAGAATAGTGAAAAAATATTTTCAATGAACAGTTAAATAATAACTAAAGAATGAGTCAAAGAATTACTTTCAAGCTATATACGAGGGCTATCCAGAAAGTAGATTACGTTTTCGTCTGTGTCTGCTAGGGGCGGGGCTAGCGCGGCCATCTTGGGGTCAGACCGTTGCGCAGCTCAGTCGGCATCTAGCCGTGCTAGTGAGAGGTTCGTGCTGTGCTCCGTTAAGATACTGTGACGGTTTGAAATGTCTGCGTTAATTGAAAATCCCGCGAGCTGCGAGGTGCGTGCAGTAATAAGGTTTCTGACAGCAAAAAACTGTAAACCGATAGAAATCTATCGGCAGCTGTGTGAAGTGTATGGGGACAACATTATCACTGAAGGTGGAGTGCGACAGTGGGTCATAAGATTTAAAAATGGCCGAACCAATGTTCACGACGAAGATCGAAGTGGGAGACCCAGCAAAGTGACTGCCGAACTTGTCGAAAAAGTCGATGTTAAAGTCCGTGAAAATCGAAAGTTCACAATAACGGAACTTTCTTTGAGTTTTCCACAAATTTCGCGAAGTTTGTTGCACGAAATCATCAGCGAAAAGCTTGGTTACCACAAGTTTTGTGCAAGATGAATTCCAAAAATCTTGACAGAGGACCACAAAAATCAGCGAATGGCTGCAGCGTTGCACTTTTTGGACGCCTACAATAAGGATGGTGACTCTTTACTCGATTGCATCGTTACTGGTGACGAAACATGGGTGAAACACGTGAACTGTGAAACGAAATTGCAATCAATGCAGTGGGGGCACACAGGTTCTCCCCAAAAACCCAAGAAATGCATGCAAACAATGTCGGCAAGGAAGATGATGGCGACTGTTTTTTGGGACAGAAAAGGTGTGATTTTGGTGGACTTCCTGGAAAGAGGCACTACAATAAACGCTCAAAGGTATTGCCAAACTCTGCAAAACCTCAGAAGAGCAATTCAAAACAAGCGCAGAGGACTGTTGAGCTCTAAGATCTTGTTGATTCACGACAACGCCCGGCCCCACACGGCAAATGTCACGCTTGAAGTTCTTGAATCTTTTCAGTGGGAGTTGTTTCCTCATCCGCCGTACAGTCCCTACCTGGCACCGAGCGACTTCCACCTATTCCCAGCAATGAAGAAGTGGCTGGCTATGCAGCGTTTTGATGACGACGAACAGCTGCAAGAAGAGGTAATGAAGTGGTTGAAGTTGTAGGCGGCCGAATTTTTCGACGAAGGAATTTCCAAGCTCGTACATCGCTACGATAAATGCCTTAATTTGAATGGTGACTATGTCGAAAAGTAGTATTTGTGTGTGGCTTTCATCTGTATATAATAAAATTTGTTTCCTATACTTTGTTGATTTTTTATTCCAAAACGTAATCTACTTTCTGGATAGCCCTCGTATATATAATTATTAAACAATTACCAAGAAAAAAGCAGGAAACACAATAGTTGCTGTTCCAGAAACTAAATGCAGTTAAAAAATTCTTGCTTACTGATTGATAACTTTTAATTAAAACTGAATGTAACAAGATCAATGATAAAATATTTTCAAAGATCAGTTAAATATTGTGTAAAGAATGTCAATGAATTACTTTCAGGTCTTACTTAAATAATAATCAAACAATAACCAGAAAAAGACAGGAAACATAGTAGTTGTTGTTACAGAAACTGACCGCAGTTAAAAAAATCTTTCTCAGTCTTCAATAACCCTTAATAAAACAGAGTGTAACAAGATTATTGATAGAATATTTTCAAAGATCAGTTAAATATTCTGTAAAGAAAGAGCCAATAAATTAATTTCAGGTTTTACTTAAATAACAATCATACAATTACCAGAAAATGACAGTAATTTTCGCATAAGCTTAACTGTGGTTCAGTCTTCAATAAAATCTTTTCACTGAACATTAATACTGAATAAAACGAATCATGGAAAGGTGTAAAATAAATGAATTTCTTTTATTAAATAATCAATAATTATAAACTATACAATACAAACCTTTTTAATCCTTAGTTGTTCAGTGATTAATGTCTAAACCATGCAAATGCCGTGTCCGCGTCAGTAGTCTTACACTTCAACAAATGGTTGTTTTTCCTTAAAATAGAATCATCTTTTTTTATGCTACTGCAGTGTTTTTATTCAATTCACTGTAAAATAATAATAATAAATTTCAATAAAGAATTCTTAAGCCTTTAAAAATCTATACTGATAATTTTTATTTTATTTTTAAATAATTGATTAAATTAGATGTTTGAAGCTAAACGAAATTCCTATTCGAGCTTTTACGCCTCACAGCGTAAAATGTTTTAAAACAGATAAATATCCCATATATATATATATATATATATATATACAGGGTTTTCATAAAGTCTGGACGGGTTTAATTTGCTTATAATTTTCATAAAAATGCTCATAATGAAATCAAATAAAGTGCAAACGGTAGCGGAAGGAAGTTAAATTTTTAGTTGGCAACATTGTTAGATAAGTGGCAACTCTGAACACGTTGAGAGAAGGAGAGGGAGGGCAAGGGTCAGTTTCTTACCAAATTCCATCCATTGTTGTTTTCATTGTTGTTTCAATGTTGACTGTTAAAAGTAAGTTGTAAGCTGTATTGGTGTGTGTGTCTTTTAAAGAAATAAATAAATGAAAAACTCCTCTGAGAAGACTATTTTTTTACCGTATCAAAGATGGCGTCGGTGAAAGAGAAAGCGCAATGTGTTCTGTGGTACGCAGAGCTAAAATCACCAATTCTGGTGTGTCGAAAGTTCACCAAAGAGTTTAAAAAGCCGGCACCGACTGAGAGTGCAATCCGAAAGTGGCATGCTAAGTTCTTGGAGACAGGAAGCGTCCTGGACCGTCCTCAAAGTGGGAGGCCGCCAACATCGCCTGCAACAGTGAGCAGGGTAAGGGAAAGCATCATCAACAGCCCACAGCCATCAATGTGTGGACGTAAATGGCGTCCAGTTGGAGGTGTGGCAGTGAATGCACTGCGCTGATGCAGATTACAGGTAAAAATTTAATCCTTCCGCTACCGTTTGCACTTTATTTGATTTCAATATGAGCATTTTTATGTAAATTATAAGCGAATTAAATCCGTCCATACTTTATTAAAACCCTGTATATATATATATATATATATATATATATATATATATATATATATATATATATATATATATATATATATCAAAACTTCATGATTTGATGTTTTGCATATCTTTGGTAGCTGGTGACATTTAGCGTGAAAATCTGGAACTAATTAGTTCAGTATCAGGTATTGTATGAAGTGTGTGGTAGTTAGCGCAATCTGGTGGCAAAATTTCAAACTGTTCAGTTTTATCTGACGTGTGCTATAAAGTAGCGGTATACCAATATTTTTTCCGGCTTTCTACACGTAAGTATCCTAAAATATATCATTTTAATCTTAAATAATATATATATAATTTACAGTTGTCTTCTAATAAGTTAATTCAAGACAAACATAAGTGGAAATTTGTGTTAATTAAGGTAGAGTTACCCCATAATAATAATATATATTTATTTCCCATACTTCCAAATACGTTTGTTTGTTCAAAGTTTGCTTCCACAAGGAAATTGTATTTATTTTCAAAATTCTTAAATTTACAGCAAATATGTAGAGCTTCCTATTTAAATACAGACATGCACACAAAGTGTTTAATGCAAGTGTTTTTGTACAGTATATGTTCTCAACTCAAATCCTAGGGGACATGCCTTAAAAATCCTAACAACACCATATTCCGTTTGCTATAACAAAACGCGTTTAATTCAAACAATTCTAACTTCAAAACATGTATTATATACTAGCATAGTATCACAAAATACATCTTGAATAAATTCCTTTCGTGTAAGCCTGTCCGGGTTGAATTCTTGGTACTGCTTCCCGCAAGTATGTATGTTGGGCTTATACCATTGTTAAAACCAATACAAATTTCACTATTACAAAAAAGTGTGAAACCATGTGTCATACAGTCTTGGTGTTGAACAATAAATCAAATCTTATAAACCCTATAATTATAAGTTTTCTCGAGGATACTTTCATTCTAGTATTTTTTCAAAAATTGAGCTTTATTAGTGCCTACATATGTCTTAAATGCATTTTCTATAAATAGCCTTATGCAGTACAGTAACTGGCCGTAAATTTTTCCTAATTTTTCCGTTTCCTTTTACATTCTCATTCCACTATTTTTTGAAGAACGTAACTTATTATCAAATAAAGTTTCACAACTAAATAAATATAAAATTTTCTATTCAACTTTATATTATAGATTATGTTGTCAGTATGTGTTTTCCCCCTTTTTCACCCACATTATCATTCTACTATTTCAATAGTCTAAAAATCGTATTACTCTTTCTCGTAGAAAATACCGTAAAATAATAAAATTAATTAGTCAAGCAAAAGTAACTTACGTTTGATTTCTGATATGTCGAACTTGAAAAATAATTTTGAAAATCATCAAACACCAAATCCAATCTCCAATACACACACAGTAATATAAGGATTAGGTTTATGCTACAATCTTATTTTATATACTTTATTTATTTAGGTTAGTGGGTGGACAAACATTCATAGGTCATTCTCTGCATATAGGTGGAAATACAATTTTATTTCATATATGAAAAAAGGGAACATCATACCGTATTCGATTCCTGTTTCATTCTCTTTTCCAAATTTATAAAGCAAATAAACCAATAAAATATCCAATCCATATCTTAAGTTTAATTCCTATATTCAAATCTCTTGTTCTACAATGCAATTTCTCACCCCTCCTACTTTTTAGCACCCGGGAATAATTCCCAGCACAGACATTCATATTTCATACTTTTAACAGTAAATCGGAAACTTCCATACATTTGTGTTAACGGCTTATCATCTGATAATCATTAAAGTGTTTCTCTGCGTGCATAATTTTAGAAATTCCAATTGAAATCTATCTTTATGTATATGGGTTAAACTACGTGCTCAATATGTTTTTATTTATGTTTCATGTATTCAATTAACTGTTTGCAGCAATACAAAGTTGGTTACTTCCATAGAAGTCCTTCCAGTATATATATATAAACAAAAACAAGTTGACTCCGTTTACGGAATTACACAGCCAAAAAAAGTATGTCGACACACATACTCAACCCTCAATTCCCACGAAATCTCCGTAAACACCAAAGAAAGAAAGTTCAAATAATATAGGTTAAGAAACTAATGCTGATGGGAAGTTCTGACGTTACAAGCATCAGCTGAAAGGCTTGTCTCAAGTTAGACAGTTTCGCTGCTGACTGTGAAGAGCACGCATGTATGTGCACTATACTATGTTCCTGCAGTCTTCACGACTTTATTTAAATCAGCAAAAATATAAAGTAAACGTGTCTTCACGAATTTATTTTAATCAATCTCACAAGATTCAACAATAAAAAAGTGAAATAAATGAATAAAATGTTCTACCACTTTTCCCAATTTTTTCGTTTAGTCCAACTCACGTATTCGATTCCTGTTTCATTCTCTTTTCCAAATTTATAAAGCAAATAAACCAATAAAATATCTAATCCATATCTTAAGCTTAATTCCTATATTCAAATCTCTTGTTCTACAATGCAATTTCCCACCCCTCCTACTTTTTAGCACCCGGGAATAATTCCCAGCACAGACATTCATATTTCATAGTTCACACATTTTTAAAGTAAATTGTTAGGGATCCAGGGTTCAGTTCCAGTGTAATTTTATTAAAATATTTTCAGAATATAATTCCTTTGTATAAGAGGTCCATGAAACCATAAAATATAGGAATATCATAATCATAGATTCTTCAACATGTAATCACAAGCAATATTTTTAATATTATTGCCATATACTTCATATGTATAGAAGGGGCCCTGGAAGTGGTGGTGGGAACCTGGTTGTAAACGTCAACACTGTGGGAACCATGGTTATGTGTACGTACAGGGTCGTTCCACATTTCCACGAGACCTAGTTTTCACAAAAACATTAAGACCTAGTTTCCACAACAATACTGAGACCTACTTCCTACATCTCACATGTAGGACAACATCACACGTTTCCTCAAACTTTCTCCAACATCTAAAATTAGAAAACTAATTAGAAAGTCATGTAATCAAAGTCTTTTGACGATCCGCCGGCAACATCACTACTGTGTAGAACGTGCTTCTACTGTCTACTATAAGGATTCTTTTAATGTGGTCTTGAAATAATTTGAATTGGAGATTTCGACGAATTTTAACATTTCATAACCCTTACATGACGAGAAATTCGTTTCTTGATATCCGTCCGTGTGATTTACCGAGGCATAGAGGCTGCTCCATTCAATGTATCAACATTTAATTTGAAACTTAAGTTTTTATGCTGTTTTAGAGGGTATCTTCTGCAATTTTCTTTCTCCAAAACTTAATGTAGATTACTGGAGGAGTAAAGTTGAAAATTGCATTGCTGGATGTCCTGCAAAGGGAGCAGGCGTTAGAGACCTTCCAAATTGAGCGATTACATGCAATTCATTCCCATAATAGTAAGAAGAAATATAAATGCACCACTTCCAGAATGTAGATCCTACAATTTGTCAGGTTTACAAATAATTCCGAATCTCGCATTTGTTATGTATCTATTACCAATAGCGTATATTGTAGGTGTTTTGGACGTAGTAAATATTTTACTAAACTTCTTATTTTTATTAACTATTTCTACAACTATTATCTGATAAAAACATTCCACTTTATATTGCTCATCCCATTAAGACTTTTTTGATCAATACATTTTTAGTCAATACATATATATAGTCTATATGTTCTATGACAGTGGCGTAACGACAATGAAGCGAGTGGAGCAGTTGTTCCAGGGCGCAAGGTCGAAGAAAAGGATACGGAAAACTGTTCTTTATGCAAGGAACGCTTGAAAACATCTCAAAAGCTACGCTACGACTATTAGCAGTTAATTGGCAACAGCCGGTACCGGGTGCAGATCCAGGAATTTTTGAGGCGGGGCCCAAGTCTGAAAAATGAACATTTTTCGATATTTGGTAGCTAACTAAAAATGTGGACTGCAGTGCTTCATAATACGTATTTTTCTCTACCCTTCTGGAGGAAGCATTGAGGAAAGCCATGTTGTTCAACACGAGAGAATCCAGGATTAGTATGATACTAGAAACGCATACATTATTTGCAATGAGTGGAGAACGCACTCAGAATCTTCCTTTTGAGAGAAATTTTAAAACTTTTTCCCCACAGTCTTTAAACACACTCTCTCTCACACACACACATAATATACACACACAGAGATGTTGAAAAATAACGATCCATTCATCTCTTGGCCTCCCCACAAAAAGTACACGGACAGATCAGGTGACAGGGATAGCCAACTATGGCCGAAACCAGACTGACCTCTGCTGACAACTCTGTCAGGAGTGAAGATTGTGTAAATGTGATTCATGGAGTATTCGTCCCTATGATTGACATGATATGCCGGTCTCTTTGACAGGCATTAGGTTGATTTGGTAGGACTCTGGAGCATTTTCTGATTCATTGCATCCTCAATTTCAGGTGTTCAGACACGTTTTGGAATATTTTTTGCCTCTTCAAAATAGATTCTGTGTGACGCTATTTTCTGACTAATCGTTGCCTTGCATTCTTTGGTACTTTGGTACCATGCAATTCATGAGGAAACAACTGACCACACTCTTTCCACGAATTTTTCACGCAACTTTCCAGAACGAACACCCTCTGCTGCTCTGCGAGTACCATCTTCACCTGTTCAATGTTCAACTCAAATTGACACAGCCCGCACTAAGATGTGAACTGGTGGTGTGGGTACACGTGGTATGGTTCCATGCGTACATTCACGTCCAATCGTATCCACTTGCCTGGGCCACTTTTATTTACCCCACCCTATATATTTATAACGCAGTAGCTGAAATGCATGGAGCAGGAAGCAGGTATGAGTAAATTGATGATCGATCGATCCAGGGTGCAGTAAAACTAGTTACACCACTACTTTTTATAACTTTCTCCTATGTAACACTACGACTATAAATTCTGTTTCTATAACTAGTCTCTGAACTTATAACTATTCTACTTCTATACCTTTCTATAAATATTCTGCAGGTTATATTTGTGATTGTTTTATTTCTAACAAAAAGAGTTAGATAAATGTGTGATGAAAACGAATTATAGTAATCCCCCACACAATACTTATAAAAGATATCGGACCCAATGCAAAAAATAAATTCTCTTTTCTTGAAATACGTAAAAACATTTTATTCAGTGCATTTTATGGTGTTTTCGTTTTCACAATATGAAGTTTTATAAGTTATCGTAAACAGTTCACCTTACACCTACTTTTCCCCACACCGAGTTTTCTGTATTACAAATTTCTGTGCACCGAACTTTCCTACACCGAATCTTCCTAGACCCGAACTGGTAGTAATTGTAGTCTTTATTATGTAAATCATATTCATGAAATAAAAACTCAAAGTGGAAGCTTACGTAAATTAGCTGGATACAGGATTTTAGGACAGTGTTTATTCTGAATAACTAAATATTCCATACCAGGGTGGATTGATTTAAATCAGTCTGATTTAAATCACGATTTAAATCGCGATTTAAATCAACTGATTTTTTTTAAAAATCGTTGATTTAAATCAAATTCCGAAATAAATTAATTTAAATTGAAAGTAAATTGCCTCTGTTGTGTTATTTCAATTATGAAAGATAATCATAATACAATAAGATGCAAATGTATGTACAGCACAATACGAAAACGAGTATTTCATGCAGAGGATGATTAGGGAAAGTCCCGTTTTGAATGGGTAACGGAGGAATTCTTAAATCGTTAACTATTCCAAAGAGAAAATCACCATGGACATTTAAGACGAAAATTATTTTGTGTGCGCGTCTGTTTGTTTGTTCTCAGATAATAAGGGCGTATTTATAAAAGGGGTCATTCCCTCTCCGAAACTTAAATCTTTTTTAAATTTTGTAACTTTAGGCGAAATTTGCGTGTTTTATATGTATTTCGTGCTGCAAGCTAGTTCTTTTTTTTTTTTTTTAAGGTATGCCCCTGTTAAATATGAGTAACTTTTGTGAAAAAAGTATCATGTTGATAAACGTCGCCGTACTTTTTCCTTAGTGCTTAAGAAACATTGTTTGGGATTAGAGATGCAAAATAGCTGGCTTTTTTGAATTGATGTTTTTTCTCATATAAAAAGCCGGCTTTTTAGGAAAAAAACGGATTTTTTTTTCATTTTCATGATTTTTCTATCTAAATATGTTTCTTATGGTATACTCTATAGTTAAACAATATTTCATGACCTAAATGCCATATTTCCCTCTAGAATTCACCATCATGTTGGATAAAGCACATGTTTTATGAATTAAACATTAAATACGTAGTATTTAAGAGCAATTTTAGAGGTTATATAACTTTATTTTAACTTCTGAGTTATCGACATTTTTTTCTTCTTTAGATTATTACATTTTTAGTTAATAGTGTTTCATTTCTTAGAGCTTAGTACTCTAGTTTCTAGCACATAGTTAAACTTATGTTTTTCAATATATCCGTCAGAGCATACTTCCACATTTCTGTTATACTGTAGCTGTGTAATGATGTAGCAATAATCTTCCGGATGCAACCTTGAATACCTTCCGGATGCAAATAATCAGTACGGATTTAGAAAAATGTTTTGGGAGGGTTTTTTCTTATTAATGGTTATTTTTTTTTATGCCTAATTTTCATTTGAGGGGAGCTTGAAGTTTATGAGTAAATACATAACTAAAATTTCGTTTGTTTTAGAAATTTCGTAATTTCGGAGAACAGGCTTCAGTCCGAAAGGCACCCCCACCCTAACCCCTTTTGCAAATCCGTCATTGCTGGTAATTAGTAATAACAACAATTTAAAACATAAGAAATGAAATCAGCCAGGAATAACAGTACTCGCACTATCTCTACATTCACAGATGGAATTAAGAACTTTTGTCGGAATAGTCGAATGCAGAACTGAATCCCGGATTTCCCAATAGAAGCGGAAAAGCTAACAACTCACTCATGTTTGTTGTGCTTGACTTAAATGTATTTCATAGTTTTTCTTTTCTTTTCTTTTTTTCTTTTTTAAGAAAAAGGGTAAGTCCCGTAACGACATATTGAATTCTTGTTAAAAATTCAGAAAACCTTCAGAACTGGGTAAACCGTGATGGTGGTTATGTATTCCAGGGCCTTGAAAACCAAACGTTCAAATGAACAGTATTATGCTTATGATCCATGAACAGAAAATTCAGTACTTTCCTGACTCTAAACAAGCTTAAGAAACAGTCAGTGCATTACAAAATTTGGGACTTTACCGATTTTGCACGTCCAAAGCACCTGATAGGTGGTAACAGATTATTACGTATGCAATAAATGAATAGAAAATACATTTTCAACATTTCTGTTGCATTTCAAAGAAGTTTCTGTAGGGGTAGCAAAGGCGGAAGCAAGAGGTGCATTAACAAATTAGGTGATTTTTGAGCGTCTCATACAAAGATTGCATTTTTTCAGTCTTTTAAAGTAATACGTTGAATTGTAATAAAACAATGATTATTTTTTATTGTTACTCTAGTACGAATCTTTATGAAAGTCTCGGAAGTCAGACATAATAAACTTATAGGCTATAACAGAATGATGAGGGAATGATATTTATTTATTTATTTAACCACCAGATGCAGCTCAGAGGCTATTTTATACTGGATATCTAACATGGAAAGGATTTGGGAAGGCATTGGCCAGGGCCTGTTTAAGTAGGTACTATCCCGACATTTGCCTGGTAGAACTGAGGGAAACACTGGAAAACCCCAGTCAGGATGGTCGGCAGCGGGAATCGAACCCATGACCTCCCTAATGCGAAGCCAACGTTGTATCACTTGAGCCACTTGATATACGTAATAAACAAAGAGAAGAGCATGTTATTTTTGAGAAGGCTACGGCTTCGAAACAAATTTGTTTTGTGCGTTTGTTCAGTAAATATATTATTATATTCCCGATGTGTTATTTGCTTGAACTCACACACATAGAACAATAAATTCTGTATGTCATGTAACATTTTTTCCTTGTTTTTGTATTTTTAATTCACAATAAAAAATATTGCTTATAATGCATATGAAAGTTAAAACTTAACTGCGACTTATTATATACATGGATTAATTTTTTGGGATTGATAATAGAAATGTGTTAAGAATTAAAATTGTTTGAAATATGTTTTCGAAATTCATGTTTATTTTTGAAGTTTTGTATTATTATCTGCATCCACTACTACTTAAATGAGTTTATGTATTGTAGAGAAGCGAAACAAAACCTACTTTATCAATTTAAAGCAGAATTTGGAAAAAAGCCCAAAATTTCCCAAGCAAAAAAGCGAAGCAGAAAACACCGAACCCCCCCCCCAAAAAAGACTTTTTTTCCGAACCCTTGCATCTGTATTTGGGATTGAAATAAGTTAACAACTGGCAATCAATTCAAAATTCAAGCCCAATACTTTCACTTAAATGACATACTTAACATTTAATATTAATTCCTAATGTTTTATCTTTAGTTCATGAGTTATATTACGCGAGAAGAAAGATTTGATTTAAACCAAAAAAATCGATTTAAATAAAAATATCAACAAAAATGATTATTTTTTTAAAAAATCTTGATTTTTTTCCACCCTGTTGCATATAGAAAGGATATTCAATAACTAGTATAGTAATATAGTTTAAGCCTGTCTTTGTAACCGTAAGCTGAACTGAACTAGCCAACTCTATGGCCTATGGAACCCGGAGGATCAATGCCGTGTTTACAAAAGCTTTCCATTGACTTCTATCCTTAGCAACTGGGTCCAGTTCTACTTTGGATTCCAATCTCTGCGAGATCCATCTTAATATTGTCTTCCCACCTGCACCTAGGTCTTCCTGATGGTCGTTTTCTGGTTGGTCTTCAAGTTAAGACTTTGAAAGCGTTCCTACTTCCTTCCATCCTGGCAACATGACCTGCCCACCTGAGCCTCCTAGACTTGATGACCCTAATAATGTTTGGTAAACGATACAAATTATGTAGTTCTTCGTTATGAAGTTTCCGCCATTTCCCATTCCAGTTCCTCTTGGGTCCGAATATTCGTCTCAGGATCTTGTTCTCAAATACTTTCAGTCTATGTTCCGTATGCATGAAATATTAAATTGACCTCACAAAACCAAGCATTTATAGCATGTTGTATGAGAAGAATATAGCACTTCTTATAATGGTAATGTACTGTACATTTCACACAAATACGTTATTTAGATACAATACCTTTTGTTCGTTCTAATTTGTTAATCCCAACTACTGCTGCTGTTATCTTATGATATCAAGTGTCTCTTCGAGTTTTTTTTTCTTTTTTTCTCGATTCTAACATTCTTTGAGATTCCCGGAGAGGAAATGACCGTTATAGTATAACTAAACAAAAAATCCACTAAACATGCACTTTATAGTTTGTTGCAAGATTATTCTACATCTCAAGGTTCACAAGGTCACCATCCCCTCTTTCTTTTTCCGGAGGAGTCTTTCGGGCAAAAAAAGATGGAAAATGGGAAGCGACGATTGAATACTAACATTTCCCTTTGTCCTTCATAAGATTCTTGCTTATGGTCATTTCGTCTTGTGTGACCACAAAATTGCAACGCTCCAGGGGAGAGAGATTCTGTCCCCAAATTGCCACACGGCTCATATGTCAGTCTTCACAGGCGACAAACAGGAGGACAAAGCTGCCCAAAACAAATACTTGAAAGAAAATAAGAAAATTAGAATGAAAGGAACAGAGACCAGATTGGTTTTCAGCCAGAAGGGGTCATAAATCTCTACCACCTAGGGGGAGGTTCAGAGGACTCTCAATTCCTGGAAAAAGATTTTGCTAACCAGGTTCTGTACGTTACCAATCGTAAACAGAATTACCTATAATTGATCTAAATTGATCTGAGCCATTAAATAAAAAAAATAGACTGTGAACTTATAGTTATTGCTGTTTGAAAATATAGAAAATGTTATTTATTTATTTATTTTAACACAACAGGCTATAGCCCAATTACAGTGTTGAGAATTACATAATTACATATTCATGACAGCATTTCTAAATTTCTTAGGCGACATATTATATATATACAATTCATTGTTATTTGCACACATTCTACTCTATTATACAAAGCTCTTGTTCTCCAGATTGGTGATTTCAATACATTAGTGTTTGATGTGTTACGGTAAGAGGCCCGTGTTTTTAATGAAGGAACATGAAAATTCAATGAAGAAACTAAGCCAGGACAGTCCAGAATATTTTGAGTCACTTTCTGAATAAATCATAAATCAATCAATGACGCCTTTGTTCTAGTGTTGGAAGAGGAAAGTTCTCAAGGATGTTGTTACAGCTGTCGTAACTGGGATGAATGTGCGTCCCTTTTTAAGAAATTCATAAATTTTCCGTGTATTCTAATTGTTTACTACGCTTTTTTAATTGATATGGATTCCAAATAGTAGACCCATAGGGGAAAGTGGGGTACAGTGAAACACATTTTTTTCCGTAGTTAATAACTCTTGTATTATATAAAACATTAAAATGAAACAAAAAATAAACAGAAGGTTGGAGTTTAGGCTATCATACAATATTGGTTATTTTAGTTTAATCTTAATCACCTCTGGTTTACTTACTCATAAACAAAATATGACCATTTCTCTCACTATTGGGGTAGAGTGAGACATACGCATACTTAAATGTTTCATTCTCTGTTACGAAGTTCAACGCATATCCAAAATGAAAATCAACAGAAAATGAGAAGTGTGACATTTGACGTTTAGTTACAATATGTTAGCGGTTATGGTAACTTCAGTTTGATGTCATTTGCGTTTATTGTTGCAATATCTTGAACAACTAGAAAAATAAATTTTCCGTACATTGTCCCACTTTTCCCAGAAAGTTAACTATTGGGTTATTGCTATCAGTACCCAGTTTCAGAACCTTCCCAGTATAATAAATGACCTTTTTACAGTGAAAGTCTACCAGAACATAATCATCCTCACTTATGTTTCCATGGTAGTCTTTAAAATCATCTGGGTCAATTTCGAGTAATAATTCAATTTCTTCATCTGATTCGACCAATTCTTTCTCTACGTCTGGATCAACTTCATTTGTACTTGCTTCCTCTCTTTTGTTTCCTTGATATTTCTTTCGTCAGCTAATAATTTCTTGTTTGAACAGATCTCTATTTTCTTTGAAGAAAGTGTCTCACTGTACCCCAATAGCATATTATCACTGTCAAACGTATTTATTCGAAACCACAAAAAAATAATAATAATAAATAAATAAATAAAAATAAATAAATAAATATTAATAATATTGTGATAAATATCGACGAATAAAAAAGCATCTCATGCTCTGAAATTAATCTCCAATTACTTGATCTACTTTGATTTTTTCAGACATAAACGAAATACAGAAAATTTACTTAGCTTAATTGAAAATCACTGAACTCTCTCACAGCCTGTATCCTTTGCGTCAGACACTTGCCTACTAAGGTCACAGAAGAATAACAACGGCCGCATGTCTGTACATCTATCGTTTCCGAAATTAATGAACAAATAATCAAGAAAAGCTGTTGCCTCACTCAACCACACTGTCTCACTGTAGTCCACTTCCTCAACTCTAACTTTGAAAGTACATTAGTATTGTACAACTCAGGTAATGAAGAAGAGTTCTTAATTTTTTTTTCCTGTTCGAACCATGAACAATAATAGTTTGAAAGCTTCACTTGTTATAATTGGAATGTGACTGTAAACGTTAAATTGGCATCACACGTATTTAAATTTTAATATTAATATAATTACATAAATATTAATTCCCTACTTTATTTTAAAATATGTGTTCTATGTAGCACCTATCTGTTAGAAAATGCTACGATAATGAAACACGGAGAGGAGTAAATTGACTTACTCTTAGCCCATTTCGATATAATATTTCTTGAAGAAGTTCAGAAACTTTGCTCTTACATATCTTATTTAAATATTAATTCCCCTCCTTCATTTCAACAGATGTTATTTATGTCGTGTCTGTCTGTTAGAAAATTCTACGATAATGAAATTCGGAAAGGCGTACAATGACTTAATATTAGCCGATTTCAATATAATATTTCTTGTGGAAGTTGAGAGATTTCGCTCGTACGTATCTTATTCAAATATTAAATCCGCAGCTTCATTTTAACATATGTGCTCTATGTAATGCCTATCTGTTAGAAAATGCTACGATAATGTAATTTGCAGAGGGGTAGTAAATTCACCTACTGTTAGCCCATTTCGATATAACATTTCTTGAGGAAGTTTAGAAACTTTCCTCGTACATATCTTATTCAAAAAATAAATCCCCACATTTATTTTAACATATGAGCTCTATGTAGTGAATATTTGTTAAAAAATGCTAAAATAATGAAATTTGCAGAGGGGTAGTAAATTCACCTAATGTTAGCTCATTTCGATATAATATTTCTTGAGGAAGTTTAGTATCTCCCCTCGTACATATCGGATTTAAATATTATTTCCCCAATTTTATTTTAAAATACGTGCTATATGTAGTGTGTATCTGCTAGAAAATGCTAAGATAATGAAATTTGGAGAGGGGTAAATTGACCTAATGTTAGCCCATTTCGATATAATATGTATTGGAAAAGTTTAGTAACTTCCCTCGTACATATCTTATTTAAATATTAATTCCCCACTTTTATTTTAACATATGTGCTGTATGTATTGTCTATCTGTTAGAAAAGGCTAAGATAGTGAAATTTGGAGAGGGGTAAATTGACCTAATGTTAGCCCATTTCGATATAATATCTCTTGAGGAAACTTAGAAACTTCCCCCGTACATACCTTATTTAAATATTAATTACCCACTTTTATTTTAACATATGTGCTGTATGTAGTGTCTATCTGTTACAAAATGCTAAGATAGTGAAATTTGGAGAGGGGTAAATTTGACCTAATGTTAGTCTATTTCGATATAATATATCTTGAGCAAGTTTAGTAACTTCCCTCGTATATATCTTATTTAAATATCAATTCCCCACTTTTATTTTAACATATGTGCTGTATGTAGTGTCTATCTGTTAGAAAATGCTAAGATTATGAAATTTGGAGAGTTGTAAATTGACCTAATGTTAGCCCATTTCGATACAATATCTCTTGAGGAAACTTAGAAACTTCCCTCGTATATATCTTATTTAAATATTAATTCCCCACTTTTATTTTAACATATGTGCTGCACGTAGAGTCTGTCTGTTAGAAAATGTTAAGGTAATGAAATTTGGAGAGGGGTAAATTTACCTAATGTTAGCCCATTTCGATAGAATATCTCTTGAGGAAACTTAGAAACTTCCCTCGTACATACCTTATTTAAATATTAATTACCCATTATTATTTTAACATATGTTCTGTATGTAGTGTCTATCTGTTACAAAATGCTAAGATAGTGAAATTTGGAGAGGGGTAAATTTGACCTAATGTTAGTCCATTTCGATATAATATATCTTGAGCAAGTTTAGTAACTTCCCTCGTATATATCTTATTTAAATATCAATTCCCCACTTTTATTTTAACATATGTGCTGTATGTAATGTCTATCTGTTAGAAAATGATAAGATTATGAAATTTGGAGAGTTGTAAATTGACCTAATGTTAGCCCATTTCGATACAATATCTCTTGAGGAAACTTAGAAACTTTCCTCGTATATATCTCATTTAAATATTAATTCCCCACTTTTATTTTAACATATGTGCTGCACGTAGAGTCTGTCTGTTAGAAAATGTTAAGGTAATGAAATTTGGAGAGGGGTAAATTTACCTAATGTTAGCCCATTTCGATAGAATATCTCTTGAGGAAACTTAGAAACTTTCCTCGTACATACCTTATTTAAATATTAATTACCCACTTTTATTTTAACATATGTGCTGCACGTAGAGTCTGTCTGTTAGAAAATGTTAAGGTAATGAAATTTGGAGAGGGGTGAATTGACCTAATGTTAGCCCGTTTCGATATAATATGTCTTGAGGAAACTTAGAAACTTCCTTCGTATATATCTTATTTAAATATTAATTCCCCACTTTTATTTTAACACATGTGCTTTATATAGTGTCTATCTGTTAGAAAATGCTAAGATTATGAAATTTGGAGAGGGGTAAATTGACCTAATGTCATCCCATTTCGATACAATATCTCTTGAGGAAACTTAGAAACTTCCCTCGTATATATCTTATTTAAATATTAATTTCCCACTTTTATTTTAACATATGTGCTGTATGTAGTGTCTATCTGTTAGAAAATGCGAAGATTATGAAATTTGGAGAGGGGTAAATTGACCTAATGTTAGCCCATTTCGATACAATATCTCTTGAGGAAACTTAGAAACTTCCCTCGTATATATCTTATTTAAATATTAATTCCCCACTTTTGTTTTAACATATGTGCTGCACGTAGAGTCTGTCTGTTACAAAATGTTAAGATAATGAAATTTGGAGAGGGGTAAATTGACCTAATGTTAGCGCGTTTCGATATAATATGTCTTGAGGAAACTTAGAAACTTCCCTCGTATATATCATATTTAAATATTAATTCCCCACTTTTATTTTAACATATGTGCTGTATGTAGTGTCTATCTGTTAGAAAATGCTAAGATTATGAAATTTGGAGAGGGGTAAATTGTCCTAATGTTAGCCCATTTCGATACAATATCTCTTGAAAAAACTTAGAAACTTCCCTCGTATATATCTTATTTAAATATTAATTCCCCACTTTTATTTTATCATATGTGCTGCACGTAGAGACTATCTGTTAGAAAATGTTAAGGTAATGAAATTTGGAGAGGGGTAAATTGACCTAATGTTAGCCCGTTTCGATACAATATCTCTTGACGAAACTTAGAAACTTTCCTCGTATATATCTTATTTAAATATCAATTCCCCACTTTTATTTTAACATATGTGCTGTATGTAGTGTCTATCTGTTAGAAAATGCTAAGATTATGAAATTTGGAGAGGGGTAAATTGACCTAATGTTAGCCCATTTCGATACAATATCTCTTGAGGAAACTTAGAAACTTCCCTCGTATATATCTTATTTAAATATTAATTCCCCACTTTTATTTTAACATATGTGCTGTATGTATTGTCTATCTGTTAGAAAAGGCTAAGATAGTGAAATTTGGAGAGGGGTAAATTTGACCTAATGTTAGTCCATTTCGATATAATATATCTTGAGCAAGTTTAGTAACTTCCCTCGTATATATCTTATTTAAATATCAATGCCCCACTTTTATTTTAACATATGTGCTCTATGTAGTGTCTATCTGTTAGAAAATGCTAAGATTATGAAATTTGGAGAGTTGTAAATTGACCTAATGTTAGCCCATTTCGATACAATATCTCTTGAGGAAACTTAGAAACTTCCCTCGTATATATCTTACTTAATATTAATTCCCCACTTTTATTTTAACATATGTGCTGCACGTAGAGTCTTTCTGTTACAAAATGCTAAGATAGTGAAATTTGGAGGGGAATAAATTTGACCTAATGTTAGTCCATTTCGATATAATATATCTTGAGCAAGTTTAGTAACTTCCCTCGTATATATCTTATTTAAATATCAATTCCCCACTTTTATTTTAACATATGTGCTGTATGTAATGTCTATCTGTTAGAAAATGCTAAAATAATGAAATTTGGAGAGTTGTAAATTGACCTAATGTTAGCCCATTTCGATACAATATCTCTTGAGGAAACTTAGAAACTTTCCTCGTATATATATTTTATTTAAATATTAATTCCCCACTTTTATTTTAACATATGTGCTGCACGTAGAGTCTGTTACAAAATGCTAAGATAGTGAAATTTGGAGAGGGGTAAATTTGACCTAATGTTAGTCCATTTCGATAAAATATATCTTGAGCAAGTTTAATAACTTCCCTCGTATATATCTTATTTAAATATCAATTCCCCACTTTTATTTTAACATATGTGCTGTATGTAGTGTCTATCTGTTAGAAAATGCTAAGATTATGAAATTTGGAGAGTTGTAAATTTACCTAATGTTAGCCCATTTCGATAGAATATCTCTTGAGGAAACTTAGAAACTTTCCTCGTATATATCTTATTTATATATTAATTCCCCACTTTTATTTAACATATGTGCTGTATGTAGTGTCTATCTGTTAGAAAATGCTAAGATTATGAAATTTGGAGAGGGGTAAATTGACCTAATGTTAGCCTATTTCGATACAATATCTTTTGAGGAATGTTAGAAACTTTCCTCGTATATATCTTATTTAAATATTAATTCCCCACATTTGTTTTAACATATGTGCTGCACGTAGAGTCTGTCTGTTAGAAAATGTTAAGGTAATGAAATTTGGAGAGGGGTAAATTGACCTAATGTTAGCCCGTTTCGATATAATATGTCTTGAGGAAACTTAGAAACTTCCTTCGTATATATCTTATTTAAATATTAATTCCCCACTTTTATTTTAACATATGTGCTGTATGTAGTGTCTATCTGTTAGAAAATGCTCAGATTATGAAATTTGGAGAGGGGTAAATTGACCTAATGTCATCCCATTTCGATACAATATCTCTTGAGGAAACTTGGAAACTTCCCTCGTATATATCTTATTTAAATATTAATTTCCCACTTTTGTTTTAACATATGTGCTGTATGTAGTGTCTATCTGTTAGAAAATGCTAAGATTATGAAATTTGGAGAGGGGTAAATTGACCTAATGTTAGCCCATTTCGATACAATATCTCTTGAGGAAACTTAGAAACTTCCCTCGTACATACCTTATTTAAATATTAATTACCCACTTTTATTTTAACATATGTGCTGTATGTAGTGTCTATCTGTTACAAAATGCTAAGATAGTGAAATTTGGAGAGGGGTAAATTTGACCTAATGTTAGCCCATTTCGATATAATATCTCTTAAGCAAGTTTAGTAACTTCCCTCGTATATATCTTATTTAAATATCAATTCCCCACTTTTATTTTAACATATGTGCTGTATGTAGTGTCTATCTGTTAGAAAATGCTAAGATTATGAAATCTGGAGAGTTGTAAATTGACCTAAGGTTAGCCCATTTCGATACAATATCTCTTGAGGAAACTTAGAAACTTCCCTCGTATATATCTTATTTAAATATTAATTACCCACTTTTATTTTAACATATGTGCTGCACGTAGAGTCTGTCTGTTAGAAAATGTTGAGGTAATGAAATTTGGAGAGGGGTAAATTTACCTAATGTTAGCCCATTTCGATAGAATATCTCTTGAGGAAACTTAGAAACTTCCCTCGTACATACCTTATTTAAATATTAATTACCCACTATTATTTTAACATATGTGCTGTATGTAGTGTCTATCTGTTACAAAATGCTAAGATAGTGAAATTTGGAGGGGAATAAATTTGACCTAATGTTAGTCCATTTCGATATAATATATCTTGAGCAAGTTTAGTAACTTCCCTCGTATATATCTTATTTAAATATCAATTCCCCACTTTTATTTTAACATATGTGCTGTATGTAATGTCTATCTGTTAGAAAATGCTATGATAGTGAAATTTGGAGAGTTGTAAATTGACCTAATGTTAGCCCATTTCGATACAATATCTCTTGAGGAAACTTAGAAACTTTGCTCGTATATATCTTATTTAAATATCAATTCCTCACTTTTATTTTAACATATGTGCTGTATGTAGTGTCTATCTGTTAGAAAATGCTAAGATTATGAAATTTGGAGAGTTGTAAATTGACCTAATGTTAGCCCATTTCGATACAATATCTCTTGAGGAAACTTAGAAACTTTCCTCGTATATATCTTATTTATATATTAATTCCCCACTTTTATTTAACATATGTGCTGTATGTAGTGTCTATCTGTTAGAAAATGCTAAGATTATGAAATTTGGAGAGGGGTAAATTGACCTAATGTTAGCCTATTTCGATACAATATCTTTTGAGGAATGTTAGAAACTTTCCTCGTATATATCTTATTTAAATATTAATTCCCCACATTTGTTTTAACATATGTGCTGCACGTAGAGTCTGTCTGTTAGAAAATGTTAAGGTAATGAAATTTGGAGAGGGGTAAATTGACCTAATGTTAGCCCGTTTCGATATAATATGTCTTGAGGAAACTTAGAAACTTCCTTCGTATATATCTTATTTAAATATTAATTCCCCACTTTTATTTTAACATATGTGCTGTATGTAGTGTCTATCTGTTAGAAAATGCTCAGATTATGAAATTTGGAGAGGGGTAAATTGACCTAATGTCATCCCATTTCGATACAATATCTCTTGAGGAAACTTGGAAACTTCCCTCGTATATATCTTATTTAAATATTAATTTCCCACTTTTGTTTTAACATATGTGCTGTATGTAGTGTCTATCTGTTAGAAAATGCTAAGATTATGAAATTTGGAGAGGGGTAATTTGACCTAATGTTAGCCCATTTCGATACAATATCTCTTGAGGAAACTTAGAAACTTCCCTCGTACATACCTTATTTAAATATTAATTACCCACTTTTATTTTAACATATGTGCTGTATGTAGTGTCTATCTGTTACAAAATGCTAAGATAGTGAAATTTGGAGAGGGGTAAATTTGACCTAATGTTAGCCCATTTCGATATAATATCTCTTAAGCAAGTTTAGTAACTTCCCTCGTATATATCTTATTTAAATATCAATTCCCCACTTTTATTTTAACATATGTGCTGTATGTAGTGTCTATCTGTTAGAAAATGCTAAGATTATGAAATCTGGAGAGTTGTAAATTGACCTAAGGTTAGCCCATTTCGATACAATATCTCTTGAGGAAACTTAGAAACTTCCCTCGTATATATCTTATTTAAATATTAATTACCCACTTTTATTTTAACATATGTGCTGCACGTAGAGTCTGTCTGTTAGAAAATGTTGAGGTAATGAAATTTGGAGAGGGGTAAATTTACCTAATGTTAGCCCATTTCGATAGAATATCTCTTGAGGAAACTTAGAAACTTCCCTCGTACATACCTTATTTAAATATTAATTACCCACTATTATTTTAACATATGTGCTGTATGTAGTGTCTATCTGTTACAAAATGCTAAGATAGTGAAATTTGGAGAGGGGTAAATTTGACCTAATGTTAGTCCATTTCGATATAATATATCTTGAGCAAGTTTAGTAACTTCCCTCGTATATATCTTATTTAAATATCAATTCCCCACTTTTATTTTAACATATGTGCTGTATGTAATGTCTATCTGTTAGAAAATGCTATGATAGTGAAATTTGGAGAGTTGTAAATTGACCTAATGTTAGCCCATTTCGATACAATATCTCTTGAGGAAACTTAGAAACTTTGCTCGTATATATCTTATTTAAATATTAATTCCCCACTTTTATTTTAACATATGTGCTGCACGTAGAGTCTGTCTGTTAGAAAATGTTAAGGTAATGAAATTTGGAGAGGGGTAAATTGACCTAATGTTAGCCCGTTTCGATATAATATGTCTTGAGGAAACTTAGAAACTTCCTTTGTATATATCTTATTTAAATATTAATTCCCCACTTTTATTTTAACATATGTGCTGTATGTAGTGTCTATCTGTTAGAAAATGCTCAGATTATGAAATTTGGAGAGGGGTAAATTGACCTATTGTCATCCCATTTCGATACAATATCTCTTGAGGAAACTTAGAAACTTCCCTCGTATATATATTATTTAAATATTAATTCCCCACTTTTATTCTAACATATGTGCTGTATGTAGTGTCTATCTGTTAGAAAATGCTAAGATTATGAAATTTGGAGAGGGGTAAATTGTCCTAATGTTAGCCCATTTCGATACAATATCTCTTGAAAAAACTTAGAAACTTCCCTCGTATATATCTTATTTAAATATTAATTCCCTACTTTTATTTTATCATATGTGCTGCACGTAGAGTCTATCTGTTAGAAAATGTTAAGGTAATGAAATTTGGAGAGGGGTAAATTGACCTAATGTTAGCCCGTTTCGATACAATATCTCTTGACGAAACTTAGAAACTTTCCTCGTATATATCTTATTTAAATATTAATTCCCCACTTTTGTTTTAACATATGTGCTGCACGTAGAGTCTGTCTGTTAGAAAATGTTAAGGTAATGAAATTTGGAGAGGGGTAATTAGACCTAATGTTAGCCCATTTCGATACAATATTTCTTGAGGAAACTTAGAAACTTCCCTCGTATATATCTTATTTAAATATTAATTCCCCACTTTTATTTTAACATATGTGCTGCACGTAGAATCTGTCTGTTACAAAATGTTAAGATAATGAAATTTGGAGAGGAGTAAATTGACCTAATGTTAGCCCATTTCGATACAATATCTCTTGAGGAAAGTTAGAAACTTCCCTCGTATGTATCTTATTTAAATATTAATTCCCCACTTTTATTTTAACATATGTGCTGTATGTAGTGTCTATCTGTCAGAAAATGCTAAGGTAATGAAATTTGGAGAGGGGTAAATTGACCTAATGTTAGCCCATTTCGATAGAATATCTCTTGAGGAAACTTAGAAACTTTCCTCGTATATATCTTATTTAAATATTAATTCCCCACTTTTGTTTTAACATATGTGCTGCACGTAGAGTCTGTCTGTTACAAAATGTTAAGATAATGAAATTTGGAGAGGGGTAAATTGACCTAATGTTAGCCCGTTTCGATACAATATCTCTTGACGAAACTCAGAAACTTTCCTCGTATATATCTTATTTAAATATTAATTCCCCACTTTTGTTTTAACATATGTGCTGCACGTAGAGTCTGTCTGTTAGAAAATGTTAAGGTAATGAAATTTGGAGAGGGGTAAATTGACCTAATGTTAGCCCATTTCGATACAATATTTCTTGAGGAAAGTTAGAAACTTTCCTCGTATATATCTTATTTAAATATTAATTCCCCACTTTTGTTTTAACATATGTGCTGCACGTAGAGTCTGTCTGTTAGAAAATTTTAAGGTAATGAAATTTGGAGAGGGGTAAATAGACCTAATGTTAGCCCATTTCGATACAATATTTCTTGAAGAAACTTAGAAACTTCCCTCGTATATATCTTATTTAAATATTAATTCCCCACTTTTATTTTAACATATGTGCTGCACGTAGAGTCTGTCTGTTACAAAATGTTAAGATAATGAAATTTGGAGAGGAGTAAATTGACCTAATGTTAGCGCGTTTCGATATAATATGTCTTGAGGAAACTTAGAAACTTCCCTCGTATATATCTTATTTAAACATTAATTCCCCACTTTCATTTTAACATATGTGCTGTATGTAGTGTCTATCTGTTAGAAAATGCTAAGATTATGAAATCTGGAGAGTTGTAAATTGACCTAATGTTAGCCCATTTCGATACAATATCTCTTGAGGAAACTTAGAAACTTCCCTCGTATATATCTTATTTAAATATTAATTCCCCACTTTTATTTTAACATATGTGCTGTATGTAGTGTCTATGTGTTACAAAATGCTAAGATAGTGAAATTTGGAGAGGGGTAAATTTGACCTAATGTTAGTCCATTTCGATAAAATATATCTTGAGCAAGTTTAGTAATTTCCCTCGTATATATCTTATTTAAATATCAATTCCCCACTTTTATTTTAACATATGTGCTGTATGTAGTGTCTATCTGTTAGAAAATGCTAAGATTATGAAATTTGGAGAGTTGTAAATTTACCTAATGTTAGCCCATTTCGATAGAATATCTCTTGAGGAAACTTAGAAACGTCCCTCGTACATACCTTATTTAAATATTAATTCCCCACTTTTATTTTAACATATGTGCTGCACGTAGAGTCTGTCTGTTAGAAAATGTTAAGATAATGAAATTTGGAGAGGGGTAAATTGACCTAATGTTAGCCCATTTCGATATAATATCTCTTGAGGAAACTTAGAAACTTCCCTCGTACATACCTTATTTAAATATTAATTACCCACTTTTATTTTAATATATGTGCTGTATGTAGTGTCTATCTGTCACAAAATACTAAGATAGTGAAATTTGGAGGGGGTAAATTTGACCTAATGTTAGTCCATTTCGATATAATATATCTTGAGCAAGTTTAGTAACTTCCCTCGTATATATCTTATTTAAATATCAATTCCCCACTTTTATTTTAACATATGTGCTGTATGTAGTGTCTATCTGTTAGAAAATGCTAAGATTATGAAATTTGGAGAGTTGTAAATTGACCTAATGTTAGCCCATTTCGATACAATATCTCTTGAGGAAACTTTCCTCGTATATATCTTATTCAAATATTAATTCCCCACTTTTATTTAACATATGTGCTGTATGTAGTGTCTATCTGTTAGAAAATGCTAAGATTATGAAATTTGGAGAGGGGTAAATTGACCTAATGTTAGCCTATTTCGATACAATATCTCTTGAGGAATGTTAGAAACTTTCCTCGTATATATCTTATTTAAATATTAATTCCCCACTTTTGTTTTAACATATGTGCTGCACGTAGAGTCTGTCTGTTAGAAAATGTTAAGGTAATGAAATTTGGAGAGGGGTAAATTGACCTAATGTTAGCCCGTTTCGATATAATATGTCTTGAGGAAACTTAGAAACTTCCTTTGTATATATCTTATTTAAATATTAATTCCCCACTTTTATTTTAACATATGTGCTGTATGTAGTGTCTATCTGTTAGAAAATGCTCAGATTATGAAATTTGGAGAGGGGTAAATTGACCTAATGTCATCCCATTTCGATACAATATCTCTTGAGGAAACTTAGAAACTTCCCTCGTATATATATTATTTAAATATTAATTCCCCACTTTTATTCTAACATATGTGCTGTATGTAGTGTCTATCTGTTAGAAAATGCTAAGATTATGAAATTTGGAGAGGGGTAAATTGTCCTAATGTTAGCCCATTTCGATACAATATCTCTTGAAAAAACTTAGAAACTTCCCTCGTATATATCTTATTTAAATATTAATTCCCCACTTTTATTTTATCATATGTGCTGCACGTAGAGTCTATCTCTTAGAAAATGTTAAGGTAATGAAATTTGGAGAGGGGTAAATTGACCTAATGTTAGCCCGTTTCGATACAATATCTCTTGACGAAACTTAGAAACCTTCCTCGTATATATCTTATTTAAATATTAATTCCCCACTTTTGTTTTAACATATGTGCTGCACGTAGAGTCTGTCTGTTAGAAAATTTTAAGGTAATGAAATTTGGAGAGGGGTAAATAGACCTAATGTTAGCCCATTTCGATACAATATTTCTTGAGGAAACTTAGAAACTTCCCTCGTATATATCTTATTTAAATATTAATTCCCCACTTTTATTTTATCATATGTGCTGCACGTAGAATCTGTCTGTTACAAAATGTTAAGATAATGAAATTTGGAGAGGAGTAAATTGACCTAATGTTAGCGCGTTTCGATATAATATGTCTTGAGGAATGTTAGAAACTTCCCTCGTATATATCTTATTTAAATATTAATTCCCCACTTTTACTTTTACATATGTGCTGTATGTAGTGTCTATCTGTTAGAAAATGCTAAGATTATGAAATTTGGAGAGGGGTAAATTGACCTAATGTTAGCCCATTTCGATACAATATCTGTTGAGGAAAGTTAGAAACTTCCCTCGTATGTATCTTATTTAAATATTAATTCCCCACTTTTATTTTATCATATGTGCTGCACGTAGAGTCTATCTGTTAGAAAATGTTAAGGTAATGAAATTTGGAGAGGGGTAAATTGACCTAATGTTAGCCCGTTTCGATACAATATCTCTTGACGAAACTCAGAAACTTTCCTCGTATATATCTTATTTAAATATTAATTCCCCACTTTTGTTTTAACATATGTGCTGCACGTAGAGTCTGTCTGTTAGAAAATGTTAAGGTAATGAAATTTGGAGAGGGGTAAATTGACCTAATGTTAGCCCATTTCGATACAATATTTCTTGAGGAAAGTTAAAAACTTTCCTCGTATATATCTTATTTAAATATTAATTCCCCACTTTTGTTTTAACATATGTGCTGCACGTAGAGTCTGTCTGTTAGAAAATTTTAAGGTAATGAAATTTGGAGAGGGGTAAATAGACCTAATATTAGCCCATTTCAATACAATATTTCTTGAAGAAACTTAGAAACTTCCCTCGTATATATCTTATTTAAATATTAATTCCCCACTTTTATTTTAACATATGTGCTGCACGTAGAGTCTGTCTGTTACAAAATGTTAAGATAATGAAATTTGGAGAGGAGTAAATTGACCTAATGTTAGCGCGTTTCGATATAATATGTCTTGAGGAAACTTAGAAACTTCCCTCGTATATATCTTATTTAAATATTAATTCCCCACTTTCATTTTAACATATGTGCTGTATGTAGTGTCTATCTGTTAGAAAATGCTAAGATTATGAAATCTGGAGAGTTGTAAATTGACCTAATGTTAGCCCATTTCGATACAATATCTCTTGAGGAAACTTAGAAACTTCCCTCGTATATATCTTATTTAAATATTAATTCCCCACTTTTATTTTAACATATGTGCTGTATGTAGTGTCTATGTGTTACAAAATGCTAAGATAGTGAAATTTGGAGAGGGTAAATTTGACCTAATGTTAGTCCATTTCGATAAAATATATCTTGAGCAAGTTTAGTAATTTCCCTCGTATATATCTTATTTAAATATCAATTCCCCACTTTTATTTTAACATATGTGCTGTATGTAGTGTCTATCTGTTAGAAAATGCTAAGATTATGAAATTTGGAGAGTTGTAAATTGACCTAATGTTAGCCCATTTCGATACAATATCTCTTGAGGAAACTTTCCTCGTATATATCTTATTTAAATATTAATTCCCCACTTTTATTTAACATATGTGCTGTATGTAGTGTCTATCTGTTAGAAAATGCTAAGATTATGAAATTTGGAGAGGGGTAAATTGACCTAATGTTAGCCTATTTCGATACAATATCTCTTGAGGAATGTTAGAAACTTTCCTCGTATATATCTTATTTAAATATTAATTCCCCACTTTTGTTTTAACATATGTTCTGCACGTAGAGTCTGTCTGTTAGAAAATGTTAAGGTAATGAAATTTGGAGAGGGGTAAATTGACCTAATGTTAGCCCGTTTCGATATAATATGTCTTGAGGAAACTTAGAAACTTCCTTTGTATATATCTTATTTAAATATTAATTCCCCACTTTTATTTTAACATATGTGCTGTATGTAGTGTCTATCTGTTAGAAAATGCTCAGATTATGAAATTTGGAGAGGGGTAAATTGACCTAATGTCATCCCATTTCGATACAATATCTCTTGAGGAAACTTAGAAACTTCCCTCGTATATATATTATTTAAATATTAATTCCCCACTTTTATTCTAACATATGTGCTGTATGTAGTGTCTATCTGTTAGAAAATGCTAAGATTATGAAATTTGGAGAGGGGTAAATTGTCCTAATGTTAGCCCATTTCGATACAATATCTCTTGAAAAAACTTAGAAACTTCCCTCGTATATATCTTATTTAAATATTAATTCCCCACTTTTATTTTATCATATGTGCTGCACGTAGAGTCTATCTGTTAGAAAATGTTAAGGTAATGAAATTTGGAGAGGGGTAAATTGACCTAATGTTAGCCCGTTTCAATACAATATCTCTTGACGAAACTTAGAAACTTTCCTCGTATATATCTTATTTAAATATTAATTCCCCACTTTTGTTTTAACATATGTGCTGCACGTAGAGTCTGTCTGTTAGAAAATTTTAAGGTAATGAAATTTGGAGAGGGGTAATTAGACCTAATGTTAGCCCATTTCGATACAATATTTCTTGAGGAAACTTAGAAACTTCCCTCGTATATATCTTATTTAAATATTAATTCCCCACTTTTATTTTAACATATGTGCTGCACGTAGAATCTGTCTGTTACAAAATGTTAAGATAATGAAATTTGGAGAGGAGTAAATTGACCTAATGTTAGCGCGTTTCGATATAATATGTCTTGAGGAAAGTTAGAAACTTCCCTCGTATATATCTTATTTAAATATTAATTCCCCACTTTTATTTTTACATATGTGCTGTATGTAGTGTCTATCTGTTAGAAAATGCTAAGATTATGAAATTTGGAGAAGTGTAAATTGACCTAATGTTAGCCCATTTCGATACAATATCTCTTGAGGAAAGTTAGAAACTTCCCTCGTATGTATCTTATTTAAATATTAATTCCCCACTTTTATTTTAACATATGTGCTGTATGTGGTGTCTATCTGTCAGAAAATGCTAAGGTAATGAAATTTGGAGAGGGGTAAATTGACCTAATGTTAGCCCATTTCGATAGAATATCTCTTGAGGAAACTTAGAAACTTTCCTCGTATATATCTTATTTAAATATTAATTCCCCACTTTTGTTTTAACATATGTGCTGCACGTAGAGTCTGTCTGTTACAAAATGTTAAGATAATGAAATTTGGAGAGGGGTAAATTGACCTAATGTTAGCCCGTTTCGATACAATATCTCTTGACGAAACTCAGAAACTTTCCTCGTATATATCTTATTTAAATATTAATTCCCCACTTTTGTTTTAACATATGTGCTGCACGTGGAGTCTGTCTGTTAGAAAATGTTAAGGTAATGAAATTTGGAGAGGGGTAAATTGACCTAATGTTAGCCCATTTCGATACAATATTTCTTGAGGAAAGTTAGAAAATTTCCTCGTATATATCTTATTTAAATATTAATTCCCCACTTTTGTTTTAACATATGTGCTGCACGTAGAGTCTGTCTGTTAGAAAATTTTAAGGTAATGAAATTTGGAGAGGGGTAAATTGACCTAATGTTAGCCCATTTCGATACAATATTTCTTGAGGAAACTTAGAAACTTCCCTCGTATATATCTTATTTAAATATTAATTCCCCACTTTTATTTTAACATATGTGCTGCACGTAGAGTCTGTCTGTTAGAAAATGTTAAGGTAATGAAATTTGGAGAGGGGTAAATTGACCTAATGTTAGCCCGTTTCGATACAATATCTCTTGACGAAACTTAGAAACTTTCCTCGTATATATCTTATTTAAATATCAATTCCCCACTTTTGTTTTATCATATGTGCTGCACGTAGAGTCTTTCTGTTAGAAAATGTTAAGGTAATGAAATTTGGAGAGGGGTAAATTGACCTAATGTTAGCCCATTTCGATACAATATTTCTTGAGGAAAGTTAGAAACTTCCCTCGTATATATCTTATTTAAATATTAATTCCCCACTTTTGTTTTAACATATGTGCTGCACGTAGAGTCTGTCTGTTAGAAAATTTTAAGGTAATGAAATTTGGAGAGGGGTAAATAGACCTAATGTTAGCCCATTTCGATACAATATTTCTTGAGGAAACTTAGAAACTTCCCTCGTATATATCTTATTTAAATATTAATTCCCCACTTTTATTTTAACATATGTGCTGCACGTAGAATCTGTCTGTTACAAAATGTTAAGATAATGAAATTTGGAGAGGAGTAAATGGACCTAATGTTAGCGCGTTTCGATATAATATGTCTTGAGGAAAGTTAGAAACTTCCCTCGTATATATCTTATTTAAATATTAATTCCCCACTTTTACTTTTACATATGTGCTGTATGTAGTGTCTATCTGTTAGAAAATGCTAAGATTATGAAATTTGGAGAGGGGTAAATTGACCTAATGTTAGCCCATTTCGATACAATATCTGTTGAGGAAAGTTAGAAACTTCCCTCGTATGTATCTTATTTAAATATTAATTCCCCACTTTTTTTTTATCATATGTGCTGCACGTAGAGTCTATCTGTTAGAAAATGTTAAGGTAATGAAATTTGGAGAGGGGTAAATTGACCTAATGTTAGCCCGTTTCGATACAATATCTCTTGACGAAACTCAGAAACTTTCCTCGTATATATCTTATTTAAATATTAATTCCCCACTTTTGTTTTAACATATGTGCTGCACGTAGAGTCTGTCTGTTAGAAAATGTTAAGGTAATGAAATTTGGAGAGGGGTAAATTGACCTAATGTTAGCCCATTTCGATACAATATTTCTTGAGGAAAGTTAGAAACTTTCCTCGTATATATCTTATTTAAATATTAATTCCCCACTTTTGTTTTAACATATGTGCTGCACGTAGAGTCTGTCTGTTAGAAAATTTTAAGGTAATGAAATTTGGAGAGGGGTAAATAGACCTAATGTTAGCCCATTTCGATACAATATTTCTTGAAGAAACTTAGAAACTTCCGTCGTATATATCTTATTTAAATATTAATTCCCCACTTTTATTTTAACATATGTGCTGCACGTAGAGTCTGTCTGTTACAAAATGTTAAGATAATGAAATTTGGAGAGGAGTAAATTGACCTAATGTTAGCGCGTTTCGATATAATATGTGTTGAGGAAACTTAGAAACTTCCCTCGTATATATCTTATTTTAATATTAATTCCCCACTTTCATTTTAACATATGTGCTGTATGTAGTGTCTATCTGTTAGAAAATGCTAAGATTATGAAATTTGGGGAGGAGTAAATTGACCTAATGTTATCCCATTTCGATACAATATCTCTTGAGGAAACTTAGAAACTTCCCTCGTATATATCTTATTTAAATATTAATTCCCCACTTTTGTTTTAACATATGTGCTGCACGTAGAGACTGTCTGTTAGAAAATGTTAAGATAATGAAATTTGGAGAGGGGTAAATTGTCCTAATGTTAGCCCGTTTCGATACAATATGTCTTGAGGAAAGTTAGAAATTTTCTTCGTATATATCTTATTTAAATATCAATTCCCCACTTTTATTTTAACATATGTGCTGTATGTAGTGTCTATCTGTTAGAAAATGCTAAGATTATGAAATTTGGAGAGGGGTAAATTGACCTAATGTTAGCCCATTTCGATACAATATTTCTTGAGGAAACTTAGAAACTTCCCTCGTATATATCTTGTTTAAATATTAATTCCCCACTTCTGTTTTAACATATGTGCTGCACGTAGAGTCTGTCTGGTAGAAAAGGTTAAGATAATGAAATTTGGAGAGGGGTAAATTGACCTAATGTTAGCCCGTTTCGATACAATATGTCTTGAGGAAAGTTAGAAACTTTCCTCGTATATATCTTATTTAAATATTAATTCCCCACTTTTATTTTAACATATGTGCTGTATGTAGTGTCTATCTGTTAGAAAATGCTAAGATTATGAAATTTGGAGAGGGGTAAATTGACCTAATGTTAGCCCGTTTCGATATAATATGTCTTGAGGAAAGTTAGAAACTTTCCTCGTATATATCTTATTTAAATATTAATTCTTCACTTTTATTTTAACATATGTGCTGTATGTAGTGTCTATCTGTTAGAAAATGTTAAGATAATGAAATTTGGAGAGGGGTAAATTGACCTAATGTTAGCGCGTTTCGATACAATATGTCTTGAGGAAACTTAGAAACTTCCCTCGTGTATATCTTATTTAAATATTATTTACCCACTTTTATTTTAACATATGTGCTGTATGTAGTGTCTATCTGTTAGAAAATGCTAAGATTATGAAATTTGGAGAGGGGTAAATTGTCCTAATGTTAGCCCATTTCGATACAATATCTCTTGAAAAAACTTAGAAACTTCCCTCGTATATATCTTATTTAAATATTAATTCCCCACTTTTATTTTATCATATGTGCTGCACGTAGAGTCTATCTGTTAGAAAATGTTAAGGTAATGAAATTTGGAGAGGGGTAAATTGACCTAATGTTAGCCCGTTTCGATACAATATCTCTTGACGAAACTCAGAAACTTTCCTCGTATATATCTTATTTAAATATTAATTCCCCAATTTTGTTTTAACATATGTGCTGCACGTAGAGTCTGTCTGTTAGAGAATGTTAAGGTAATGAAATTTGGAGAGGGGTAAATTGACCTAATGTTAGCCGATTTCGATACAATATTTCTTGAGGAAAGTTAGAAACTTTCCTCGTATATATCTTATTTAAATATTAATTCCCCACTTTTGTTTTAACATATGTGCTGCACGTAGAGTCTGTCTGTTAGAAAATGTTAAGGTAATGAAATTTGGAGAGGAGTAAATTGACCTATTGTTAGCGCGTTTCGATATAATATGTCTTGAGGAAACTTAGAAACTTCCCTCGTATATATCTTATTTAAATATTAATTCCCCACTTTCATTTTAACATATGTGCTGTATGTAGTGTCTATCTGTTAGAAAATGCTAAGATTATGAAATTTGGAGAGGAGTAAATTGACCTAATGTTATCCCATTTCGATACAATATCTCTTGAGGAAACTTAGAAACTTCCCTCGTATATATCTTATTTAAATATTAATTCCCCACTTTTGTTTTAACATATGTGCTGCACGTAGAGTCTGTCTGTTAGAAAATGTTAAGATAATGAAATTTGGAGAGGGGTAAATTGACCTAATGTTAGCCCGTTTCGATACAATATGTCTTGAGGAAAGTTAGAAATTTTCTTCGTATATATCTTATTTAAATATCAATTCCCCACTTTTATTTTAACATATGTGCTGTATGTAGTGTCTATCTGTTAGAAAATGCTAAGATTATGAAATTTGGAGAGAGGTAAATTGACCTAATGTTAGCCCATTTCGATACAATATCTCTTGAGGAAACTTAGAAACTTCCCTCGTATGTATCTTATTTAAATATTAATTCCCCACTTTTATTTTAACATATGTGCTGTATGTAGTGTCTATCTGTCAGAAAATGCTAAGGTAATGAAATTTGGAGAGGGGTAAATTGACCTAATGTTAGCCCATTTCGATAGAATATCTCTTGAGGAAACTTAGAAATTTTTCCTCGTATATATCTTATTTAAATATTAATTCCCCACTTTTGTTTTAACATATGTGCTGCACGTAGAGTCTGTCTGTTACAAAATGTTAAGGTTATGAAATTTGGAGAGGGGTAAATTGACCTAATGTTAGCCCGTTTCGATACAATATCTCTTGACGAAACTCAGAAACTTTCCTCGTATATATCTTATTTAAATATTAATTCCCCAATTTTGTTTTAACATATGTGCTGCACGTAGAGTCTGTCTGTTAGAGAATGTTAAGGTAATGAAATTTGGAGAGGGGTAAATTGACCTAATGTTAGCCGATTTCGATACAATATTTCTTGAGGAAAGTTAGAAACTTTTCTCGTATATATCTTATTTAAATATTAATTCCCCACTTTTGTTTTAACATATGTGCTGCACGTAGAGTCTGTCTGTTAGAAAATGTTAAGGTAATGAAATTTGGAGAGGAGTAAATTGACCTATTGTTAGCGCGTTTCGATATAATATGTCTTGAGGAAACTTAGAAACTTCCCTCGTATATATCTTATTTAAATATTAATTCCCCACTTTCATTTTAACATATGTGCTGTATGTAGTGTCTATCTGTTAGAAAATGCTAAGATTATGAAATTTGGAGAGGAGTAAATTGACCTAATGTTATCCCATTTCGATACAATATCTCTTGAGGAAACTTAGAAACTTCCCTCGTATATATCTTATTTAAATATTAATTCCCCACTTTTGTTTTAACATATGTGCTGCACGTAGAGTCTGTCTGTTAGAAAATGTTAAGATAATGAAATTTGGAGAGGGGTAAATTGACCTAATGTTAGCCCGTTTCGATACAATATGTCTTGAGGAAAGTTAGAAATTTTCTTCGTATATATCTTATTTAAATATCAATTCCCCACTTTTATTTTAACATATGTGCTGTATGTAGTGTCTATCTGTTAGAAAATGCTAAGATTATGAAATTTGGAGAGGAGTAAATTGACCTAATGTTATCCCATTTCGATACAATATCTCTTGAGGAAACTTAGAAACTTCCCTCGTATATATCTTATTTAAATATTAATTCCCCACTTTTGTTTTAACATATGTGCTGCACGTAGAGTCTGTCTGTTAGAAAATGTTAAGATAATGAAATTTGGAGAGGGGTAAATTGACCTAATGTTAGCGCGTTTCGATATAATATGTCTTGAGGAAACTTAGAAACTTCCCTCGTGTATATCTTATTTAAATATTAATTCCCCACTTTTATTTTAACATATGTAGTGTCTATCCGTTAGAAAATGCTAAGATTATGAAATTTGGAGAGGGGTAAATTGTCCTAATGTTAGCCCATTTCGATACAATATCTCTTGAAAAAACTTAGAAACTTCCCTCGTATATATCTTATTTAAATATTAATTTTCCACTTTTATTTTATCATATGTGCTGCACGTAGAGTCTATCTGTTAGAAAATGTTAAGGTTATGAAATTTGGAGAGGGGTAAATTGACCTAATGTTAGCCCGTTTCGATACAATATCTCTTGACGAAACTCAGAAACTTTCCTCGTATATATCTTATTTAAATATTAATTCCCCACTTTTGTTTTAACATATGTGCTGCACGTAGAGTCTGTCTGTTAGAAAATGTTAAGGCAATGAAATTTGGAGAGGCGTAAATTGACCTAATGTTAGCCCATTTCGATACAATATTTCTTGAGGAAAGTTAGAAACTTTCCTCGTATATATCTTATTTAAATATTAATTCCCCACTTTTGTTTTAACATATGTGCTGCACGTAGAGTCTGTCCGTTAGAAAATTTTAAGGTAATGAAATTTGGAGAGGGGTAAATAGACCTAATGTTAGCCCATTTCGATACAATATTTCTTGAGGAAACTTAGAAACTTCCCTCGTATATATCTTATTTAAATATTAATTCCCCACTTTTATTTTAACATATGTGCTGCACGTAGAGTCTGTCTGTTAGAAAATGTTAAGGTAATGAAATTTGGAGAGGGGTAAATTGACCTAATGTTAGCCCGTTTCGATACAATATCTCTTGACGAAACTTAGAAACTTTCCTCGTATATATCTTATTTAAATATCAATTCCCCACTTTTGTTTTAACATATGTGCTGCACGTAGAGTCTTTCTGTTAGAAAATGTTAAGGTAATGAAATTTGGAGAGGGGTAAATTGACCTAATGTTAGCCGATTTCGATACAATATTTCTTGAGGAAAGTTAGAAACTTTCCTCGTATATATCTTATTTAAATATTAATTCCCCACTTTTGTTTTAACATATGTGCTGCACGTAGAGTCTGTCTGTTGGAAAGTTTTAAGGTAATGAAATATGGAGAGGGGTAAATAGACCTAATGTTAGCCCATTTCGATACAATATTTCTTGAGGAAACTTAGAAACTTCCCTCGTATATATCTTATTTAAATATTAATTCCCCACTTTTATTTTAACATATGTGCTGCACGTAGAATCTGTCTGTTACAAAATGTTAAGATAATGAAATTTGGAGAGGAGTAAATTGACCTAATGTTAGCGCGTTTAGATATAATATGTCTTGAGGAAAGTTAGAAACTTCCCTCGTATATATCTTATTTAAATATTAATTCCCCACTTTTACTTTTACATATGTGCTGTATGTAGTGTCTATCTGTTAGAAAATGCTAAGATTATGAAATTTGGAGAGGGGTAAATTGACCTAATGTTAGCCCATTTCGATACAATATCTGTTGAGGAAAGTTAGAAACTTCCCTCGTATATATCTTATTTAAATATTAATTCCCCACTTTTATTTTATCATATGTGCTGCACGTAGAGTCTATCTGTTAGAAAATGTTAAGGTAATGAAATTTGGAGAGGGGTAAATTGACCTAATGTTAGCCCGTTTCGATACAATATCTCTTGACGAAACTCAGAAACTTTCCTCGTATATATCTTATTTAAATATTAATTCCCCACTTTTGTTTTAACATATGTGCTGCACGTAGAGTTTGTCTGTTAGAAAATGTTAAGGTAATGAAATTTGGAGAGGGGTAAATTGACCTAATGTTAGCCCATTTCGATACAATATTTCTTGAGGAAAGTTAGAAACTTTCCTCGTATATATCTTATTTAAATATTAATTCCCCACTTTTGTTTTAACATATGTGCTGCACGTAGAGTCTGTCTGTTAGAAAATTTTAAGGTAATGAAATTTGGAGAGGGGTAAATAGACCTAATGTTAGCCCATTTCGATACAATATTTCTTGAAGAAACTTAGAAACTTCCCTCGTATATATCTTATTTAAATATTAATTCCCCACTTTTATTTTAACATATGTGCTGCACGTAGAGTCTGCCTGTTACAAAATGTTAAGATAATGAAATTTGGAGAGGAGTAAATTGACCTAATGTTAGCGCGTTTCGATATAATATGTCTTGAGGAAACTTAGAAACTTCCCTCGTATATATCTTATTTAAATATTAATTCCCCACTTTCATTTTAACATATGTGCTGTATGTTGTGTCTATCTGTTAGAAAATGCTAAGATTATGAAATTTGGAGAGGAGTAAATTGACCTAATGTTATCCCATTTCGATACAATATCTCTTGAGGAAACTTAGAAACTTCCCTCGTATATATCTTATTTAAATATTAATTCCCCACTTTTGTTTTAACATATGTGGTGCACGTAGAGTCTGTCTGTTAGAAAATGTTAAGATAATGAAATTTGGAGAGGGGTAAATTGACCTAATCTTAGCCCGTTTCGATACAATATGTCTTGAGGAAAGTTAGAAATTTTCTTCGTATAGATCTTATTTAAATATCAATTCCCCACTTTTATTTTAACATATGTGCTGTATGTAGTGTCTATCTGTTAGAAAATGCTAAGATTATGAAATTTGGAGAGAGGTAAATTGACCTAATGTTAGCCCATTTCGATACAATATTTCTTGAGGTAACTTAGAAACTTCCCTCGCATATATCTTGTTTAAATATTAATTCCCCACTTTTATTTTATCATATGTGCTGCACGTAGAGTCTATCTGTTAGAAAATGTTAAGGTAATGAAATTTGGAGAGGGGTAAATTGACCTAATGTTAGCCCGTTTCGATACAATATCTCTTGACGAAACTCAGAAACTTTCCTCGTATATATCTTATTTAAATATTAATTCCCCAATTTTGTTTTAACATATGTGCTGCACGTAGAGTCTGTCTGTTAGAGAATGTTAAGGTAATGAAATTTGGAGAGGGGTAAATTGACCTAATGTTAGCCGATTTCGATACAATATTTCTTGAGGAAAGTTAGAAACTTTCCTCGTATATATCTTATTTAAATATTAATTCCCCACTTTTGTTTTAACACATGTGCTGCACGTAGAGTCTGTCTGTTAGAAAATGTTAAGGTAATGAAATTTGGAGAGGGGTAAATAGACCTAATGTTAGCTTATTTCGATACAAAATTTCTTGAGGAAACTTAGAAACTTCCCTCGTATATATCTTATTTAAATATTAATTCCCCACTTTTATTTTAACATATGTGCTGCACGTAGAGTCTGTCTGTTACAAAATGTTAAGATAATGAAATTTGGAGAGGAGTAAATTGACCTAATGTTAGCGCGTTTCGATATAATATGTCTTGAGGAAACTTAGAAACTTCCCTCGTATATATCTTATTTAAATATTAATTCCCCACTTTCATTTTAACATATGTGCTGTATGTAGTGTCTATCTGTTAGAAAATGCTAAGATTATGAAATTTGGAGAGGAGTAAATTGACCTAATGTTATCCCATTTCGATACAATATCTCTTGAGGAAACTTAGAAACTTCCCTCGTATATATCTTATTTAAATATTAATTCCCCACTTTTGTTTTAACATATGTGCTGCACGTAGAGTCTGTCTGTTAGAAAATGTTAAGATAATGAAATTTGGAGAGGGGTAAATTGACCTAATGTTAGCCCGTTTCGATACAATATGTCTTGAGGAAAGTTAGAAATTTTCTTCGTATATATCTTATTTAAATATCAATTCCCCACTTTTATTTTAACATATGTGCTGTATGTAGTGTCTATCTGTTAGAAAATGCTAAGATTATGAAATTTGGCGAGAGGTAAATTGACCTAATGTTAGCCCATTTCGATACAATATCTCTTGAGGAAACTTAGAAACTTCCCTCGTATGTATCTTATTTAAATATTAATTCCCCACTTTTATTTTAACATATGTGCTGTATGTAGTGTCTATCTGTCAGAAAATGCTAAGGTAATGAAATTTGGAGAGGGGTAAATTGACCTAATGTTAGCCCATTTCGATAGAATATCTCTTGAGGAAACTTAGAAACTTTCCTCGTATATATCTTATTTAAATATTAATTCCCCACTTTTGTTTTAACATATGTGCTGCACGTAGAGTCTGTCTGTTACAAAATGTTAAGATAATGAAATTTGGAGAGGGGTAAATTGACCTAATGTTAGCGCGTTTCGATATAATATGTCTTGAGGAAACTTAGAAACTTCCCTCGTGTATATCTTATTTAAATATTAATTCCCCACTTTTATTTTAACATATGTGCTGTATGTAGTGTCTATCCGTTAGAAAATGCTAAGATTATGAAATTTGGAGAGGGGTAAATTGTCCTAATGTTAGCCCATTTCGATACAATATCTCTTGAAAAAACTTAGAAACTTCCCTCGTATATATCTTATTTAAATATTAATTTTCCACTTTTATTTTATCATATGTGCTGCACGTAGAGTCTATCTGTTAGAAAATGTTAAGGTTATGAAATTTGGAGAGGGGTAAATTGACCTAATGTTAGCCCGTTTCGATACAATATCTCTTGACGAAACTCAGAAACTTTCCTCGTATATATCTTATTTAAATATTAATTCCCCACTTTTGTTTTAACATATGTGCTGCACGTAGAGTCTGTCCGTTAGAAAATTTTAAGGTAATGAAATTTGGAGAGGGGTAAATAGACCTAATGTTAGCCCATTTCGATACAATATTTCTTGAGGAAACTTAGAAACTTCCCTCGTATATATCTTATTTAAATATTAATTCCCCACTTTTATTTTAACATATGTGCTGCACGTAGAGTCTGTCTGTTAGAAAATGTTAAGGTAATGAAATTTGGAGAGGGGTAAATTGACCTAATGTTAGCCCGTTTCGATACAATATCTCTTGACGAAACTTAGAAACTTTCCTCGTATATATCTTTTTTAAATATCAATTCCCCACTTTTGTTTTAACATATGTGCTGCACGTAGAGTCTTTCTGTTAGAAAATGTTAAGGTAATGAAATTTGGAGAGGGGTAAATTGACCTAATGTTAGCCCATTTCGATACAATATTTCTTGAGGAAAGTTAGAAACTTTCCTCGTATATATCTTATTTAAATATTAATTCCCCACTTTTGTTTTAACATATGTGCTGCTCATAGAGTCTGTCTGTTGGAAAGTTTTAAGGTAATGAAATTTGGAGAGGGGTAAATAGACCTAATGTTAGCCCATTTCGATACAATATTTCTTGAGGAAACTTAGAAACTTACCTCGTATATATCTTATTTAAATATTAATTCCCCACTTTTATTTTAACATATGTGCTGCACGTAGAATCTGTCTGTTACAAAATGTTAAGATAATGAAATTTGGAGAGGAGTAAATTGACCTAATGTTAGCGCGTTTCGATACAATATGTCTTGAGGAAAGTTAGAAACTTCCCTCGTATATATCTTATTTAAATATTAATTCCCCACTTTTACTTTTACATATGTGCTGTATGTAGTGTCTATCTGTTAGAAAATGCTAAGATTATGAAATTTGGAGAGGGGTAAATTGACCTAATGTTAGCCCATTTCGATACAATATCTGTTGAGGAAAGTTAGAAACTTCCCTCGTATATATCTTATTTAAATATTAATTCCCCACTTTTATTTTATCATATGTGCTGCACGTAGAGTCTATCTGTTAGAAAATGTTAAGGTAATGAAATTTGGAGAGGGGTAAATTGACCTAATGTTAGCCCGTTTCGATACAATATCTCTTGACGAAACTCAGAAACTTTCCTCGTATATATCTTATTTAAATATTAATTCCCCACTTTTGTTTTAACATATGTGCTGCACGTAGAGTCTGTCTGTTAGAAAATGTTAAGGTAATGAAATTTGGAGAGGGGTAAATTGACCTAATGTTAGCCCATTTCGATACAATATTTCTTGAGGAAAGTTAGAAACTTTCCTCGTATATATCTTATTTAAATATTAATTCCCCACTTTTGTTTTAACATATGTGCTGCACGTAGAGTCTGTCTGTTAGAAAATTTTAAGGTAATGAAATTTGGAGAGGGGTAAATAGACCTAATGTTAGCCCATTTCGATACAATATTTCTTGAAGAAACTTAGAAACTTCCCTCGTATATATCTTATTTAAATATTAATTCCCCACTTTTATTTTAACATATGTGCTGCACGTAGAGTCTGTCTGTTACAAAATGTTAAGATAATGAAATTTGGAGAGGAGCAAATTGACCTAATGTTAGCGCGTTTCGATATAATATGTCTTGAGGAAACTTAGAAACTTCCCTCGTATATATCTTATTTAAATATTAATTCCCCACTTTCATTTTAACATATGTGCTGTATGTAGTGTCTATCTGTTAGAAAATGCCAAGATTATGAAATTTGGAGAGGAGTAAATTGACCTAATGTTATCCCATTTCGATACAATATCTCTTGAGGAAACTTAGAAACTTCCCTCGTATATATCTTATTTAAATATTAATTCCCCACTTTTGTTTTAACATATGTGCTGCACGTAGAGTCTGTCTGTTAGAAAATGTTAAGATAATGAAATTTGGAGAGGGGTAAATTGACCTAATCTTAGCCCGTTTCGATACAATATGTCTTGAGGAAAGTTAGAAATTTTCTTCGTATATATCTTATTTAAATATCAATTCCCCACTTTTATTTTAACATATGTGCTGTATGTAGTGTCTATCTGTTAGAAAATGCTAAGATTATGAAATTTGGAGAGGGGTAAATTGACCTAATGTTAGCCGATTTCGATACAATATTTCTTGAGGAAAGTTAGAAACTTTCCTCGTATATATCTTATTTAAATATTAATTCCCCACTTTTGTTTTAACATATGTGCTGCACGTAGAGTCTGTCTGTTAGAAAATGTTAAGGTAATGAAATTTGGAGAGGGGTAAATAGACCTAATGTTAGCTTATTTCGATACAATATTTCTTGAGGAAACTTAGAAACTTCCCTCGTATATATCTTATTTAAATATTAATTCCCCACTTTTATTTTAACATATGTGCTGCACGTAGAGTCTGTCTGTTACAAAATGTTAAGATAATGAAATTTGGAGAGGAGTAAATTGACCTAATGTTAGCGCGTTTCGATATAATATGTCTTGAGGAAACTTAGAAACTTCCCTCGTATATATCTTATTTAAATATTAATTCCCCACTTTCATTTTAACATATGTGCTGTATGTAGTGTCTATCTGTTAGAAAATGCTAAGATTATGAAATTTGGAGAGGAGTAAATTGACCTAATGTTATCCCATTTCGATACAATATCTCTTGAGGAAACTTAGAAACTTCCCTCGTATATATCTTATTTAAATATTAATTCCCCACTTTTGTTTTAACATATGTGCTGCACGTAGAGTCTGTCTGTTAGAAAATGTTAAGATAATGAAATTTGGAGAGGGGTAAATTGACCTAATGTTAGCCCGTTTCGATACAATATGTCTTGAGGAAAGGTAGAAATTTTCTTCGTATATATCTTATTTAAATATCAATTCCCCACTTTTATTTTAACATATGTGCTGTATGTAGTGTCTATCTGTTAGAAAATGCTAAGATTATGAAATTTGGAGAGAGGTAAATTGACCTAATGTTAGCCCATTTCGATACAATATCTCTTGAGGAAACTTAGAAACTTCCCTCGTATGTATCTTATTTAAATATTAATTCCCCACTTTTATTTTAACATATGTGCTGTATGTAGTGTCTATCTGTCAGAAAATGCTAAGGTAATGAAATTTGGAGAGGGGTAAATTGACCTAATGTTAGCCCATTTCGATAGAATATCTCTTGAGGAAACTTAGAAACTTTCCTCGTATATATCTTATTTAAATATTAATTCCCCACTTTTGTTTTAACATATGTGCTGCACGTAGAGTCTGTCTGTTACAAAATGTTAAGATAATGAAATTTGGAGAGGGGTAAATTGACCTAATGTTAGCGCGTTTCGATATAATATGTCTTGAGGAAACTTAGAAACTTCCCTCGTGTATATCTTATTTAAATATTAATTCCCCACTTTTATTTTAACATATGTGCTGTATGTAGTGTCTATCCGTTAGAAAATGCTAAGATTATGAAATTTGGAGAGGGGTAAATTGTCCTAATGTTAGCCCATTTCGATACAATATCTCTTGAAAAAACTTAGAAACTTCCCTCGTATATATCTTATTTAAATATTAATTTTCCACTTTTATTTTATCATATGTGCTGCACGTAGAGCCTATCTGTTAGAAAATGTTAAGGTTATGAAATTTGGAGAGGGGTAAATTGACCTAATGTTAGCCCGTTTCGATACAATATCTCTTGACGAAACTCAGAAACTTTCCTCGTATATATCTTATTTAAATATTAATTCCCCACTTTTGTTTTAACATATGTGCTGCACGTAGAGTCTGTCTGTTAGAAAATGTTAAGGTAATGAAATTTGGAGAGGGGTAAATTGACCTAATGTTAGCCCATTTCGATACAATATTTCTTGAGGAAAGTTAGAAACTTTCCTCGTATATATCTTATTTAAATATTAATTCCCCACTTTTGTTTTAACATATGTGCTGCACGTAGAGTCTGTCCGTTAGAAAATTTTAAGGTAATGAAATTTGGAGAGGGGTAAATAGACCTAATGTTAGCCCATTTCGATACAATATTTCTTGAGGAAACTTAGAAACTTCCCTCGTATATATCTTATTTAAATATTAATTCCCCACTTTTATTTTAACATATGTGCTGCACGTAGAGTCTGTCTGTTAGAAAATGTTAAGGTAATGAAATTTGGAGAGGGGTAAATTGACCTAATGTTAGCCCGTTTCGATACAATATCTCTTGACGAAACTTAGAAACTTTCCTCGTATATATCTTATTTAAATATCAATTCCCCACTTTTGTTTTAACATATGTGCTGCACGTAGAGTCTTTCTGTTAGAAAATGTTAAGGTAATGAAATTTGGAGAGGGGTAAATTGACCTAATGTTAGCCCATTTCGATACAATATTTCTTGAAGAAAGTTAGAAACTTTCCTCGTATATATCTTATTTAAATATTAATTCCCCACTTTTGTTTTAACATATGTGCTGCACATAGAGTCTGTCTGTTGCAAAGTTTTAAGGTAATGAAATTTGGAGAGGGGTAAATAGACCTAATGTTAGCCCATTTCGATACAATATTTCTTGAGGAAACTTAGAAACTTACCTCGTATATATCTTATTTAAATATTAATTCCCCACTTTTATTTTAACATATGTGCTGCACGTAGAATCTGTCTGTTACAAAATGTTAAGATAATGAAATTTGGAGAGGAGTAAATTGACCTAATGTTAGCGCGTTTCGATATAATATGTCTTGAGGAAAGTTAGAAACTTCCCTCGTATATATCTTATTTAAATATTAATTCCCCACTTTTACTTTTACATATGTGCTGTATGTAGTGTCTATCTGTTAGAAAATGCTAAGATTATGAAATTTGGAGAGGGGTAAATTGACCTAATGTTAGCCCATTTCGATACAATATCTGTTGAGGAAAGTTAGAAACTTCCCTCGTATATATCTTATTTAAATATTAATTCCCCACTTTTATTTTATCATATGTGCTGCACGTAGAGTCTATCTGTTAGAAAATGTTAAGGTAATGAAATTTGGAGAGGGGTAAATTGACCTAATGTTAGCCCGTTTCGATACAATATCTCTTGACGAAACTCAGAAACTTTCCTCGTATATATCTTATTTAAATATTAATTCCCCACTTTTGTTTTAACATATGTGCTGCACGTAGAGTCTGTCTGTTAGAAAATGTTAAGGTAATGAAATTTGGAGAGGGGTAAATTGACCTAATGTTAGCCCATTTCGATACAATATTTCTTGAGGAAAGTTAGAAACTTTCCTCGTATATATCTTATTTAAATATTAATTCCCCACTTTTGTTTTAACATATGTGCTGCACGTAGAGTCTGTCTGTTAGAAAATTTTAAGGTAATGAAATTTGGAGAGGGGTAAATAGACCTAATGTTAGCCCATTTCGATACAATATTTCTTGAAGAAACTTAGAAACTTCCCTCGTATATATCTTATTTAAATATTAATTCCACTCTTTTATTTTAACATATGTGCTGCACGTAGAGTCTGTCTGTTACAAAATGTTAAGATAATGAAATTTGGAGAGGAGCAAATTGACCTAATGTTAGCGCGTTTCGATATAATATGTCTTGAGGAAACTTAGAAACTTCCCTCGTATATATCTTATTTAAATATTAATTCCCCACTTTCATTTTAACATATGTGCTGTATGTAGTGTCTATCTGTTAGAAAATGCCAAGATTATGAAATTTGGAGAGGAGTAAATTGACCTAATGTTATCCCATTTCGATACAATATCTCTTGAGGAAACTTAGAAACTTCCCTCGTATATATCTTATTTAAATATTAATTCCCCACTTTTGTTTTAACATATGTGCTGCACGTAGAGTCTGTCTGTTAGAAAATGTTAAGATAATGAAATTTGGAGAGGGGTAAATTGACCTAATCTTAGCCCGTTTCGATACAATATGTCTTGAGGAAAGTTAGAAATTTTCTTCGTATATATCTTATTTAAATATCAATTCCCCACTTTTATTTTAACATATGTGCTGTATGTAGTGTCTATCTGTTAGAAAATGCTAAGATTATGAAATTTGGAGAGAGGTAAATTGACCTAATGTTAGCCCATTTCGATACAATATTTCTTGAGGTAACTTAGAAACTTCCCTCGTATATATCTTGTTTAAATATTAATTCTCCACTTCTGTTTTAACATATGTGCCGCACGTAGAGTCTGTCTGGTAGAAAATGTTAAGATAATGAAATTTGGAGAGGGGTAAATTGACCTAATGTTAGCCCGTTTCGATACAATATGTCTTGAGGAAAGTTAGAAAATTTCCTCGTATATATCTTATTTAAATATTAATTCCCCACTTTTATTTTAACATATGTGCTGTATGTAGTGTCTATCTGTTAGAAAATGCTAAGATTATGAAATTTGGAGAGGGGTAAATTGATCTAATGTTAGCCCATTTCGATACAATATCTCTTGAGGAAACTCAGAAACTTCCCTCGTATGTATCTTATTTAAATATTAATTCCCCACTTTTATTTTAACATATGTGCTGTATGTAGTGTCTATCTGTCAGAAAATGCTAAGGTAATGAAATTTGGAAAGGGGTAAATTGACCTAATGTTAGCCGATTTCGATACAATATTTCTTGAGGAAACTTAGAAACTTCCCTCGTATATATCTTATTTAAATATTAATTCCCCACTTTTGTTTTAACATATGTGCTGCACGTAGAGTCTGTCTGTTAGAAAATGTTAAGATAATGAAATTTGGAGAGGGGTAAATTGACCTAATGTTAGCCAATTTCGATACAATATCTCTTGTGGAAACTTAGAAACTTCCCTCGTATATATCTTATTTAAATATTAATTCCCCACTTTTATTTTAACATATGTGCTATAAGTAGTGTCTATGTGTTAGAAAATGCTAAGATTATGAAATTTGGAGAGGGGTAAATTGACCTAATGTTAGCCCGTTTCGATATAATATGTCTTGAGGAAAGTTAGAAACTTTCCTCGTATATATCTTATTTAAATATTAATTCTTCACTTTTATTTTAACATATGTGCTGTATGTAGTGTCTATCTGTTAGAAAATGTTAAGATAATGAAATTTGGAGAGGGGTAAATTGACCTAATGTTAGCCCTTTTCGATATAATATCTCTTGAGGAAACTTAGAAACTTTCCTCGTATATATCTTATTTAAATATTAATTCCCCACTTTTGTTTTAACATATGTGCTGCACGTAGAGTCTGTCTGTTACAAAATGTTAAGAAAATGAAATTTGGAGAGGGGTAAATTGACCTAATGTTAGCGCGTTTCGATATAATATGTCTTGAGGAAACTTAGAAACTTCCCTCGTGTATATCTTATTTAAATATTAATTCCCCACTTTTATTTTAACATATGTGCTGTATGTAGTGTCTATCTGTTAGAAAATGCTAAGATTATGAAATTTGGAGAGGGGTAAATTGTCCTAATGTTAGCCCATTTCGATACAATATCTCTTGAAAAAACTTAGAAACTTCCCTCGTATATATCTTATTTAAATATTAATTCCCCACTTTTATTTTATCATATGTGCTGCACGTAGAGTCTATCTGTTAGAAAATGTTAAGGTAATGAAATTTGGAGAGGGGTAAATTGACCTAATGTTAGCCCGTTTCGATACAATATCTCTTGACGAAACTCAGAAACTTTCCTCGTATATATCTTATTTAAATATTAATTCCCCACTTTTGTTTTAACATATGTGCTGCACGTAGAGTCTGTCTGTTAGAAAATGTTAAGGTAATGAAATTTGGAGAGGGGTAAATTGACCTAATGTTAGCCCATTTCGATACAATATTTCTTGAGGAAAGTTAGAAACTTTCCTCGTATATATCTTATTTAAATATTAATTCCCCACTTTTGTTTTAACATATGTGCTGCACGTAGAGTCTGTCTGTTAGAAAATTTTAAGGTAATGAAATTTGGAGAGGGGTAAATAGACCTAATGTTAGCCCATTTCGATACAATATTTCTTGAGGAAACTTAGAAACTTCCCTCGTATATATCTTATTTAAATATTAATTCCCCACTTTTATTTTAACATATGTGCTGCACGTAGAGTCTGTCTGTTACAAAATGTTAAGATAATGAAATTTGGAGAGGAGTAAATTGACCTAATGTTAGCGCGTTTCGATATAATATGTCTTGAGGAAACTTAGAAACTTCCCTCGTATATATCTTATTTAAATATTAATTCCCCACTTTCATTTTAACATATGTGCTGTATGTAGTGTCTATCTGTTAGAAAATGCTAAGATTATGAAATTTGGGGAGAGGTAAATTGACCTAATGTTAGCCCATTTCGATACAATATCTCTTGAGGAAACTTAGAAACTTCCCTCGTATGTATCTTATTTAAATATTAATTCCCCACTTTTATTTTAACATATGTGCTGTATGTAGTGTCTATCTGTCAGAAAATGCTAAGGTAATGAAATTTGGAGAGGGGTAAATTGACCTAATGTTAGCCCATTTTGATAGAATATCTCTTGAGGAAACTTAGAAACTTTCCTCGTATATATCTTATTTAAATATTAATTCCCCACTTTTATTTTATCATATGTGCTGCACGTAGAGTCTATCTATTAGAAAATGTTAAGGTAATGAAATTTGGAGAGGGGTAAATTGACCTAATGTTAGCCCGTTTCGATACAATATCTCTTGACGAAACTCAGAAACTTTCCTCGTATATATCTTATTTAAATATTAATTCCCCACTTTTGTTTTAACATATGTGCTGCACGTAGAGTCTGTCTGTTAGAAAATGTTAAGGTAATGAAATTTGGAGAGGGGTAAATTGACCTAATGTTAGCCCATTTCGATACAATATTTCTTGAGGAAAGTTAGAAACTTTCCTCGTATATATCTTATTTAAATATTAATTCCCCACTTTTGTTTTAACATATGTGCTGCACGTAGAGTCTGTCTGTTAGAAAATTTTAAGGTAATGAAATTTGGAGAGGGGTAAATAGACCTAATGTTAGCCCATTTCGATACAATATTTCTTGAGGAAACTTAGAAACTTCCCTCGTATATATCTTATTTAAATATTAATTCCCCACTTTTATTTTAACATATGTGCTGCACGTAGAGTCTGTCTGTTACAAAATGTTAAGATAATGAAATTTGGAGAGGAGTAAATTGACCTAATGTTAGCGCGTTTCGATATAATATGTCTTGAGGAAACTTAGAAACTTCCCTCGTATATATCTTATTTAAATATTAATTCCCCACTTTCATTTTAACATATGTGCTGTATGTAGTGTCTATCTGTTAGAAAATGCTAAGATTATGAAATTTGGGGAGAGGTAAATTGACCTAATGTTAGCCCATTTCGATACAATATCTCTTGAGGAAACTTAGAAACTTCCCTCGTATGTATCTTATTTAAATATTAATTCCCCACTTTTATTTTAACATATGTGCTGTATGTAGTGTCTATCTGTCAGAAAATGCTAAGGTAATGAAATTTGGAGAGGGGTAAATTCACCTAATGTTAGCCCATTTCGATAGAATATCTCTTGAAAAAACTTAGAAACTTCCCTCGTATATATCTTATTTAAATATTAATTTTCCACTTTTATTTTATCATATGTGCTGCACGTAGAGTCTATCTGTTAGAAAATGTTAAGGTAATGAAATTTGGAGAGGGGTAAATTGACCTAATGTTAGCCCGTTTCGATACAATATCTCTTGACGAAACTCAGAAACTTTCCTCGTATATATCTTATTTAAATATTAATTCCGCACTTTTGTTTTAACATATGTGCTGCACGTAGAGTCTGTCTGTTAGAAAATGTTAAGGTAATGAAATTTGGAGAGGGGTAAATAGACCTAATGTTAGCCCATTTCGATACAATATTTCTTGAGGAAAGTTAGAAACTTTCCTCGTATATATCTTATTTAAATATTAATTCCCCACTTTTGTTTTAACGTATGTGCTGCACGTAGAGTCTGTCCGTTAGAAAATTTTAAAGTAATGAAATTTGGAGAGGGGTAAATAGACCTAATGTTAGCCCATTTCGATACAATATTTCTTGAGGAAACTTAGAAACTTCCCTCGTATATATCTTATTTAAATATTAATTCCCCACTTTTATTTTAACATATGTGCTGCACGTAGAGTCTGTCTGTTATAAAATTTTAAGGTAATGAAATTTGGAGAGGGGTAAATTGACCTAATGTTAGCCCGTTTCGATACAATATCTCTTGACGAAACTTAGAAACTTTCCTGGTATATATCTTATTTAAATATCATTTCCCCACTTTTGTTTTAACATATGTGCTGTATGTAGTGTCTATCTGTTAGAAAATGCTAAGATTATGAAATTTGGAGAGGGGTAAATTGACCTAATGTTAGCCCATTTCGATACAATATCTGTTGAGGAAAGTTAGAAACTTCCCTCGTATGTATTTTATTTAAATATTAATTCCCCACATTTATTTTATCATATGTGCTGCACGTAGAGTCTATCTGTTAGAAAATGTTAAGGTAATGAAATTTGGAGAGGGGTAAATTGACCTAAGGTTAGCCCGTTTCGATACAATATCTCTTGACGAAACTCAGAAACTTTCCTCGTATATATCTTATTTAAATATTAATTCCCCACTTTTGTTTTAACATATGTGCTGCACGTAGAGTCTGTCTGTTAGAAAATGTTAAGGTAATGAAATTTGGAGAGGGGTAAATTGACCTAATGTTAGCCCATTTCGATACAATATTTCTTGAGGAAAGTTAGAAACTTTCCTCGTATATATCTTATTTAAATATTAATTCCCCACTTTTGTTTTAACATATGTGCTGCACGTAGAGTCTGTCTGTTAGAAAATTTTAAGGTAATGAAATTTGGAGAGGAGTAAATAGACCTAATGTTAGCCCATTTCGATACAATATTTCTTGAAGAAACTTAGAAACTTCCCTCGTATATATCTTATTTAAATATTAATTCCCCACTTTTATTTAACATATGTGCTGCACGTAGAGTCTGTCTGTTACAAAATGTTAAGATAATGAAATTTGGAGAAGAGTTAATTGACCTAATGTTAGCGCGTTTCGATATAATATGTCTTGAGGAAACTTAGAAACTTCCCTCGTATATATCTTATTTAAATATTAATTCCCCACTTTCATTTTAACATATGTGCTGTATGTAGTGTCTATCTGTTAGAAAATGCTAAGATTATGAAATTTGGAGAGGAGTAAATTGACCTAATGTTATCCCATTTCGATACAATATCTCTTGAGGAAACTTAGAAACTTCCCTCGTATATATCTTATTTAAATATTAATTCCCCACTTTTGTTTTAACATATGTGCTGCACGTAGAGTCTGTCTGTTAGAAAATGTTAAGATAATGAAATTTGGAGAGGGGTAAATTGACCTAATGTTAGCCCGTTTCGATACAATATGTCTTGAGGAAAGTTAGAAATTTCTTAGTATATATCTTATTTAAATATCAATTCCCCACTTTTATTTTAACATATGTGCTGTATGTAGTGTCTATCTGTTAGAAAATGCTAAGATTATGAAATTTGGAGAGAGGTAAATTGACCTAATGTTAGCCCATTTCGATACAATATTTCTTGAGGAAACTTAGAAACTTCCCTCGTATATATCTTGTTTAAATATTAATTCCCCACTTCTGTTTTAACATATGTGCTGCACATAGAGTCTGTCTGGTAGAAAATGTTAAGATAATGAAATTTGGAGAGGGGTAAATTGACCTAATGTTAGCCCGTTTCGATACAATATGTCTTGAGGAAAGTTAGAAAATTTCCTCGTATATATCTTATTTAAATATTAATTCCCCACTTTTATTTTAACATATGTGCTGTATGTAGTGTCTATCTGTTAGAAAATGCTAAGATTATGAAATTTGGAGAGGGGTAAATTGACCTAATGTTAGCCCATTTCGATACAATATCTCTTGAGGAAACTCAGAACCTTCCCTTGTATGTATCTTATTTAAATATTAATTCCCCACTTTTATTTTAACATATGTGCTGTATGTAGTGTCTATCTGTCAGAAAATGCTAAGGTAATGAAATTTGGAGAGGGGTAAATTCACCTAATGTTAGCCCATTTCGATAGAATATCTCTTGAAAAAACTTAGAAACTTCCCTCGTATATATCTTATTTAAATATTAATTTTCCACTTTTATTTTATCATATGTGCTGCACGTAGAGTCTATCTGTTAGAAAATGTTAAGGTAATGAAATTTGGAGAGGGGTAAATTGACCTAATGTTAGCCCGTTTCGATACAATATCTCTTGACGAAACTCAGAAACTTTCCTCGTATATATCTTATTTAAATATTAATTCCGCACTTTTGTTTTAACATATGTGCTGCACGTAGAGTCTGTCTGTTAGAAAATGTTAAGGTAATGAAATTTGGAGAGGGGTAAATAGACCTAATGTTAGCCCATTTCGATACAATATTTCTTGAGGAAAGTTAGAAACTTTCCTCGTATATATCTTATTTAAATATTAATTCCCCACTTTTGTTTTAACGTATGTGCTGCACGTAGAGTCTGTCCGTTAGAAAATTTTAAAGTAATGAAATTTGGAGAGGGGTAAATAGACCTAATGTTAGCCCATTTCGATACAATATTTCTTGAGGAAACTTAGAAACTTCCCTCGTATATATCTTATTTAAATATTAATTCCCCACTTTTATTTTAACATATGTGCTGCACGTAGAGTCTGTCTGTTATAAAATTTTAAGGTAATGAAATTTGGAGAGGGGTAAATTGACCTAATGTTAGCCCGTTTCGATACAATATCTCTTGACGAAACTTAGAAACTTTCCTGGTATATATCTTATTTAAATATCATTTCCCCACTTTTGTTTTAACATATGTGCTGTATGTAGTGTCTATCTGTTAGAAAATGCTAAGATTATGAAATTTGGAGAGGGGTAAATTGACCTAATGTTAGCCCATTTCGATACAATATCTGTTGAGGAAAGTTAGAAACTTCCCTCGTATGTATTTTATTTAAATATTAATTCCCCACATTTATTTTATCATATGTGCTGCACGTAGAGTCTATCTGTTAGAAAATGTTAAGGTAATGAAATTTGGAGAGGGGTAAATTGACCTAAGGTTAGCCCGTTTCGATACAATATCTCTTGACGAAACTCAGAAACTTTCCTCGTATATATCTTATTTAAATATTAATTCCCCACTTTTGTTTTAACATATGTGCTGCACGTAGAGTCTGTCTGTTAGAAAATGTTAAGGTAATGAAATTTGGAGAGGGGTAAATTGACCTAATGTTAGCCCATTTCGATACAATATTTCTTGAGGAAAGTTAGAAACTTTCCTCGTATATATCTTATTTAAATATTAATTCCCCACTTTTGTTTTAACATATGTGCTGCACGTAGAGTCTGTCTGTTAGAAAATTTTAAGGTAATGAAATTTGGAGAGGAGTAAATAGACCTAATGTTAGCCCATTTCGATACAATATTTCTTGAAGAAACTTAGAAACTTCCCTCGTATATATCTTATTTAAATATTAATTCCCCACTTTTATTTTAACATATGTGCTGCACGTAGAGTCTGTCTGTTACAAAATGTTAAGATAATGAAATTTGGAGAAGAGTAAATTGACCTAATGTTAGCGCGTTTCGATATAATATGTCTTGAGGAAACTTAGAAACTTCCCTCGTATATATCTTATTTAAATATTAATTCCCCACTTTCATTTTAACATATGTGCTGTATGTAGTGTCTATCTGTTAGAAAATGCTAAGATTATGAAATTTGGAGAGGAGTAAATTGACCTAATGTTATCCCATTTCGATACAATATCTCTTGAGGAAACTTAGAAACTTCCCTCGTATATATCTTATTTAAATATTAATTCCCCACTTTTGTTTTAACATATGTGCTGCACGTAGAGTCTGTCTGTTAGAAAATGTTAAGATAATGAAATTTGGAGAGGGGTAAATTGACCTAATGTTAGCCCGTTTCGATACAATATGTCTTGAGGAAAGTTAGAAATTTTCTTAGTATATATCTTATTTAAATATCAATTCCCCACTTTTATTTTAACATATGTGCTGTATGTAGTGTCTATCTGTTAGAAAATGCTAAGATTATGAAATTTGGAGAGAGGTAAATTGACCTAATGTTAGCCCATTTCGATACAATATTTCTTGAGGAAACTTAGAAACTTCCCTCGTATATATCTTGTTTAAATATTAATTCCCCACTTCTGTTTTAACATATGTGCTGCACATAGAGTCTGTCTGGTAGAAAATGTTAAGATAATGAAATTTGGAGAGGGGTAAATTGACCTAATGTTAGCCCGTTTCGATACAATATGTCTTGAGGAAAGTTAGAAAATTTCCTCGTATATATCTTATTTAAATATTAATTCCCCACTTTTATTTTAACATATGTGCTGTATGTAGTGTCTATCGGTTAGAAAATGCTAAGATTATGAAATTTGGAGAGGGGTAAATTGACCTAATGTTAGCCCATTTCGATACAATATCTCTTGAGGAAACTCAGAACCTTCCCTTGTATGTATCTTATTTAAATATTAATTCCCCACTTTTATTTTAACATATGTGCTGTATGTAGTGTCTATCTGTCAGAAAATGCTAAGGTAATGAAATTTGGAAAGGGGTAAATTGACCTAATGTTAGCCCATTTCGATACAATATCTCTTGAGGAAACTTAGAAACTTCCCTCGTATATATCTTATTTAAATATTAATTCCCCACTTTTGTTTTAACATATGTGCTGCACGTAGAGTCTGTCTGTTAGAAAATGTTAAGATAATGAAATTTGGAGAGGGGTAAATTGACCTAATGTTAGCCTATTTCGATACAATATCTCTTGTGGAAACTTAGAAACTGCCCTCGTATATATCTTATTTAAATATTAATTCCCCACTTTTATTTTAACATATGTGCTGTAAGTAGTGTCTATCTGTTAGAAAATGCTAAGATTATGAAATTTGGAGAGGGGTAAATTGACCTAAAGTTAGCCCGTTTCGATATAATATGTCTTGAGGAAAGTTAGAAACTTTCCTCGTATATATCTTATTTAAATATTAATTCTTCACTTTTATTTTAACATATGTGCTGTATGTAGTGTCTATCTGTTAGAAAATGTTAAGATAATGAAATTTGGAGAGGGGTAAATTGACCTAATGTTAGCCCGTTTCGATACAATATGTCTTGAGGAAAGTTAGAAATTTTCTTAGTATATATCTTATTTAAATATCAATTCCCCACTTTTATTTTAACATATGTGCTGTATGTAGTGTCTATCTGTTAGAAAATGCTAAGATTATGAAATTTGGAGAGAGGTAAATTGACCTAATGTTAGCCCATTTCGATACAATATTTCTTGAGGAAACTTAGAAACTTCCCTCGTATATATCTTGTTTAAATATTAATTCCCCACTTCTGTTTTAACATATGTGCTGCACATAGAGTCTGTCTGGTAGAAAATGTTAAGATAATGAAATTTGGAGAGGGGTAAATTGACCTAATGTTAGCCCGTTTCGATACAATATGTCTTGAGGAAAGTTAGAAAATTTCCTCGTATATATCTTATTTAAATATTAATTCCCCACTTTTATTTTAACATATGTGCTGTATGTAGTGTCTATCTGTTAGAAAATGCTAAGATTATGAAATTTGGAGAGGGGTAAATTGACCTAATGTTAGCCCATTTCGATACAATATCTCTTGAGGAAACTCAGAACCTTCCCTTGTATGTATCTTATTTAAATATTAATTCCCCACTTTTATTTTAACATATGTGCTGTATGTAGTGTCTCTCTGTCAGAAAATGCTAAGGTAATGAAATTTGGAAAGGGGTAAATTGACCTAATGTTAGCCCATTTCGATACAATATCTCTTGAGGAAACTTAGAAACTTCCCTCGTATATATCTTATTTAAATATTAATTCCCCACTTTTGTTTTAACATATGTGCTGCACGTAGAGTCTGTCTGTTAGAAAATGTTAAGATAATGAAATTTGGAGAGGGGTAAATTGACCTAATGTTAGCCTATTTCGATACAATATCTCTTGTGGAAACTTAGAAACTGCCCTCGTATATATCTTATTTAAATATTAATTCCCCACTTTTATTTTAACATATGTGCTGTAAGTAGTGTCTATCTGTTAGAAAATGCTAAGATTATGAAATTTGGAGAGGGGTAAATTGACCTAAAGTTAGCCCGTTTCGATATAATATGTCTTGAGGAAAGTTAGAAACTTTCCTCGTATATATCTTATTTAAATATTAATTCTTCACTTTTATTTTAACATATGTGCTGTATGTAGTGTCTATCTGTTAGAAAATGTTAAGATAATGAAATTTGGAGAGGGGTAAATTGACCTAATGTTAGCCCTTTTCGATATAATATCTCTTGAGGAAACTTAGAAACTTTCCTCGTATATATCTTATTTAAATATTAATTCCCCACTTTTGTTTTAACATATGTGCTGCACGTAGAGTCTGTCTGTTACAAAATGTTAAGATAATGAAATTTGGAGAGGGGTAAATTGACCTAATGTTAGCGCGTTTCGATATAATATGTCTTGAGGAAACTTAGAAACTTCCCTCGTGTATATCTTATTTAAATATTAATTCCCCACTTTTATTTTAACATATGTGCTGTATGTAGTGTCTATCTGTTAGAAAATGCTAAGATTATGAAATTTGGAGAGGGGTAAATTGTCCTAATGTTAGCCCATTTCGATACAATATCTCTTGAAAAAGCTTAGAAACTTCCCTCGTATATATCTTATTTAAATATTAATTCCCCACTTTTATTTTATCATATGTGCTGCACGTAGAGTCTGTCTGTTAGAAAATGTTAAGGTAATGAAATTTGGAGAGGGGTAAATTGACCTAATGTTAGCCCGTTTCGATACAATATCTCTTGACGAAACTCAGAAACTTTCCTCGTATATATCTTATTTAAATATTAATTCCCCACTTTTGTTTTAACATATGTGCTGCACGTAGAGTCTGTCTGTTAGAAAATGTTAAGGTAATGAAATTTGGAGAGGGGTAAATTGACCTAATGTTAGCCCATTTCGATACAATATTTCTTGAGGAAAGTTAGAAACTTTCCTCGTATATATCTTATTTAAATATTAATTCCCCACTTTTGTTTTAACATATGTGCTGCACGTAGAGTCTGTCTGTTAGAAAATTTTAAGGTAATGAAATTTGGAGAGGGGTAAATAGACCTAATGTTAGCCCATTTCGATACAATATTTCTTGAGTAAACTTAGAAACTTCCCTCGTATATATCTTATTTAAATATTAATTCCCCACTTTCATTTTAACATATGTGCTGTATGTAGTGTCTATCTGTTAGAAAATGCTAAGATTATGAAATTTGGAGAGGAGTAAATTGACCTAATGTTATCCCATTTCGATACAATATCTCTTGAGGAAACTTAGAAACTTCCCTCGTATATATCTTATTTAAATATTAATTCCCCACTTTTGTTTTAACATATGTGCTGCACGTAGAGTCTGTCTGTTAGAAAATGTTAAGATAATGAAATTTGGAGAGGGGTAAATTGACCTAATGTTAGCCCGTTTCGATACAATATGTCTTGAGGAAAGTTAGAAATTTTCTTCGTATATATCTTATTTAAATATCAATTCCCCACTTTTATTTTAACATATGTGCTGTATGTAGTGTCTATCTGTTAGAAAATGCTAAGATTATGAAATTTGGAGAGAGGTAAATTGACCTAATGTTAGCCCATTTCGATACAATATCTCTTGAGGAAACTTAGAAACTTCCCTCGTATATATCTTGTTTAAATATTAATTCCCCACTTTTGTTTTAACATATGTGCTGCACGTAGAGTCTGTCTGGTAGGAAATGTTAAGATAATGAAATTTGGAGAGGGGTAAATTGACCTAATGTTATCCCGTTTCGATACAATATGTCTTGAGGAAAGTTAGAAACTTTCCTCGTATATATCTTATTTAAATATTAATTCCCCACTTTTATTTTAACATATGTGCTGTATGTAGTGTCTATCTGTTAGAAAATGCTAAGATTATGAAATTTGGAGAGGGGTAAATTGACCTAATGTTAGCCTATTTAGATACAATATCTCTTGTGGAAACTTAGAAACTTCCCTCGTATATATCTTATTTAAATATTAATTCCCCACTTTTATTTTAACATATGTGCTGTAAGTAGTGTCTATCTGTTAGAAAATGCTAAGATTATGAAATTTGGAGAGGGGTAAATTGACCTAATGTTAGCCCGTTTCGATATAATGTGTCTTGAGGAAAGTTAGAAACTTTCCTCGTATATATCTTATTTAAATATTAATTCTTCACTTTTATTTTAACATATGTGCTGTATGTAGTGTCTATCTGTTAGAAAATGTTAAGATAATGAAATTTGGAGAGGGGTAAATTGACCTAATGTTAGCCCTTTTCGATATAATATCTCTTGAGCAAGTTTAGTTACTTCCCTCGTACATACCTTATTTAAATATTAATTCCCCACTTTTGTTTTAACATATGTGCTGTATGTAATATCTATCTGTTAGAAAATGTTAAGGTTATGAAATTTGGAGAGGGGTAAGTTGACCTAATGTTAGCCCATTTCGATAGAATATCTCTTGAGCAAGTTTAGTTACTTCCCTCGTACATACCTTATTTAAATATTAATTCCCCACTTTTGTTTTAACATATGTGCTGTATGTAATGTCTATCTGTTAGAAAATGCTAAGATTATGAAATTTGGAGAGGGGTAAATTGACCTAATGTTAGCCCATTTCGATATAATATCTCTTGAGCAAGTTTAGTTACTTCCCTCGTACATACCTTATTTAAATATTAATTCCCCACTTTTGTTTTAACATATGTGCTGTATGTAATGTCTATCTGTTAGAAAATGCTAAGATTATGAAATTTGGAGAGGGGTAAGTTGACCTAATGTTAGCCCATTTCGATAGAATATCTCTTGAGGAAACTTAGAAACTTTCCTCGTATATGTCTTATTTAAATATTAATTCCCCACCTTTATTTTAACATATGTGCTGTATGTGGTTCCTGTTTGTAAGGCAATGGTACGATAATGTAAGTTTGAAAGGGATAATTTCACTTTGTACTTTCATGTTTTTTTTTCTGTTGATGAGATTTTGGAAGTATTTTAAATGAGCTGTTTTTGATACTATTTTTCTCTTTTTAATTAATATATTTAGTGTAGAAATGCTTCGTGGATAGCACAAATTGTTAGTAACAGTATTTGTTTGTTGTTGTCTATAGTGATAATTGTTTTCTTTCTATTACTGGCATCCCTGGTAGTTGTTGAATTGTCTGCGGACGAACGTCTGCCAAAATCACTCCGGTCGTCTTCACGTCTTCGATTTTCTCTTCCTCTAGCCATACGATTGCCTCTTCTTGTCCTGCTCTTGTGCACTTTATCACTGTTGTTTCCTTTTTTCTTTTTCTTTATCTTCATTTTGCATGTATCTTCCAATTGATCGTTCACGTTTGAAAGTGCTTCCTGTAAGTCCTTCTCGTTCTCCGCTATCAGTGCTATGTCATCAGCATATCTTATTGTGTTGAAAACCTGGACATTTACTTTTACGCCTTTTTCGTTTTTATTAGAGAATTCTCTCATAGCCTCATCTATATAGACGTTGAACAGGAGAGGGGAAAGTCCACATCCTTAAATACGGCATAAACTGTCCCCCTTTCTTCCTTTACAAGAAATTCTTTTTCTAAAACGCTGGAAACGTTCGGTTATTGTTAATTAGGACTTTATATTCTGTATAGAATTATACACCTCTATCTTAAACACACACTTTTCTTGGGCACTTTATGAATAATAATAATAATAATAATAATAATAATAATAATAATAATAATAATAATAATAATAATGGAAATTTGAATATTATAGAAATTGTCCTCTTTCCTGCTTTAGGAGGGTGCACGATGCTTCAGTGGTAGAGCTCTTACCAGGGGCGTAAACAAGGGCCCCGCAGACCCCGCATTGCGCGGGGTCCAAGCCATCATGGGGCCCCCAAATCGTGAAGTAGGGCGTAAGGAAGGGCCCCATTCCCGCTGTCTACGGGGGAGTCCTCAGGCCTTTAGTTACGCCACTGGCTATTACCTTTGCTGCAAGGGGTTCTTGCTGATTCGATACGCGGTCAAGTAAGTTTATGGTGGACAACAACGTGTCTGTGGGTTTTCTCGAGAGCACTCCCGTTTCTTCCTACATTCTCATTGCACCGATGCTTCCATCATCATTCACTTGAATTAATCATCCGTTTTCCTTAGTCTAAAGAGCATATTTGTCGGACATTAAACGGAATTACTTCTTTTCTCCCTTCTTTAAGAGTAGAATTCTCGAAAACGAAGAAACAGTTGTGGAGTTATTACGTATGCCGAGTTTCATTCCTTTTAACATGAGGGACTCGTAAGATTTTTCATTCTTGATAAAAAGTTTTAACCAACTTGTACTCTTTTAGGATACATATTTCAATAAATATTTTCTTACCTGTTACTATCGTGACCAAAGGAGATCTTTAACGAAATTTCACATTTCTAGCTATAGAAGTATGATTTGGAGATCGGTGGAAATGCTATTTTTTACTACTTTATACAATCGTATAGATTAAGTTTACGTTGCAAGAGCACGATTGCAAATGCATGCTGATAATGAAATGAGACCTTGAAGAATCAGTCCGTAATTTGCATGTTTGCGATTTCCTTTCGCAATAGTACGATCTTGTGATTGCCACCCTAGCGCTATACACTGCTCCACCTGGGACCCAGACTCTGAAACTCAAGTTCGGACGGCAACATATTGTTCTTAAGTTTTGTGATCGATGTTGCCATCTGCTTTTGCAGCCATATTAATTCTGCATCAGCGTTTGAGTTATTAATAGATCTAGGGATTTTAGATGCTCCACCTTCAGTTTTCTTTCCTACGTTTTTTTTTCTTTTTGCTATCAAAATGCCCAAATTAGCTTATTATTAAAAAGAAACATTAAATAAACCTTGTTATTGTATTTTAGTTGCACCTTCTTGCATTTTTTTTTAAATGCAAGCATCTCTTTGTGCGTTTCCTCAATGTACCTTCCTACACTAATATATATATATATATATATATATATATATATATATATATATATATTTCTTCCGCATACTATTCGCGTAATATTTAAACAAGGAACACCGATCGTTTGCCATACCATATAACTTTCGCTTCAGTACAGTACCGTTAGGAGAAAGCAGTTGAATAGAAAGTAAAGGGAGGTAGCAACATCAAACTTTCCACTTACGATTATCAACAAACAGATACTTTGCTGTAAAAGGTGAATACTTTTGTACATACATACAAATGTTTGCTTAGTGACCGAATGGGTTGATTCGATCTTCATCCATCCGTTTAGCACCGAGCCTATATTAGATGTGGATCTACAACTTAATGTTGAATCCGGGCCACTTGAGCTCCCATTGGGAATCGAACCCGGGTGTCCGACGGCAAAGGTGCATGTAATAGCCATGTAGCCATGTCCTCCTCACTGACCGGAGAGATTGCTGCACTGAAAAAAAATAAAAATGAAAACTGAATATAAAATGGAAAGAAAAAACATTGAAATGATAAATACTATCTGCTTTAACAGTTTTTTTTTTTTTTTAACTTCTGGCTTTAACAACTTGCGTTCTCAGAATTGTCTTAGGTAAATCTCTTAATACAACAGTAAATTTTGAGTTCTTATATATCTATAAACTAATTAGTTTTGGTACTGTTTGAACGAATAATTACATTTGAAATGTGTACTTTTTAAAACAAAATTCTTGCATCTTTTAATTAAAAGTTTTGCACCTAAAATTCCTAGATCTTCCCAATATTTAGAAGTACAAAATATTCAATGTTTTGTTCTAATTTAATTTATTTACTAACGAACGACAGGATAACATATGAATAATAATAATTTTGGAATATAATATTGAGGCTGGGAAACGATTATAACAGAGTTCTTAATATATCTCAGGGGGTCCGTGAAGATAAGCAGAAATGTAACAAATGGAAAAGAAGATAATAAAAAGGTTGGGCTAGGTAGTACCACTTAAATAACTTTCTTTGATGTCTCCCCCAGTTTTACATTGCAGATACGCCAGTTACTATCTTTAGTTGACAATTTATTTATAACACAGAAAAACAGAAAGAAAAAAAATCGGTAATAAAGATACTACAGTATCACGAGTAAGTCACTTACAGCACACTCAGAAGCGCCCAAATCTTCTGTCTTCTGTTAGCCACTTTGTCCTGTTGGACACTTGCTAATCACTCTAATATTGTCCATCAACTATCGAACTGTCCTCCTTCATTTTCATTCTATATTAACCTCTATCACGTTGAAACATAAATTCCTTGTTAAACACTTTCCTAACAAGTTTCCCCCTTTTTCTTAGTTCTCTACAATATTGTCTTTTCTGCTTCAGTGTTTTGAATACATTCAATGTTTTCTGCAGAATTCTGTAATCCACTCTCCTACCTAGCAAATATGGAAGTTATTTTTCTTTGCCCTTAATTTAATACAAACTATTACTCTTCATATAAGACAGTATTTCACGTGAGATATTTTGCGAATCTCTCATAATTTATCATACAGTACAGCGTTCCTCAAATTATGCAATTTTTATTTCTTGCTTTTATTATCAAACAAATACTATAGTAATAAAGTTTTACTTTCCTCATAAATTCCATAAATTATCATATAAATAGGAAATTTTATGAGAACTTCGTCTCTTTATTCAGAAATCTTGCAAATTTCATTGTGGAGAAAGACTAATATGAATGGAAGGTTTGACTTTGGTAACTAACTAACTGACTCTATGGTCTATGGAGTCCCTAGTTTCAATGCCGCGTTCACAAAGCTCTCTATTGTCTTCTATCCTTAGCGAACTGGATCCAGTTCCCACTTTGCATTTCTATTTCTGGGAGATGAATCTTCATATTGTCCTCGCATCTGCGCCCAGGTCTTCCTAATGGACATTTTCCGATTGGGTTTCCAGTGCGAACTTCAGAGGCTTTCCTACTTACTAGTTTGGTAAACTTGGTAAATGTTTGGTTAACTTGATTTCGCTGCTAGTCATTTTTGTAGAGTTGAAGTATTTCTGAGAATCCTGTTTTTGTTGAAAAGTTTGGTATTAATTTTATAGTTAAATATGTGATGCATCGACATTTTCTTAATTATTTTTCTATAGCCAACCTAAAATGTAGTATTGTCCACTCGGTGACAATTTTCTCGTATCGTTCGCGAAACGAGAATGAAGGCAAGAAACATATTTTCAAACTCAAAAGGAGATTAGAATGTTCAAGAGTCTCGAGAGTAACACTACTTTACACTGAGAAAAATAAGTGGTAACCTAGTGGGGGTTAATGGACAATTTAGCTGCTAGAACCAGTTAATAATTTGTAACAATCCTTCTGAGACAAAAAAGGTTAATTTTACGAGGTCGCCGGTAATCAATCAAGAAAGGTTACTAGAAAATGTGTAGAAACAATCCAGTGTTTGGTTGCTATTAACCTATAAAATAGGTTAGAAGAAGGTAACCAATTCAAGATGGTTAATTTAATTTAAAACACTGTGTTGTTATCAACCGATTTTCACACAAGGCAAATTTAACCCTCCGAAACTTGTTTACTGGTAACACTGCATTACTAGAAGTACAAACAGCAAGGTCGCCATTTGCAATTTTAAGAACGAAAAGTTTTAAGAATTATGAATACATCCGAAGGAATAGGAAAACAGTTATTAAAATATGGATTCTACATAAATTAATAGAGAAATGTGAAGGAAAGTTTATTTACGTAGGTTTATGCATATTCTGAGATTTAAATGAATAAAATGTTATGTGACATGTTTCTAGTACAAATATCCACACTATATGGTAGCACTACTAGTTATGTAATTGTCGTCAAATAATTCACACACTCGTAACAATAATTTTGTAATGTGTTCAGGAAACATAATGCGTTTTACGTTGCTTTACGGTACAATATCAAAATCCTTTTACGTCTTTGCTTATAGGGAAGAGTATCACCCAAACAAATTCTCACTGTTAGTTGTTAAATACTTGTGATATTGGTGGCTTATAAGGGTAGGGAGTTACCCTTTAAACGAGATGACGACAAAAAAAAAAAAAAAAAAGTACATACTAGAAATGAAAATAAATTTAGGTAGTTATCATCTATTTTAGTATTGTATTTTTTGATGTGCTTGTGGCTGAGTGAATATCTGTTACTGTTATTTATTAAATAAGTTATACTAATCAAAATACACAGTTAGAAAGTTGTCGCACTCTGTTTCGTTAACCGAGCAGTCGGTTTTTCCAACATACTAACAAGGTTACCGGTTACAGGCTATGATTGATAGTGGTAACTACGTGATCGGTTAGCGTACCCCTGTGAATTATTACACTGTAACCTAGCAATGTTAACCTGTAACGCAAGGTTACGATCACCTTCTCTCGTTAACCTTTTTGGCTTGGCTGCTGGGACACACGACTCTGTTGTCTATATATTGACAAACTAACTTGGTTACTGTCCACCTTTTTCTTGTTTACTAGTAACCTTTCTTTTTTTTGCGTGTACCTAAGTCTCAAACACTGTTCTAGTGTTGCGTGATTCATAGTATTAAAAAAAACATTAGAAAACGAATATAATGGAGAGGATTTATGAACGTTTAAAGATACGCAGGTCATTATACAATGTATTTGAATAATAAACATTTCTTTAATGTTGTAATAATATACTAAGGATTTTCGTAACTTCTAGAAATTAAGAAAATCAAACAGGGGGCATAAATTTCGTACACAAATTTACGAAACGATCTGGGAAAAAATCGATTCGAGATTCGAGACGAGATTAAACTTTTTCAAAATTTTAAAAAACAGACGAAAAATCCTCATTTCTGGTCTTGTCTTGTCGGTTATACTATTTCAATGTGTTTCATTTAGCAGGAAATTACGTTTTTAGTTTCTTATACTTCTCACATTTTACACATGCTCATAAAATTTTTTTTACGTGTATTACACATTAATAGAATATCTGCTTAATGCAAAATATAGTTCGATTGAATGTCACTGCCCTTAACTTTTATCCTTAAACGGTAATTCAAGCGTATTTGGATTATCTTGAGCAAATCGGGACGAAGAGTAATCGCTGCATCAGTTATCTTCGGGAGACGATCCAACTTCTCAGCAGTTATTTCAGAACTTTCCACATGGCGAAGTCGATATGATTGAAACCAGATATTCAAGATGATAATTTCACGGAACCCACGCTCCCAATTCGGCATATAGGAAACATACCATTTAACCAACGATATACGATTGGTTGGTTAATTTGGAGCTTTGCCTCTCGTCCAGCATTCAGGCAAAATGGATCATGATCCTGCAGCTTAACATGGGATCCGAACTAATCAAGCTTTCCCCGGTAATCGAACCCGAATCTGCAAAGTCAATTGTGTCATTGTTTTAGACTCGTCTTGTATACTCGATAAAAATGTCTCCGGGATACGGTCTTCCATTTCAAATAATATGCTCAGCTGGAATGTTTTCAAAATAGTCAGTAGGTCATCATCCTAATTCCTTGCTTTTTCAATTAGTGCTGTTATATAACAATAACAAAGACAATAAAATTTGACCATAATAGTATATTATATCTTTTTAAATTAATTTCAGAGAGTAAAGACATTGAGCGAAGATGAAGCTGTGTCTTGTACTTTGTATTGTTGCCCTAACAACGACTTCTGTTACAGCTCAAGAGCATTGTAAGTACACTTAACTAACATTTATTTATTCAAGTAGTTGTGTTAATGCATAGAATAAAAAATTTAAAAATACCCAGTAAAGTTCTTTTTATAAAAAAGAAGTATGTATTAGGATAAATGCAATTCCTTTTCTTTTGTTTGCAAAATATAAGGATCTGCACTGAAAAAGTACTAACATTTTGTAGTGAAATACCAATTGCAGAGTTAAAGGCTAAATGCTTTATGCCGGCTAGGCTAAAGGAGACGGTGATGTTGAGGAATGAATTAAATAGTGGAATGAAGAAAGTGGGAGGAAACGGGAGAACATCGAGGAAACCCACGCACACGGTGTTTGTCCACCACAAAGTTCACTTGGCGGGATCAAGGTTTAAACTAGGGACGAGCCACCGCGACCCCTCGAAACTGCGAACAATTTACAGGGAAATAAAATCATCTCCCTTAACGTTCTTCAAATCTGCTCTTGATTCTTGGATAAACACAATGTAAAAATAGTATTTTACTAATGAAGTGCACTGTAGAAAATAGGCAACTAACAAGGGAATGAAGGGAGAATTGATATCGAGTTGGAACGTTGTGCATACATCAATCGAAAGTACTAATGATCCTGATTAAGAATCTGTAATAAAAAGCTTCCACATAAATGTATTGAAGGAGTTACGTCGATTTGTCACTTTTCACAGTTTTCGCACTTTTTCACGTTATTTCAATTCCAATCTCTACCAAACTCATACAAACAACTAATTCACGCACTAGAAATCGTTTGAAAATGTTTTCGTTACTCATATTTGAGGAAACATAACGTTTGGAGCATAACAGAATCAAATGTATTAGTTGACATAAGATGTGCAGTAATGATATTTCAGCACATACTCAGTGTTATCAACAAGAAAATGGTTCAAACAAAAAATGTCTTTGCACCAAGAGCAACGGATTCTCGCAAGTTTCTCATAATGCTGAACCAGCAGTTGGCGACACCAAACCTGAAACCAAATTTGCTTGGCGAATCAAAAGCAGGATATTAACCAGTCTTATAACCAACATTAATAAATGCATATTGATACAACCCAATGTATTTTGGCGAACTCATCTGATTGTGTAGAATCGAAACAAATATAATGCGCTGGTCTCGTTGATATATTTTATACCCGTCAAGTTCGAGTTTCACATAGTGTTCAAGTTTCTTCAAATAATGTTTCCAAACACCAAACCCATAAGCCTCTAACGGCTGACAGAATCGCGTGCAGTTTTTCGGGATATTCTCAACCTTCACCATTGCGCCATTTGGCAAACACGCGGCAATTCGCGTGTGGTCTGTAAATGGACCCCAATGGTCAAGTAGAACGATATTTTTTTTTTTCGTTCGGTGAAATCGCTGCAGACATCAAGTCTTTAACAAACTTGTCGCGGACGTCACTTGTTATGATGCCACTTTTTGATGCATCAAGCACCATATTTTCGGGTTTGATCATTGTTTCCCACACTCTTGGCCCAAATTTTTCCGCTAGACTCTTGGAGTGTTACCATCATTTTGTCATGAACAACTACGCTCATCGCAACGATTGGCAACATAGTGTAAAAGTGGGTTGTAGCATTTGTTGACTGCACAATTTTTCAACTCTGTCTTGTCCTTTGAACGCCAGAGTGCGATTTCCTGTCATTTCATATTGAACACCACTCTGATCGGCGTTCAAAACATTTGCGGCAGCGATGCGTTTCTCATTGATTGTTTTGCTGATGCGGGTCGCAAATTTGTCTGCTTCTGTTTTCAAAAACTCCTGATCTTCGAAGCAGGGCTTCGTCACGCGACTCGTGATTCGGCAGCTGCTAATTCCACGGGCTTTTTTAAACTGCTGTACCCACCAAGACGAAGCCTCGAACGAATGAGCAAAATCAAGTTTGGCTGCATTTTTCATCGCCCAGATTCGTATGTCGTCGTCGTGAATCGGATGCCCAGCCACAGCAGTTGCGTTGAAATCGGCAAACGTGTCGTTGCTTATTTGCTTCAGCTTCAATTCTCTATTGCGCCAAATGCGAATTTCCTTTTTCACGCACGAATGACAGGCCAGTCTTGTGCGCAAGAGTGTTTCTTACGGATGGGAGTGATTTTTCTGCATTTGCCTCGTGGTGTCCATGTACAATCAAGAGCCATCCTCATCTCGTCGTCTGTGTACTTCCGAGTATCTGAATTTTTCGGATGACCTGCTGATGTCGATGGTTCATAATCAGGATCATCATCCAAAATTGAACAGCTCCTTCGTGATGTATGTAAATGTGCCACTGGTGTATCACCGTCAATCACGCGAAAGTCTGTCAAAACTAAGTTTCTGAAATGACATCGCCTTTTTCACAGCCTTCAATAATCATGTCATGTCAGATTTGATCCGATTCCGCTGGATATAGTCGCTGACTTTATTATGGCTTATGATGCTTTCTCACTATGGATTTCACATAGATGATTAGCTTTAGAAGGTAGCAAGCTCTGTGAGTTGAATTCTTCATTTTGTTTTCACCTACTTAACTAATTTCAAAACAAAATTTCGCAAAATGTGAAAAGTGACAAATCGATATAACTCCTTCCATATATTTATGTGGAAACTTTTTATTACAGATTCTTAATCAGAATCATTAGTGCTTTCGATTAATGTATGTACAACGTTCCAACTCGATATCAATTCTCCCTCCATTCCCTTGTAAGTATATACATTTTACGTAATTCATTGTGGAACATACGTACCTTCTGAGATAAAGAAAAGTTATTCCTTCTTATTGACGAATCTCAACCGGATGCAAACAATAAAATAGATTGGAAATCTTAAAGAAAATCGAATATATATATATATATATATATATATATATATTTAATATTGGGAAAATGATTTCATTATCATATTACGTAACATATATGGGAATACTTTCTAATTAGGGCTGAAGTTACGCCTCTTACCGCTTTTGATCATTTACCGCTTTCAGTATCAAGTAATTAAGATAACGTTGAAAATCATTCAAGAAAATACATTGACAACTGCTTCAAAATTGAATTTTTGTACTTTCTTGTTAAAATTATACATGCTGTGAATAAGTGAGGAAGTATGTGGAGGTTTAACCATACTCAGGGAGTCCTTATTTCGATGCGTACGACGTGAAGTTAAATCATTTCATTCTTTTGTATAGACGCTGGATAGCGAGGCAGTCAGACACAGATTGACGGGTAGTATCAACTGTTAGATCTGTGCGTTCTTTGTAGCAAAAGTAGTGAATCATTTCGATTTAACCAGTAACGATCCAAAAAGACAGTAAGGAGATAAATACCTACAGTGATTTATATATATATATATATATATTAGGGTGGTCCTTAATTACATGGCGAATTTTTTTTCCAAATTTCTTTGCTCCCAACCTCTAAATTGGTTCCATGTCGGACCCAATTTATCCATGAAAAAAATGGGCTCAATCGAAGGATATTTAATCGACCCCCAAGCGACCTAAAGTTTGAATTCATATCCAAAATGTTAATATATAGGAAAAGTCTGGAATAAACCCTTCTTACTTTAAAGCGGCTGAAGGGAAAGGGATCAAATCTTGGATACAGGAATTGGAAGTAATCCACATCTAATCCTGAGAAATAGCATGATGGTGGTCATTTTGAAGTCCGCAATTTTGTATTCGGACCCAAAATTTTAAATGGAAATGATGATGTGTGACATCGTTTTTGGGTAACCTTTCTTTATGAAAACATATCTTCCTATATTTTCAAGTATCTCTGGTCATTTAATTCTTTTTAGCTTTGAAATAATAGTTTATTATCTTTCAATATCGTTTTTTTCTTTATAGGTTACTGAAATATTAATAAACTATTACATACATGTAACAAGGAAATAATTATATACGTTGTTATATAATTGCATTTCGTCGAAATACACACCAGCCTATATTGAAATTATTTATATGAAATGAAATTACATAAATAACATAATGAATGTTTAAAATGATAATAAAGAAAGCTGAAGGCTGTGGATAACTAGCCAAATTCTGCTGATTCATTAAGCCAATTTTTGTAGCATCTGGATACTTTTTTCTGTGTTCACTGACTATCTGCAATATGTATTGTTTCTCTTTTTTGTCCTTTGTTAAAATATTCCTGTATTCTTGTATCAGTTTCGCACCTCTCTCTGCAGCATCATTCACCACCACAATGTTTTTCAATATATTCAACCCACGTTGAAAGTTCACATTTTCTTTCCAAGTAGATGGGCATGTTTGCAGAAAATGTGTATTTATCGAAAATCTTGAAAAACATGTCTTCGAATCTGAGGAAACGAAGTCTGACAATTCTTTTTCTCTGAAGCTGTTGAATTCTGCACTATTTATATAGCATCGCTTTATTTGGTTTTGTGCATCACATTCTTCTGTACTCCCTTTTATATTAAGAACCCTTTTTTCTTTCACATGTTGTGGCACTTGATCATTAAAGAATGCAAATGCCTCAGTTTCTGGTGACAGATACCGTAAGTGGTTAGGGAATTTTTCCACAGTACAATTGCTAATGTCTGGATATACTTTCCCTGTATTCGATTAATTTATGTAAAAACTTGTAATCGTGATACGGAGCTTTCACAGCCTATGGTGCAAGGAACCAAGCTTGTAAATAGATTCGGACGAGAAAAATGCATAATCTCTTGATTGAATTCTTTTCTTTTCTCGTCAGTTCAAATTGGTATTGGAATAAATGTATCTTCAACGCATATATAGCCTTTGCCATCCACCGAGCATGGCTCACACCTTCAGGAATGCGAAATGAAACTCCTTGTGGAGGGGTGGCGCCTAGGAAGATCATGGCCAATTCTAATAATTCGCGATAGTCATCTCTATGATGTCTCTGATGTTTCTGTTGTATGAATTCCAACATATTGACACGGACATCTTCCGGGACATCATATACCCCAGTCCGGTAATTGCTTTTATCTATTGACGACCAGGATTGCCCAAATCTCTTAAACAAAAGCACATCAGGCCCGGAACTTGTACTGGCAGCTATAGCACCATCCATTACTGTGTGAAAGCTACTTTGAAGAACTAATTCAAATATGTGATGTAGAGCAAATCACGATCAAATTTCTTCTCAAGGTTTTCACACGCGCCTTTTATTCTGCCGGTGTTGCTTGCAGTTGTATCGAAGCACAACGCCGGTATTTTGTGCTCTATGTCCCATTTCTCCACCGCTTTGTAAACAGCTGTGGCTTGTGCTTCCCCTGTAGATGACGGTATTTCTGGGATGCTTAATAATTGTTTCTTGCCGTTAAAAGTTACAAATATCGCAAGTCTGTCAACTTTTCCTATATTACTTGTAGTTGGAAATAGCATGCCATCCCAGTGAAGCACCAAAGCATCAGAATCGGCGACATCAAATCTCCCTTTTATTTCTTTTTGCCTTTTCTCCCGCATTTCTTTCCTGCGAAGTCGAATGGAAGAGCGATTTTAATAATTAAGCTTTCAATATTACAGTGAAAGGCTTCTGCTGCTGCTACTAAAAGATGAACTGCATTGCGGTCGCTGATTTTGCATCTGTCCAGTAGTTCGCACAGACGGGGAGTTCAAATATCGTGAGTATCTCTTGTACCCGAGGTACTTAGTTCACTCACCAACATTGGATCTCCTAAACATGATTGGGTAGGTGGAGTAGAATCGGAATCATAGGAATTGGAATCTGTATCTTCATTATCACTGCCAGACAATGTTGCTGACGAAACGTTTTGCTTCCATTTCTTCGTTTCTCTTTCGTTATCTTCTTTCTTCATCCTTTTTCCTACGTTCCTTTATTCTTTCCTCAGTTTCTTTATGTTTGCGGTCAATGCCACCCATATAACCTTGTCGTCCTTTCATGCGCTGTATTACTAAAATTGCTTATCCTCTTCCTTCTTGATCATATCTAACGCATTCTCGTGGGCAATATCAAACAAGTCATCTAGTCGGGAAATAAATGTCGCTCTTTTAGTTTCTTCCACATAAATTTTCTGTGTAATCTTTTCTGTAAACTTGCCATTCTTTGTATAGTACTAGAACTTTCTCAATATAGTTATCACTTCGTTTTGTAGGAATTCGTGCCTTTTCCCAAAACACAAGAACTTCCTTTACAATTAAAGTCGCACTTTCTTTTATGGTCAATTTAACTACACGCACATTGAAAAATAAAACACTAAGTACTTGTCGTTTTGAAGGCAGTTTTGTTCCTACAATTTGGTTCCTAAAGGTCCAATGAGGGCGCATTCGTAACCTTTGCGTAAACAGCGCGAAGCTAACTTCGGAGGTAATGCGATTGCATTGCATAAGTTGTTTACACTTCCTGAAAAAACTCCAAATTCAACAGCACTGTGTGCGAAGAAACTAAAACAAACAATCGCATAGGAAAACAATCATACTTTCTCGAAGCCTTCAAACAAACTGATTGAACTGAGCATTGCTGTTATTGTTTCAGTGTTGCCAGAAACTACTGCAACTTATGCATTTTTACTAGTCCCCTTTCTAAGAGATAAATAACCATTCTGAATATTTTTCAGTGATAAATTGGAACATAATGTTTAAATTATTGATTAGGAAAGAATCATATTTACTTTTTCTTGCACTGCTGAGAAACGAATGTGCATTTCTTTCTTTACTTTATAGTTTAATTCAAATAAGGGGAAACAATTTAACAATTTTATAAATCTGCAGCCCGTACAGAGATATAAACTCAGAGAATATTAAGTTTTATTACTTCGGAGCTTTTATTTTCCATAGTTGATAATTATTACATGTTCAGAGAGAAGTGGAAAATAAAGGGAGACGTCTGTTTGTCGTCAAAAGCTACCTCAAAATGATATATCATACAAGGTCATTTCTATTTAAAATGTTGTGCCCGAATCCAAGATGGTGGACGTAAAAATATGCCTCATCTCGGTCACTATTCAGTATTCGGTATGGTCATTACTCAGTATCAGGTATAGATATGATTCCTTTCCCTCAGCCATTTTGAAGTTACAAGAGTTTATTACAAACTTTTGCCATATACTATACATTGTAAATGCATTCATATGTTTAGGTCGCTTTGGGGTCGGTTAAATATTCTTTCATTGAGCCCATTTTTTTCACAGATTAATTTGGTCCGACATGGAACCAATTTAGGGGTTGGGAGCAAAGAAATTCGGAAATTGAAAATTAAGGTGCACCCTAATATATATATATATTCCCTCATGTGGAATATGGGTGTATGGGTGTATTTTATGATGTGTTGAAACCGGAACACGTAGCGGTAGAACTTAAATGCATTATACTACAGTTTTACGAGTCCATAATTTCTGAAAGCAAAAATATAGAGTGGTGCCAGTCCTTGCCTGGTGAACATTTTCAAATTGGCTAAAGAAATTCGAAGAAGCGTGCGTTCAGAACGTTATTTTACATTTGCGAAAAGTCAGTCGAACGAAGAAAAACCATTTGTTTGGAAGTATTACTAAAAACATGAAAGTGAGAATGTTTATAACACAAGCTTGGCATTGTTCCAGGAATAGACAAACTATAAACCATATCAAATACAGAAGTATACTGCTGTGCTTTAAAATTTCGTGGTTCTAGACAATACAAAATGGTCTCATGCTGCAGGCGTGTTTTTCGATGACAAATCAATTAGAGATTTGTGTAATGTTTTAAAAAAATACCTAATAAAGTACCCAAAAAGTATATTCAAGGTTTTAGAGAAGTGTTGATATCGAGTTCAGGTATGGGACGGCTGCTGTAAACACACTAATTGTACATACACTGGAGTGTGAATGAATTTTCAATATTGTTAAATGACATTGTGACATCTGCAAGGAACTCATTAAGTTTGAACACAGTGTCACTTTTAGTGTCTTACAAAACAAATGGACCACCAAAAAGAAATTCTTTAAAATTTCATTCGGCTAGTGTACCAGAGATGGTCGCAAGATAATTAGAGGTGATGTGGGAAAGGAATAGGTCCGGATCAACGTTCATGTTACTGTCCCGAAATTTATATGTTGTGGCTGAGAATAAATCCTGGAAAGCACCAATCAAGATAGCCGGCCAGAAAATAGATTATAGGATCTCCAGAATGAGAAGCCAACACTCTAAGCTAACACGCTATCACAGTATTATTAACAAAATTATTATAGGAGCAAGAAAATTTGAGTTGCCTGCTTTAATTCTAATATTGAACATTTTATTGGACAGTGTAGATGATATTGAAGTACAAAAATATACTGACATTTCTTCTTTTCCATTTCTATCACTGACTATAAGCCTTTGAAACCAAATATCTACAGACATCTTTGTATCAAGTGTTGTTTATCTTTCCCCAGCTATTACTGATATTGTCAATACTTTGAAATCACAGAAACATAATACCAATAGAAACACCTTTGTGACATTGTTCTTCGGCTCTTAATTTCACCAAATTCTCATTAATAATTTACAAAACATTCTTGAGCAATACTCTGAATAAATACAACAGATACAACGTAATCGTTGAATCGTTGAAGCCCTAGTTCAAATAAGTGAGTTGCACACGTATTAGATTAACATAAAAACTGCAATTTGTTGCATATTCGAATGTATTTTATTGTATAGTTAAATCTAGGCTGTTTACAGCCATCATACCACAATGTATTCTCTCGTTGCTATCGTTACAGAATCAACATTCTAAGATACAAAACATTTTTATATAATGAACGCTGTCAGTAATGAACGCTGGAGCTGTTGCTAATCGCAGAGAAGCTGAAAAGCAAAGAAAATACAACAACCTTCTCGAAAAGTTTGTTTTCACTCCAATCGCTATTGAAACAAGTGATGCTTGGGTTGCAAGAAGTCTAGAATTCATTAGGGAGATAGGAAGACGCATTTCTTGTGTTTCCGGCGAAGTTCGCTCCACATCCTATCTAATACAGCGCATATCCGTTTCTATCCAACGTGGTAACGTCTCGTCGGTCCTTGGCACTTTACCACCTGGCAAGGAACTGGATGAGGTGTTTATACTCTGAGAATAATTATCTTTGTAGAAGAACGTAATCAGAATCTAATTGCTTGATATTGTAAAGATTTTAAATATATTTGAGATGACAGGAAAAGGTTTTGTAGTTGCTGGTGCTAAACGTAATTTCCTGTTAGTTGGTTTATATGACATCCTTATCCTCCCCCCCTTTCTGAAAAGTAATTTTCTATTTACAATTTGTTTCCAAATATCTTATATTAAAGGTCAGCATGTTAAAGGGAATATAGTCTGAGTGAAGTTTTTTTTAACTATTTGTTATCACCTAGACACATTAGCTCAAAACTTAGGAGTGATGATAACCAATATTAGTGTTTCCTTTGATAAGAACTATGTTAAATAAACCTATATGAATATTATAAATACTTTGAGTAATTGTACTGACAAAAATCAAAATAAATAATTTTTATATAATTATATATTTTTTAAAGTATATAACTTCTTCTTCTAACCTATATAAAATAATTAAATAGTTGGCTAGTTTATACCACCTTTGATTAAAATATCTAAATGGTGCAGGTAAAGAATAATACATGCATGCCGAATAATAAATGCTGTCGTTCTATCTTTAATGGCTCCCGACAGGACTTCTTGAAGTGATTTAGCACTTCTAGAAAGAATTCTGGACCGTATGACAACTTTACAAAGATAAGTATACATTAATTATTGGATAGTCCTCGTATATACAAAATTCACAATATATATAAATATCTTGCATATCTTTACATTCCTTTTTATTTATTCTTTATATCAATAATATTCTTTTATAATTAATTATACTTCAAATTCTTTACAACACCGTACAGGAGGATCTATTCCAAAAATTATGAACAATTAAAAGTTTGTTTTTGGTCCAAGCATAGTTTTTTTTTAATAACATGGTCGAGGCTGTTTGAATATTTAAACTCATTATAAATAGGGATGTTACAGAATATATTTCCTGCATTTGATAATTAGCTGTCACATATATTCATTACATAGGTAAAATACGACATAGATAATATAGAATTCAGAAAAAGAAAAATAAGATGAAATAATGTTAGGAAAAATCATCAAAATTGATGTTAATTAAATTATAAGATAACGTGGTTTAATATTGGATCACAACTGATTGAAATGAAATATCAGTTAACACACAAATATTAAATTAACATATAAGGATAACATAAACATTAACAAAATCCTAAGTACAATCTAAAATATCAAATCGATAGCTTCTATCATAATAGGTCGAGCGCCAAGAATAAAATTCCTCTGTTATGAGTTTCTTATATTAACTTTTGTTATAATTTCAGGGGGAATTAAAGCTTTGACTAAATCCATCCATCGTTTTCTAGTATTTTCCGTTGGTTGTCAAAGTTTTAGTTCATCAACATTTCGTAATCCTAAGATTTTCCCTGTTTTTATATCCATTAACTCAAATACTTTCGGGTTAATTTGTTTCGTACACAAATAAGGACCGGCGTATATGTCACAGAATTTATAGATCCGTTTTAATGAGGCGTCACTTTGAGGATGTAGTCTTACAAATACTAAATCATTGGATTTAATTTTCACTTTACCTACTTGTTGCTCTTCGATTTTCTGATTACGATATTTGAATTTCTGCGTTCTTCGAAGGTGTATCATACTTCTGAGATGAGAAAAATCTATTTCACCATTGTCGTCAAGTTGAATTCCAAAATGTTCTTCAATTGGAGAAACAAAATCAGTCCCATTATGAATATTAACAGGTGCCACTCCCAAAGTATCAGACACTGAATAATTCAAAAAATATGTAATCTTCTTAACATATTTGATCCAATCGGTGTGTTTATTACGACAATAATGTCGAAACAACATTCCAAGATTTCGGTGAACTTTCTCAACTATCGAGCTACTGGGATGATAAGGTGTTACAAAGTGTACCTTAATGTTGGCATTATTCATGGCACTAAGAAAAACGTCACTCCGGAATTGACCTCCATTATCACACATGATATGCTTGACAGGTCCACAGTGAGGTATATATACATTTAAAATGCAATGAACAATTGCTGACGAAGTAGCTTTATGTAGGGGATAAGCTACTATATATCTCGTAAAAATGTCCAAAACAGTGAGAAGAAAAGTTTCACCAGAAGACGCTCTCGGAAGAGGCCCATACAAGTCAATAGAAATGAAAGACTGAGGACGATCGGGTATTACAGACAACATTGGTTTATATATAGATCGATAGTTATGTTTGATTTTCATACACTCCTCACAATCCTTGATACAGTTCTTAATTTGAGATCTTAGCGATTTCCAATAAAAGGATTTACTTATCAGACAATATACTTTTGAATAACCGAAGTGTCCAAAATTATCATGATATGCTTTCAGTATTTGAGGTACCAATCGAGGTGGTATACAAATTTTGTTCCTAAGTCTTTAATTACTAATACATTATTGGACATTTTATACAGAGTGTTCCACGAACGAGGACAATCACATCCTTTCACACATGAAGTTAAATGTTTTATAATCTTTGCATAAGGTTCGTAGTTCCTTTGAGATTTTTGTAACTCATCCAATGAAATGTTAGAAATTTCTTCCTGTAAGACCTGAAAAACATTTATCGATAATACACGATGATTTTCACTGGGAAATAATCTAGACAAGGTATCCACCGGTACATTTTCAACCCCTTTGATATGTTTGACCTCAAAATCGAAGGATTGTAATTCTAACGACCATCTTAATAACCGACTATTGTAGCCTTGTATTTTCTTTAGGTGACACAATGAGCTATGATCTGTAATAATTGTGAAGTGACATCCACTGAGATAAGGTGCAAATTTTTGTAATGAAAAACGCACTGCAAGTAGTTCAATTTCTGTAATAGTATACCCTTTTTCAGCATTCTTCAAGGTCCGACTGACAGTGAATTACCAAGGGTTCGTTAGAATCAACATCCGGTTGCCAAAGTATTCCTGAAATTCCAGAAAGTGCCCCATCACATTGCAAGAAGAAAGGACGATCATAATTCGCATGATTCAAGCGTATGTTCTTCATAATACACCTCTTCAAACATTGAAAACTTTGCTCTTGTGATTCTCCCTACTGCCATAAAGTTCCTTTCCTTGTTATAGAAAATAAAGGTTCGGCTATTTCGGCGAATTTTGGTATTGATCTTCTAAACCAGTTGAAAAAACCGAGTACCTGTCTAGTTTCCTTTAGATTACTGGGAGCTGGTAAATCTCGAATAGCTTGAACTTTAGAGTCGCTGTAACACATACCATTTGCGTCAATAGAATATCCCAAGAATTCAATTGATTTTTTGAAAAATGTTGATTTTTCAATATTTACTGTAAGACCTGAATTTTCTAAACGCTCAAGAACAATATTTAAATTTCTCAAGTAATCCTCAGGAGTTTTTCCCATTATCAAAATGTCATCAGCATAATAAATCATATTGTTACGTAAATTTTGACCCAATACTTGATTTAAACATGAAGCTAAGGCGGCACTACCATTAATCAATCCAAAAACTACTCGATTGTATACATACAATTGTCCTTCAAATAAGAAAGCGGTGAAAGGTTTGGAGTTTTCATCCAACATTACTTGGTTGTACGCCATTATTAAATCTAGATTCCCAAATATTGTATTACCTTGTAATGTTCCAAGAATTTCATCTATAGGGGGTAACGTACTTGTTGTAATTTGATATGAGAGTTCAACTTTCTGAGATCCATTACCAGACGTAGATGTTTGCCGTCTTTCTTGGGAACTACATGCAATGGGTTTAAGTGAATACTTCGTGAAGGTCGAATAATCCCATAAGTTAACATATCGGCTATTTGTTTGCGTACGTTTTCTCGGAATCGATAAGGAATAATGTAGGGTTTAGTCACTATCGGATCTTTGGTGTCTACTTCAATGGTATATACAAAATCTTTACAACATCCGGGTTTGGATAGAAAAACCTTTTTATGTCTATATATTATATCCTTAAATGATAATTTCACCTCTGTATCCATAAAATCCAATGAATCTATGATAGGATCTACGTGTTTAGACAATGAAAATTCCTCATCTATAGTGAAAATAGGTTTCTCTCTCATTTCGACATCTTGAATGTTTTTAGATTTGGAAGGGTCAATTTCTGACACATTGTTCACGAAAGGTTGACATTAACTAGCTATATCAGCTTTCGCTGGAATTAATTTTTGAACTATTACGTCATCTAGGGTCTTTACAGTAAACGTTTTATTCTCGAAATCTAGAATAGTACGCAACTGTGTTAGGAAATCCAAACCAATTAATACTTTTTCATTCAATTCATTTATGACCAAAATAGGAATGTTAATTTTGTAACCCTGTATGTCAATTTCAACTTGAGTCTTGCCCATTACTCTCTTTTTATGCTTGCCGGTATAATCAATTAATATTAAATTTTCCATCTTTTGCAACCTGGGATTGGAATAATCCTTGATAATTTCACGCCAAAAAGCGTAGGACAAAAGCGACACAGTAGCTCCTGTATCAATTAACGCATGCACAGATATTTCATTAATTATTAACATAATCCGCGCTGTGGAAAAGGTTTCTAGAAAAACAATCATTTTCAGTGGAGATCTCCAAAAGCAATTGACAATCGGTAGGTATTGATACATTGCATTAGTATGCACAACTTTTAATTTAGTTTCATCCTCAATAGATTGCTTAGATACACTTAACGCTGGTGTGGTTTCAACCCAAGCCACATCAGCACCATCTAGTTTAAATTAAAAGGATTAGTAGACTCCAATAAAGTACATTGTATTCCGCAGTCTTGAGTATGTTCCGATCGATTACATAAAGATCCTGAATTTGAGTTTCTGTTACTGCAAACTTGTCCATCTAGGAATCTATTTTGTGACCAAGTACGCTGATTCGTATTGCGATTTCTACTAGGATTCCTATTATAATTCCGGTAATTTCTGTTACCGTTACCATATCTATAATTAGGTTGAGTTGAATTACCGATACTATTTTTATTATTTGTTCTAATACCAAAATAATGGACACTATTTCCTGGAGAATTAACATTATCTTTATTTTGAATACTTAAATTTTGAATGTGCGCATAATTAATATTATTGCGACTAGAAGTAACCTGACTTTTTTCTGGATTGCTGCTATTTCTTTGTGCTAGAAATTGACTTTCGTAACTCTGAACTAACATGATTAAATGGTTGAAATTGACGCATTGAGCGGTCATCAACATTTGTTGTAATCTAAATGGTAATAAAATACGAACCGAAGCTATTACACGTGATTCTGGTTGGTTTGGGTTAAGTGCTTTTAATTCATTATATGTGGCCACTACAAATTCGGTAACATTTTTATGTATCTTAGGGTCAAATGATTTCGTTCTTAGTAATGCGTCCCTATTTGCTAACATGAAATCGTTTTCATAGTTTGCCAATAACGCCTCTTTAAAATCAGAGTACCATTAATATTATCTCAGATTGCTTTGAACCAAGTCAAACATGGGGGTAATAAGACATGAGGAAGAAGTTTCATTAATTTTGACTCTTTAATTCCCATTAATTCACACTCATCCTCGAATTTTTCTATAAATACCCTAGCTGGGATATCCTCAGGCACACCACTGAATTTTGTTAAGGATTTTATTTCACTGAATCGTAAAGGCGTATCAGTACCATAAGATTTAGAACACTTACAGTTACTTTGAGAGTTTTTACTCTTCCGTGTAGGATGCTTCATTCTTCTTCCTGATTCGGTGCTCTCTTCACCACCATCCGATGATCCGCTATCTTCAAAAATTGCTTGGGAATGAGGTGTGGGTTCTGTCCCATTATCAGGAGGTCGATTGATATTCCTAGGTCCATCAACGCGCTCCATCTCCTTAGCAAAAATATGCTTTTCCTTGAAAGTATGAAACTCCTCTTGAAGTCCTTTAATCCTATTAGAGTGTTCGTTTACATTAGTGAGGTCAGAAAATTGAATACTCGCGTCTTTCTGAGTTCGCATACTCTTGGATTTGTTGGAACAAAAGTTGGTATGGATAGACTGGAGTCCATGGTTTGATCCCAGCTCCTGTCAAGTAAACTTTATTTAAGACAAACATCGTGCGCAGGGGTTTTCACAAACTATGTTTCAGAGATGAGAGCTGTTTTCTCCTACTTTCGAGCATTCCACCATTATTATCAATCTCATCTCTGTTAATCTCGATAGGACGTTAAACTCTAAAAAAATGTAAATTTGGTTAGTAATAATATTTACAAATCTTGTAGATGGTGAAAGAATGAGACCTTCACTATCCGATCAGGACAGACTTTGTACCAATGATCAAGCAATTCAAGACTAGTCAATGCGCATCCAATGTATGTTGTATGGAATAGCGTTTATATATTTCGGTATAATATTTAATAGACGAGTCATCGAGTTATATATATATTGTGTGAATACATTTACAATGGATTTGACGTATTTTCTCAACAAGATAATCATGGCTATGAATGATTTGAGTTGTGTTTCGCTGGAATTCAAAGAACTATTGTGAGAGTAAGGTCTACCTTCAAATGTGCAGGATACACAATATATGTATTCTTGCTTGTTATTTTCTACGATGTTTTACTAAATTGTTGCAGATAAGTGTGCAGATATGTTATAATTGATGAATACCTTGTCATCTTTCTCGTACTCTTTGTTCTCTTGGTCATTACGTTTAAACCTATCTCACAATTTAAGAAAATTCGTTAAAAAAATCAATTACTGACTTGCGGAATCTCCAAAAATGCAACTGAACTAGGCACAGCAATTGAATGTACTGGATATAAATAGGCAAAAAATTTAAGGTCTAATGTCCTTCCTAAGAAGAACAGCAACTAACTTTTCAACACCTAAGTTTGTATGTCTTTGTTATCTTTACCACATGTTATTATTATTATTATTATTATTATTATATTTCCAGAGATCCCTCTTGCACTGACTTTTGCAGCAGATTGCCTACAGGTGCGTGCAGAACAGACTATTTAGAATGCGTTTGCAGAGGTTCTTTAAAATACTGTAGAATTTGGGCAGAGGATATTAATGATCCTGGCTTCGTTCTTCCTCCTCATTCTGGAAATCGTTTGTAATGGTTAATTAATAATACTTATTCTCCATTTATTTGACAATTAACACGAATCATATTAAAATGTGTTCGTTTACCACAACAGACATTGTTACGCACAATGTGTTAAACATAAAATTATTGTGTATAATAATTGCATATGTATATTAATTATAGATAATAAATAACTTTGTGAAAGCTATAATATATAATGTTTTATTTCTTTTTAATGATTCTGAATAGTGACAAATAGTTATATTTGAATGTTGCATAAAGTGTAGGCAGATTCTCAATCTGATTTAAAACTTCAATGTGATATACTAAAAGAGTAATATCTTAATATGGCTGATTTATTAGAATGTACGAAGGGCAGTCAAAAAAGTTCTGGGGTTTCTGTTTTAGCTTCTTATTACCACCATATAAGTACCCATTACTTATTCGACTTCAAAGTAGGTACCCCCGGAACACACACACACATGCTCCACTCCTTCTGCCACTGCTAGAAACACAGACGGAAGCCCTCATTTTTATATCTTCCGAACTTAACTCGTCACGTTGGTTTTGATATCTTGGCGAAATGGGTATCTTTGAGGCCCATTTTTAGCTTTGGAAAGAAGCAAACATCTCATGGTGCTAAAACTGTTTTTAAAGCTTTCAAAGTCTCTAAAGCAGCACACGAACTTGATGTTTGCGCGTTGCTCAATCTATAAACTTGCACTAACTGATCACCGCACAGTACTCCGTTCGGCTACACTACTCGTATACTGCCTGTTATGACCGGTTTCTTCTTGTAAAATACATACTTAAGCAACTTAAGGACTCTACTGTACAAGATTCATAGTGATTCCATCGCACATGCCGAAACTATAACAACATTGTAATGTACCGTTACAGTCGGTGTAATGAACTTTTCGTTCGGAGTGGTCCAACATTTTTTGAACGTACTGTACTATGCGATTTCTCCAAATATATTTTTCGAACCATCTAGTACATTCATCTGATCTTTATTTAAATCAAAATTAACGTGGAAGCTTTAAATAACCTAGTGGAAATTATATTTCGGGAAATAATATCTTTATTCATACATTATTTTAATGTAAATCCTGTATATTGGAATTCCAAATGAATGAGTATTGAAATTATACACCTTAATGCTATACGAAAACATATTCCCGCAACTAGACAGAAATTCTTGATATTATCCACCAACCTGATATTTGGCAGAATAATTTAGACCCTCTTCGTCCCTCTGAGATGCCCATATCCTCCCAAATTTCGGCTTCATAGAGTTTTTACCACTTTCTATTCATTTTATATTCTTTCCACCGCCAAAAGTGTTATGATTGGAACTATTTCTGAAGCGCTAGTATTAAGGCGAGATTATTCTCATGCTCTACTCGGAACTGCACTAAACAAGACCACGTCTGTCATCTCTTGCAGAACATTCAGAATTTTTGAAAAAAAAAGCAGAAAATCTATGTAAAATTAGCTCTATTTAAGAAATGAACCACCCGGAAAGTTTTTGAGAGTATAAACTTATTAAAACATAATCTAAAACAGTCAGAAAAGTGGTGAAATACAGACTTCAATTCAGGTGACGCCATATTCGTGAATGATAATACTCAGGGCCGCCCACAGGGGGGATGTATGGCGCAAGCTGCGCCATTGAGAAAAATTTTGGGCGGGATTTTACTCTACTTTCGAACTAGCAATTTTACTGTCGGAATAGCATTAAAACACGATTTTGAGATGTTAATTTTCAAAAATTTTCCGGGGTGAACTCCCGTACCCCCTGCTTCGATACTCGATGAATGAAGTACCGCGCAAGTAGCCGTATGAAAGGAAAGGTTGGTTCGTTTTAAGAGAGAAGGGCCGCCCACAGGAGGGATGAATGGCGCAAGTTGTGCCATCGAGAAAAAAATTGGTGAAAAAAAAAATTGGGGAAGAATTTTACTCTAGTGTCGAATAAGTAATTTTGCTGTCGTCAGAATAACATTGGAACCAGATGCGATTTTTTTTTTAAATCTCGAGAATGAATCCCCTTACCCCCTGCTTACAAACTCTATGAATGCCTATGTTGCCTATGTTGTCTGTTGAAAATTATAAAGTAGTTTTTCATAATTGTGAGCTAGTGGTAACCATACAGACAACAGCCAACTTTCAAATCTAAATTTGAAGTGAGCCAATGAGTGTTTGTAACTGTTGTCTACCAGAACTTGGCGCCTATTTTTATGATTTCAATTCTTTTTAAGGCCACTCGTACTTGGGTCTTTTACAGGAATGTTTTTTGTTGGATATCACTTCTTTTTGTAGGCTAATTTCGAGGATAACATTTTCTTTTGGTATCAAACTCAATAACTTGTAACTTGCGTCTTACTTTTCATGTTCAAGGGAATTATATCAATATTTTGTAAAGAAAAAAATAATACTACTAATTGTAAAAACAAGAGTACCTGTTCCATACACAGTGTGTAGAAGTTTTTATACCCTTCAATATCCTTATAGAACATATTTAGTATTGTACACTACCAAGACTACTAATAAAAGTAATGCCATTTTTATAATTACTACTGCCCCTACTACTACTACAAGCATTCTATAATAGTACTACAGGAAATAAAAAAACAACAAAAATAACAATTACTAGTACTATAAAAACTACTGTTACACGTGGCAATTGTTTTTAGAAGACTTGAGTTTTGAGGATGGAAGAGATTATTAGTTTTGGGGGGGGGAGTGCGCCATCAGCTTTGGGGGGATGGGCACCCCTGATAATACTTATGGACAGGATTCATCGTAGTGTGTGATCTTTTTCAAAACAGTGTGAAGATTACTGTTTTCCATCGATAACTAATGTTATCTTAAAAAAAATTCCTGTTAGGATACGTCAGACCTGTCCTAATATAGCTTTCGTTTGTATATGTAGTAAATGTGATTTTTTCTATTATTAACATGGCAGTTGGCGTAGGCTTATTTATAGTTAAGTTAAATTTCACAATGTCAGTGTAAACGCTAACAGGGACTCGCATTTATTTCTGAGTTGATCATAGCTTCCGACAGAGATAGGTTGAATGATTTTTTTTGTTAGGGTTCTCTTTCGTTCAGGAAAGAAACCCTTACCATTAGTAGTTTCGATATGCCCTTTCTGGGACATTAAAAGTAAATGAGAAAACCATGATCTAATTAGTAGCAGGGTCATTGGGCTCTGATTATTTAGTTTCTTCATCCCAGTTTATAGGCTGATTTCGAATGATGAAAACAGTAATTTTCGCATTACCTATTTTCACTCCGGCAAAAAATGCCAATCAAAGGATTTTAGTGCACAAATTAACTACAAGCACATTTGTGAGTGTCTGAATGGCAAGTTGTCAGGTACTGAATAGGTATCTGTTAAGTATATTGGAAATCACAACGTTTATGAGTTGTATGTTCTGCGGAATTGAAGAAAGCCCTCGAGAACCACAGTTTTGAAACTCTATTACTCGTCATCTGAATTGTACTTCGTAAGTATATATGCTTTTTATTGTGAATTAAGATCAATTTCTTCATTAGGGCAATTTGTTATGTCTGCAAGGTAATTATCAAATTGGTGGAAACGTCGAAAATTTTGGCCATCACAATTGTGAGGGTAGCCAAAAAGGGGATACTTTTTTGTTTCTGAAATCTAGAAATGTCTTTTTGAAAACAACAGAATGGATATTGCTTTCCTTCTTTGGAGGATATTTCTTTAAATTATGCTACTAGTACAAATTCAGTAATTTCGTGTAAAATCTTATTTGTATTTGTTTTGAACAGTCAGGCAAAAGGCAATACAAATAATGTTTGATGGAGTCTTAGCACTCTGTATTGAAATACATTGTTATTTCTTCTCCATAGTAGTAGTAGTATTCGAGGTCTTCTCACCTAGTTGCTTTTGATTGCTGTAAATATTTCCTCATTCACACGACTATTGCAAGTTGAAACTGTAACCACCGAAATAACAACTGTTACAATAGCATGCCTTTGGAGTGATCTGGAGTGTCTACCACATATAATAACTCCAGATACAACTTTTCAATGTGTGAGAAAATTCTAGTTGCCTATAAATAGTTTTCCACTCAAGAGCCATGCAAAGAAAAGAAATCTATTCTCTTGAAAATATGTGCACATTCTGCATTGCAATCACATATGTTATGAAATGGTAGGGGGACGCTTGGCATCATGCTATCCCCCGTGCCTATATTGCCCATTATATTTTTTTTTAGAAAGTGAGGGAACGCCATAGATATTTTTTGGAAGTGGGTGGACGACGTCTGCCCGCGTTCCTCTCACTTTTACCTCCTGCTTTGAGGTAGAATATAGTTTAAACATCGATGATTTGAAACAATTTTTGAATAAAGTGTACTAATGTAAGTCAAAACTACAGAAATAAATTTATTTATTTACAAATACATAACCCAAAAGAATATAAGTATCAACAAAAAAGAAATGCAATGAAAAGAATTTTCTTAGAACCATTAGACATTTGTGCACCGTAAGTGGCTACCCTTACAAATGTGAGGGTATGGTTTCTTAAACAAAATGTAAAATTTTCAGGATATTTTTTTCAACGTTATTTTAATATGACTGTCAAACAATCCAGTAACAATAATAAAATATTTCTTTTTTCCCCAAAAACAGATTTTGCAGTGAAAGAGCTAATAACTTATTATTAAAACAAAAAAACAACAAGATTTTAGGAATAATAAAAAAAATCAATCAAAGATTGCGATCTTGACCAATAATTACTTTTTGCATCAGGAGACACAAAAGTTTTGAACGGCCTTTATAAATCGAGTTTTCGTGTTTTTTACGGAATAAGAACATCATACTGAGTTCAGTGATACTTTGGGTTTGGCTACATTGTATGTAGTTCTCCAGATATAAGGTATACAAGAAAAGTTTTGATTGAAATATATTGGATCTTTTTATCCAATAAAATCTGGTGTTATTTGATCTTTTGTTTTTAAATTTGACTTTTCATACTTAAATGAACTTTTTTCAAAAACAAATTATAAAGAATATTATATTTAGTATAGCTAATTTCTCCTTTTACTAGGTATCTAGCTATAAATGTTCTGTTTTCGCGTGTACATGAACAAGAATCGTCCATTTGGGTAGTTCTTGTCTGGTAGTCCTTAACATGCTGGAACAACTGTAATGTCCTGAGCTAGAACTCTAAATTCCTAGCTCGAAGATCTAAGCCGATTCTCAGAACTCGTTTCTTTTTACCCTGATCTACAAGTAGATCCGAAAAAGTCCACGTATCAAAGCCAGTGATAATAGTACCAGAATCTATTGCTACATTCTGTGATCGACTGTGGCCATCTGTGGGACATGAAGAGTTGGTGCAGTCAAATTACCGAAAAAGTAAAGAACAAATTAGTAAAAAGCTAAAAATTGGTACAGATTTTGGGAATGATGTTCTAAACCAGTGCTATTCAACCCCTAGACACAGTTTGCCATCGAATTATGTACCTCTGAAGCTGTTTAAAAGAAATTAAATCGAAATGAACTTAATACACATGTTCTGTTGATTAAAAAAGGGGACAAATAGAGACCCAATAAAAGGGTAATCACAGTGTGCCAATCAAAAGATTATTTACAGGGGAATAAACTGCACAGCCGAAAAAATTAACATGAAAAATTTCAAAATTTTCTTCAACTGTGATCATTCAATAAAAATGGGAAATATACTTATTTTAGAATTACGTACTCCCAGAAACATACCCCAGGGGTAAGCGTACAACCGGTTGAATAGCGCTGATCTAAACAACATACTAAAAATCCTCTGAAATCCCACGTGACCTTCGCCGCCATATTGGAAAATGGAAGCTGGAAGTGTCAAATGAACAATACCCAGATAAAAATAGCAATATCTTCGCTACGGTTAAACATAAAGAGATAAACTTAGTGTCGTTTTATAGAACATAGGTAACACAATATTTTTATAGAGAAACAATTTTTCAGAAAATGCATACTTTTAGAAATATTTAGCTCCAAATTCCAAAATTCCGAAAACTACCGTCAAACCGATTTAAAATTTATTCGAACTTAGGAAGTAGTTATTAACAAGTTAAAAAAGACGTTGACATAGACGTTGGTAGAATAGTTAAATGACATACTACAATCTCACAACTTCTTCGTTCAAAGGACTCATCTTTCTGTATCACTGAGTATTCTTCGTGAATCTACAGCACAAACTAGACAGTGTAGCTTCGTTAACTTAGTCGTGAAACGTAGTCCCGTTAAAAGCAATTTTTCTAATTTCTAGGCAAAAGCATCGTTAATGAAGGGGGAAGGGAAGGCACAACAGCAATACGTCGTAAGGCTCTTCTGCAATAAAAAGAGCGAAGAAAGCAAATACATTTAGGAAATATCATCATAAGGAAGATTCAAAAACGAATTAAACTAAGAACTCAATTGTTGCGCGCTCTTATCCTCAACTGCAGTTTAATGATACGCAGTATAAGGTTTCAAATTTCTGTCTGCTGTTTTATAACGGACAGTAATTATACAACAGTTCCGAGTATTTTTATTGTAAACATACGTAGGTTTGTACAGCACTATTCATTAGATTCCTTGGTGCTCCTTCATTACTGTTCTGAGCAATTAAAAGAAACCGCTTGACACTAACCACTTTTCCCCTATACCAACTAGTGTAATTGCGTATCCAGTTGTTCACTTGTTCTCTTGAACGGTATCTCGCGATACCCAAATATGTTATAAAATAGAGGATCTGCCCATATGTATCGTCATCCTATTAACTGAATGTAACCCCCCCAAAAAAAATTCAACATTGGCACGTCTGATTGGCTACTCTCATTTCCGCCATATATGTTGGCTCAAAACGTAGCGATCTTCATATGTAGATGTGTAGTGTGTCTGTGGTTTATTTTTTTTTAAGTTGCTTCAAATTTATATTATACAATGGTTACATGCTGCACGTACGGGTATACAAACAGGATTGAGAAGAAATTACACAGAATAACGTTTCACAGGTAAGAAAATCACCAATCATAGAATACGTATGACTATGACGTATGGCTTTATTATTTTCTGCTATGGGCAGATCCTCTATTTTATAACATCCTTGACGATACTTCCACGTGGTGTCACCGATCGTAAAGTATCCTGGGAAAAATGTGAGCAGAAAGGCTGAACCGAGAGGCATATTTTTTCACCTTCGACCCTAGCCATAGGAACTAAATACACGTTTCTGATTGGTTGCAGTTTGCGATGGTCCAAACTTGGTGGTGCATGTACTATGTATTATAGTAATAGAAGAAAATTGTCACTTTGTGCGTTGATAAAAATAAAAATATATGTTTATGTTTGGGTTACTTTTCGTAAAAACATGAGGCTTACTTTTTATTTTCAAGCTCTACCCTAAAACAATATGCATTTTGGTGACAAGGAAGCGGGTGAGGTTCGAAGTTGGACCACCCGAGTGTGACGTAATGTCAGTTGTTATTATCATGGGGTTAAAGATGGAACAAAACGAGCCTGCGGGGCTTCTAACCACCTTTGCTCGCTGCCGCTCACTCAGCTATGTTTCGTAACGTAAATAAGTCACTTTTATACATATATATATTAAATACGAGAGCAAAGAAGTATTATTTTTATTATCTTATTTTAATGATAGAAATGTTATGAAAATAAATAAATCTCTGGTCCAGGTTTTACCCACGCCGAATGCAATTATCGTTACTAGCCTATTGCATTATCATGCTCGGCCATTTTTGTTTTTAAGTTAAGTGATTCACCGAACGTGTTTCAGTAACTTACTTGAACTACTTATTACTAATTTTTCTTGCTTTACTCGTTTAACTTAATTTCCAATTACCGAGAACGACAGGGACACGGACACAGAAAAATCAAGGACAGTTGAAATCACAAATGGCTCTCCCACTGGAAATCGAACCCGGGACCGCGTACACCAATGGCGCACATGCTAGCCACTAGACCAGCGGGGAGGGCCTAAGATGACCGACAGCAGTAGGTGTTTGATTTCTGCTATATGTACGCTACGTGGCCAGAAACTGATAACTTCAACCAATTAGAGCCCCGTATTTAAGTTCCTATGGCTAGAGTCGAGCGTGAATTGTACAATGATTTAACTTAGTAATCATTCAACAACACAAATTAGCTTTTTATTGGTACTTTCAAATATTCCATGCCAATTTGTGAAATTAATAATTATTTATTAGGTAAATTGTTTTATATTGATCTGTTATTGATGCATTAAATTTGTTTTGCCAGCATTTACGTAATACTTACAAGAAGGAAAAAATAATCTAAATTGCTTAAATTTGTCTGTTACAAAATCACAAACGACACACGGAAATACCGATCCCTAATGTAGATAAGAAGGTTGTTGGTGAAACTCATGTAACGGTTTGTATGCTTTACTTGACAAAGATTTACATCTATACTTCAGATTTGATGTTAATCTCGTTAAAAAAGGTGATAATATGGTAATGCCTAAGTGTAGTGCATTTGAAAGTTGAATATTTTTGAAGATCAAAATGATAGAAAAAAAAAATAAACATGTCGTGTGTTTATTGGAGCAAACTTAAACCAAATTCATTGCTATGGCAATAGTAAAGGTGTTTTTCAGTCGATAGTATCTAGATGAGAATTTTAAAATATTTATTTTTTGCATTTATGTTATCCGGAAGAGTAGTTTTAATCTCCTTAGATATTTATTGACTGTTATGAATATGTAAAAGGAACGTTCGACAAGACGCCAAGGAGAATAGGAAATGTGAAAATCTGCGTTCTTCTAAATATTTTCAACAAATTTAGATGTATCTACTAAAGACTCTATTAGAATTTTATCTTGTTTCTTTCATTAATCTCACAGTTCTCATTGTTTTAATTAAATGTTCCCTTGTAATCTGTTAGTGCTGTAGTTCTAAGCTGTGTGTTGTAGTGAAGCGGTTCGAGACACTGGCTGATGATCGTAAGGTGAAAATCATAAAACTTTGAAACCCTTTAAGGGCAAGGGTATTTTTTACATACCCTGGAAGTTTTGTTTGTTAATTAGATTAAGTTAAATAAATTAAAGTTTAGTACTGAGGCAACATGAGACTCGGACTTACAGTTTAAAACATGAGCTCCAAAAACGTGTACACAATGTAGCTTAGTGTGTGTTCGTGTCTCTGAATAGGGTCAAGTAGAAATGTTACAAATTGGAAGACTATAGAGACAAATTTACAAATTTAGGCGACTCTTTCAAAACATAAATAAAATTATCTAGCTTGTGACTTTATGCACGGGATCCCAGGCTGAATTCAAACTGGTTGAGCATAAAATCAGAACACATTACGATAGTAGGGATTCCATTTTAAGCTGTACGTTCATGTCTCATATAAGCTAAGTGCTGAAAACATACATTAAATTCGAACCAACCAAGTAATCAACTTTGAAATTTGTTAATAAGTTAATTTGATCTAATTGATGTTCAATACTAAGTCGTTTTTTGAAACCAATTATATGAAAAAAAAATAAATACAGATTTTCACTTAGATTTTTGCTTCGATACTAGTATTCTTAAGAAAAAAAACTAATTGTCATAATTTTAAAATTTAATGCATTTAAGTTTAACAAAGATTGAATTAGTTACTTTACATATTTTAATACAAAGGATGATAAAGTAATGAAGAGAGTGTTGTGTGATTTTTGTTATTATTAGGAACATCAACCGTGACTTTGCAGTTTTTAATTAAGATGTGTTTTGTAGATTGTCCAGTTTTAATTGAATATTTAAAAAGACATTTGCATTATTTCTTTATTTCATTTTTAGGGTACACTGGAAGCGTTGAAATTAAAACAAAACAAACTAAAGCATCATATCCTACGCGTTTTACATTCCAACCCACATTGTTGTATATTGGGGTTGTATATGCCTCAGGCGTATATTTCATGGCCAAATAATAATAAAAAAGGAAGGATAAGCATTTCTCGAGTCTAAGATAAATCTTTCTTTTTTTTTTTTGAGGGTTTTGCCCAATGAACACCATATATAACAGACATTATAATTAATTATATATATGATGTATTTGCTTATTACGTGCTGCATGCAAGAAGAAAGAAAACAATGGTCATACATGAATTAGAAACTCCAAACGGAAGTAGGCTCAAATCTTGCAAACGGTGCGAGATATTGAGAGAAAATAATCGAAAAAATCTCTCCTTTATGATACCTCTTGCTGATTTTTCAAAATCAAGACGTCTTTCAGTTGTGTTTGTAAAGGGACATATACATATGTTGTGAGAAATGAAAAGGAGATTTATCATATGCGAATGATGCGCTGTATGGACAGCGCAGGTTCAGCTAGTATAAAGTAATTAGATTAGGGCCTAAATATTAAAGGTGCACTCCCCACACACTCCTAGTTGTGTTAATGAAAAATGGGAAAGTTGAGACTCAGGATGACTGGTTCAATAGCTTGAATCCTCACAATTGTGAAACAATAATTTTTTTTGTTTAATTATGCTCGTTCTGTATTCCAGAAACACACGTGAACATAACTTACATTAAAATACAAATGCTAGGCAAAGCATAGTTTTATTATAAAATAATAAAATAATAAATATGACAGTGTCGGATATCTAAATATTTTATCTATTATTGTTTTAAATGTACATGCTCCAAAAGAAAATAAGGATGACGATATAAAAGACAGTTTTTTACGAAGAAGTGGAACGGATATTTGACCAACTCCCGCGATACCATATGAAAATTCTATTAGGGGATTTCAATGCGAAATTAGGACGAGAGAATATTTTCAAACCGATTATAGGGAACGAAAGTCTCCATAATGAAAGTAACGACAACGGTGTTAGACTCGTGAAATTTGCAACATCCAAAAACCTAATCGTGAAGAGTACAAAATTCCCACATCGCGGCGTTCATAAATACACTTGGACATCACCAGACGGGAAAACACAAAATCAAATTGATCACGTGAATACCAGATTGAAGTTTCGAATAGATTCTCGGTTTTAGAAGATTCGGAGTGCAGTAGTGTTGAGGATACTTGGATTGAAATTAGAGATAGCATTAATAGAAAACTTGGGACACGCGGAAATACGTAGGAACAAACCATGGTTCGACCAGGAATGCATTAAACTAGCAGAGAAAAGAAAAGAGCAAAATTACGTTGGCTACAAAATCCGAATGAAACAACTGCACAAAATTTCGCAGATATCAGGCTTTGTTCCAAAACTTTTAGAACAAAGAAACGCGATTTTTTGAAAGGTAAAATTAAGGAACTCGAATATAATAGTAAAAATAAAAATATTCGGGACATGTTCAAGGGGATCTGCGATTTTAAGAAAGGCTATCAACCTCGTGCTTATACTATATTAAAGAAAGCTGACGGAACAGTTCTCACTGATAAAGATAGCATCTTAAATAGATGGAAAGATTTGGGACCGCAGCCAAGGATATGGGACCGCAGCCAAAAGCTAATGTGCGTGGAGAAAAGGAGATACACACCACAGAACCGTATATTCCGGAACCCAACCGAATAGAAGTAGAAACCGCTATAAAGAAATTAAAGAAACAAAAATCTCCGGGTGTAGATGAAATTCCGACTGAGTTAATTTTAGGTGGAGGCGAAAAATAGTGAAACAAGATACACAAACTCATTCTCCTTATCTGGAACAAGAAAGAATTGCCACAAGGGTGGAAAGAATCAATCATTGTTCCGATTCACAAGAAAGACGACAAAACTGACTGTAATAATTACCGAGGTATTTCTCTTCTGTTAACATCCTATAAAATCCTTTCAAATATTTTATTAGCAAGATTGACCCCATACGCAGATGAAATTATTGGAGATTATCAGTGCGGATTTAGACGAAATCGATCAACTATCGACCAAATAATTACCATTCGTCAAATACTCCAAAAAAGTGGGAATACAATACCCCGGTACATCAATTATTTATTGATTTTAGAAAGGTGTACGACTCAGGTATGAGAGAAACATTACAACGTTCTTACAGAACTTGGAATACCGAGAAAGCTAATTAGATTAATAAGATATGTTTAAATGAATTCCAAAGTAAAGTCCGTGTAAGAAAATTTTTGTCCACGAGCTTTCACGTCGAAAATGGCCTGAAACAATGAGATGTGTTGTCGCCATTATTATTTAACTTTGTTCTGGAATAAGCTATAAGGAAAATCAAAGATAGCCACCAGGGCCTAGAGTTGAACGGTATTCACCAGGTTATGGCATATGCTGATGATGTAAATTTAATAGGGGATGGTAGGAGAACAATACAAAGAAATGCAGAGATCTTATTAGACGTTTGCAAGGATATGGGTTTAGAAGTAAATGCAGAGAAAACTAAATACATGGAAGTGCGTCGGACCGGTAATACGGCAAATTGTGGATGCGTTAAAATATTAAATAACACTTTTGATAAAGTGGATACTTTCAAATATTTAAGATCAATATTAACAGACGAAAATCATATTCACTAAGAAATTAAATGTCGACTAAAAGGAGGGAATTCGTGTTACTATTCGGTTCAAAATCTCTTGTCGTCTCGAATTCTGTCGAGGAATTTGAAGTTTAAAATATACAAAGCGGTAATCATGCCTGTTGTTCTGTATGGTTGTGAAACATGGTCGCCTACTCTGATTGAAGAACATAAACTAAAATTATTTGAGAAAATATCCTGAGACGAATATTCGTACCCAAGAGGATCGGGAATGAAGAATGGCGGAAACTTCATAACGAGGAACTACATAATTTATACGGTTTACCCAACATTGTTGGGTCGTCAAGTCTAGGAAGCTTAGGTAGGAAGGTCATGTAGGTAGAATTGAAGAAAGAAGAAATGCTTTCAAAGTCTTAACTGGAAGTCCGATCGGAAAACGACCATTACGAAGACCTAGGCGCAGATAGGAGGACAATATTAAGATGGATCTCGCAGAGATAGGAATACAAAGTAGAAACTGGATCCAATTGGTTAAGGATAGAAGTCAGTGTTGAGCTTTTGTGAACGCGGCATTGAATCTCCGGGTGCCATAGGCCATAGTCAGTTAGTGTTGAATATCTAACATGTCCTTCTTCAGACACTCTCGAAGATAAATGAAATTGCATATATATTTTATATAAGAACAATTTTTAAGTTCTTTTAACATATAAATATATTGTCATTGTTAATAATTTTTAAATGAAAAGTATAAGAAGAAAGAACCAGAAAAAAGTAAGAAGAAGAAGGAATATAAGAAAAAGAAGATGATGAAGAAGAAAATAAGCCATGATGGGGAATAGAAAGTATAGGCGAGGATACTGAGATAATCAAGAGAGTTGTAAAGAAAATAGGGAACATTTAAACGTAGAGGAAAGGAAGTAGAAGACTATTAGATGTGTTAAGAATGAAGAAAAAGAAAAAAAGAAAAAGACGAAAATCGAGAAGAAATGATGGAAAGAAGAGGAGTGGTTTATAAGATGAAGTGTGGTGATTGTGACAGCTGTTATATAGGTGAAACGGGGAAAAACTAAAAGAACGATTAAAGCAACATGAAAATGATGTTAGATTGGAAAGAGATAGGTATGCCATTTTGAAACATGTAAGGAACATGGTTCAGAATATTAATTTTTGGGAGAGTGAGGTGTTAGCAAAGGAACAAAGGACGTTAATAAGAAAGTGGAAGGAGGCAAGGTTCATTGAAAAAGAGGAAAGATGTGTTATGAATTGTAATAGATGACTTAAAATCGACGAGCATATACGACAGGGGAAGTTATTGGAAAGTCTTAATTTGTAGCTTATTTTTCACTGGTCTAGGGATGATCTTGGTATTTAGTTTCAATTTGATCAACTTCTATTATGATTGGATGATTCTTTATTGATTAGCCAATCAGCGTTTAGAATTTTCCGTGTTTCTGTTATATATGTCTGTTAAAAGAATTTAAAAATTATTAACAATGACTATATATATGCCATTTAATTTATTTTCGATAGTGTATGAAAAAGGATATGTTAGATATCCGAAACTGTCACATTTATTATTTTATTATTTTGTAATAAAATGGTGCTTTGCTCAGCATTTGTATTTTAATGTAAGTTATTGAATATAGCAAAGCTAGTATCAATAAGTTAGTTATGCGTGAACATGATTCAGCTACAAAGGATACTCATTTATTAGTTCTCATACCTAATTACAATAATATACTTCTATCTTCCATCATCTTTGCTTAAAATTTATCCATATCCGAATAACGTTCTTTTCATGCCAGCGTCAGTGTTATCAATAGCAGTAAATGATAACGGATGAATATCTTTAGTGCTTAATTATTTAGAAAGGAATTAGGGAAACTTCGCATTGAATATTCCTAAGTTAGATAAGTCAAGTAAGAGAAAAAAGATAATTGGAAGAAAGTTTAATTCTCAACGATAAAAGTATCTAAGGGACACGAAACAAAACAGGAAAGAGTACATGTAATATTGTCAATTTACATTGTAGGTTATTTTGAGTAAACACTTCCGTCCTTGTGTTGTTTCCCCCTTCTCAACAGTGTTTGAACCAGCATAAACTAGTGACGAAAGAGAATATCCGGTCCACCTTACAAACGATTTTCCGATAACACATCTGGAAAGCTAAAATCAATATTACTGTGTTTTGGTCCAAATTTTAAAAAAATCAGCAATAGCTCACTACCCACACGATAATTGGAACATCTAATTAGGTCATTAGTAATTCGTTTCCGAAATTCTATATTTGAATCTATTTATCTGTATAAACTAGTACTCAATCAACTGAAAATAAAATTGAGGATCAAGCTTCCTCTTCGCATATTGGACATAATCACATAGACAAAGAGAGAGAGAGAGAGAGAGAGATGAGGGCATTTGCAATTTCTATCTTTTCAATTGCTACGCTCAGTCGATAAGTTAGCTATAAGTTAGAAAAAGAAAAAAATATTGAAATCAATACTTTCATGAAATGCGCTAGAAAGGAGAAAATCTATAAATATAGGGTAGAAAATTTATCTCGAAACACCTTTTGTGGTCCACAGTGTCTCAGTGATAGGAGAGCCTTTGTATTTTTAACTGTTCTCGATTTTTGTATTTTCGTGTTCCATGATATAAAATGTAGTAAAGATAGTGACAATTAAGGAAATTAAGTTATTGAGGGAAGTTTAATAAATCATTTAACTATTGGTCTAGGAATTAATTCGTGCGGTTGGTACGCACACATTGAAGCTGTAGTACAAACACAAAATACATAAATACCTTAAGAAAAATATTGTCCATCGCTAGCCACCACTTTCGCCCATCTGTCAGGCAATGTACGGATTCCGTGGCGAAAGAAGTCCTCATCCTTGGAAGCGATCCAGCCAGAGACCCATGTTTCGATATCTTCTGAAGAAGTAAACCGTTGTCCAATCAAATCGTTGTTCATGCAATCGAACAAGTAGTAGTCCGAAGGAGCAACGTCTGGTGAATACGGCGGGTGGGGTAAAACTTCCCATCCGACATTTTCTAAATAGGTTTTGACCGGTTTTGCGACATGTGGGCGAGCGTTATCATGTTGAACAATAAGTTTATCATGTCTGTTCTCCCATTCTGGTCGTGTTCTGGCCAGAGCTTGCTTCAAACGCATTAATTGTCGTCGATAACGTTCTCCATTCATAGTTTCACCCGGTTGCAGCAGCTCATAGTACACCACACCTTCCATATCCCACCATATGCACAGCATAACCTTTGCACAGTAAATATCTCGTTTTAGTTCTGATGGACCTGGTTCACCTGGTTTCACCCAGGCCTTTTTTCGTTTAGGGTTCTCGTAATGGATCCACTTCTCATCACCCGTAATAATTCGATGCAGAAACCCCTTTCTGCTCTATCGTTGAAGCAGCAATTCGCAAATGGTGTTTCGTCTTTCAACGTCTCTGTCTTTCAATTCATGTGACATCTTTTGAATCATTCCCATGGCTTTCAAGCGTTTGGAGACTGTTGTTTGATCAACGCCTAATGCTGCTGCAAGTTGTTCCTGCGTTTAACACGAATCCTGCTCGAGCAATGCTGTCAATTCTTCGTCTTGAAATTTTTTGGCTGTCCAGCTCGCTCTTGGTCTGCCAAGCCGAAATCACCACTTCTAAACCGTGCAAACTACTTCTGACACGTTCGCTCAGCTAGAGCATGGTCACCATACACTTCCACCAAAATACGATGACTTTCAGTCGCACTTTTCTGCATGTTAAAGTAATGCAGCAGGACACCCCGCAAAAACACTTTATCAGGCACAAATTGCGCCATGTTCACTTAACTACAAACTGGTGTTGTTGACGCTTTAATCCACTGCCCTATACTACGAACGATACGCGATGACAGGGGTTTGCAACACATGTGTGGATACACGGAACTGTGGGACGCTCCGTTCGTTGCGCCATCTCTTGTCCAACCGCACGAATTAATTCCTAGACCAAATATTAATTTTAAAAAGTGGCAGAACGCTTACCTCTGGTGTCTGGGGTTCCTGGTTCGTTCCAGGTCAAGCAAGTTTATAGTAGATATCATTGCTGTGGGTTTTCTCAGGATATACCCGCTTTTTCAAACATTCTCATTCCACAAATACTTTCATCATTGTTCACCTACCTTAAATTTCCGTCTCCCTTAGCCTAAAGGACATAGTCCTGGGACATTAAACTGAAATATTTCATTTTGAAACGTCCTCGTAGTTTTTAAACTAATAACTAAAAGACGCTAAAATTTTGCAGATTGCGGCAAGGCGACATTGTTTGACATACTCTGCAATACCACCAATTTAAACAGTATTGCCAACACAATATAATGTTTTATTTTCTTAAATTCCAGTACCTCAGGTTATTACATATTTTAAATCTACATGTTAAAGGAAAACTTATACTACTATGTTAATTATTCAATATAAGAAACTAAATGCGCTATAGTATCACAACTATCAGAACTTTAGACACTTGTGGAAGAGAAATAACACTAGTAAAATGGACATAGCAATACCTAAGTATTTTGGTGCTATACAATGATCATTATATGTTGGAGAGCCTGCGGCGCAATTTTCACATTGATATTTTTGTGACTCCCAGAGAAGGCCGAAAATTATATATTTATTTTACAAAAATGCAAATACTTAACTATCTTCTACATAACATAACTCTCTCTGTATAACGTAACTAATCCTGCAGTATTGATCTTCTTTATTAGAAATACAGTTGTGACAATGCACTCCGTATATGGGAAAAGTCACAGTAACGGAGGTAAGGTGTTACATGCTATTCTAATGGAAATTTCCAGAAATATTTGATATTATTAATGCAACCTCTATTTGACATATGAAAGGTACTTAGAAGCTAAGTTAATTAAGAGATAAAACAGGAAAGAAAGTAGGTCGGTCTGTATATTTTCTCCATTCCGAAATATTTAATATTACATCATTGTTTCCAGCGAAACGATCGTCTACGAAATGAAATCTAGCTTTTAGAGTATCTAAGAAATCAAAATTTAAGACTTAAAAGTTACAGAAAACAGTTTCAGTAAGAAAATTAGCAAAACATAGGCCCAAATCCCCAACACACGAACTTTGGCAATAGCATTCAACTTTCTTGTGATTCTAACGTTAAAATATTGCAAAAGTGTTCGTATTATAAGAGTGTGTATAGTTACGAAGGGAGTAAATATTCTTAGAAATTTTAGCTTAATCTGGGAGGTCAGTAAGAATCCATGACTTGCACTTTCTTCAGCTGTTGATCTTCCTTTGTCCTGCCTTCGGAAAGGATCTGATATACCCGTGACAACCCGCTCAATTCGTGCCTAAATTTGGGGATGTAAAATTGAATTGAGCAGATCACCTTCCACTCACCATCTAGAATGAGTGGGTAAATTATCTGGTTCATATGCGAGAAGTTTAACGTTTAGCACATAACAACTGGGGATTGATTCTGAATGATAACACATTAATTTCAATGATTAAATAACAAACCGTATTTCTTATTAAATGTGAAAAGTAACGTGTGTGAATGTTGTGAATTAGGACGGATATTTGGAAACTTTGCCAGTCGAGTAGCACGTATCGAGCTTTGAGCAATTGAGTCCTGAATTGGAGTAACACATACCTTTTAGTTTTCTTCGAACGACGTGCTCTGATGAACTCCGGTGTTGGTATGTAGATTTCAGTATCGCCAGGTTGATACTCCTATGGACAGGCAGTGCTGGTCAATTGGTGCTTAACATTGAGTATGGCCTCATCATCAATGCTCCGGTCGAACTAACGTTGGCTGTTAGTCTTTCCTCAATCGGATCACCGATATTGTGATTAATTCTTATGGTGAATCACATTCGAACTTTTCTAATGATAAACTCAAACTACTTTGATGAAATCGCAGAACTTCTCTCCCATCTAAGAGAACAGTAACTTCCCTCTCTCAAAAGCGCGATCTTTACTTCTAAAAGAACAGTAACTTCTTCCATCCAAAAGGAACAGTGACTTCTCCCTCCAAAAGACCTCCTGCCTCTCGGTTTTGTTCGAATCTTGAGTTCCGGAATTCTGTGGCGTCGTCTGCTGTCAGGCACGTGTGACCTCCTTTCATTCGGAGAACAAATTCTTTCCTCGTGTCAAGACTCAAAAACTGCAACACTCGACACGCTCTGATTTCCCGATTCTAGGCAATTTCCTCATATCCGTGAATGTGTGAAATGTTCACAAATATGTTACAATTACCATTCGTGATTTTTACAGGATGTCATTAATGTTGTGGTTAATGCATTTCATAAATTTTCTTCCTGCATTCGCAGACTATCCATTGTGCATTTTGTTTACTTTATTTGCTGACAATAAAATGATACAATTCTACCAGCTTGCGTTAAGCTAGATTTTAACAATTGTTTTCCTTCACCACATAATTTCTAATATTTCATAAAACCCAATATCCTTAAAATAAATGAAATTGATCATTAAAATAAAATTCTGATACATAAAATTCGGGCTCTGCCACATGGCCCTCCTTAAAAACTTGGTAGCTACGCTAACCAAACTAGATCTCGTTAGAGGTCGTAGTATAACAGAACATCCTGTAGATATATTTACAACAACGTATGAGAATAAATAAAACTGAAAGTAAAACATAAAACTTGAAAATAAATAAATAAATTATATATCTACATAATAAATATCATTAAATCAATAAATCTTTTCCGACACCTGAACATTAACATAATATATATATTTAATCCTTTAATCATCTCCATTAAATAGGAAAAATAACGTGGAAAATATACATTCAAAAGTGTACACTCACTCCATCTTGTGAGATGTACTAGAACTATAAGATGAGCAAAATCACTCTGTGAATATTTAATTGCAAAGGATTATTTTAGTCTCGCAATTCAGCTTTGGTATCATATTACTGGAATTTTCCATTGCTTAGTTGTCCATACTTGCCAACTTGGACATTTGTTGACAGTATCTGCAAAGGCTACTTTTTGTCCATTCCAGTCATTTTATTCTTCATTGCTAAAAAGATGAAAGTTTCCACGAATAAGTAGATCATATTAACTTGTTATGAAACTTTAGCACTTGAAATAGATCACACAATATCATCAGTTTTATTTTCCGAAAAAAAAACTAAACACTGAATTTTCACTATAGAAGAATAAAATTCTTCTGTAGGTCATTTGCAACACTGGTGATAACTTTGGGCAAATTCAGCAGTTTTAACCCAAGGTTAATCTGCATCCACGCTGGCACTCTCATTCTGCGCGTCGCTTTGGTTCCATTTTCACTCGATGTCGAAATGCACTACAAAATTTTCACTAATTTCACCAAAATCCCGTGTTTTACAATATTATGACGTCACAGGTTGTTTTATAGTATTTCTATCCCTGCTGATGTCTGACGGGCATTTCGAAAGTTTTCGTTTCGTGACATACATCTTCTTCTTTAGTGTTATATTACTCACTAGTGTTACCCAAATTTCAGTGTCAATGCTATCGCCTGAGTACGTCCTACTCAATCTGGCTTTTATTATTTATTTTGTGAAGTGTGACTGTGATATTTCTGAATGACAATAAACCAACTAATGGACATAAACAATGGGATAAAATATCTACTATGGTGAGTACATTATTTAAAATTTTAAATACGGATATATATATATATATATATATATATATATATATATATATATATATATATATATATATATGTGATTTAAAAATGTGTATAACTAACTAACCTATTCGCACCTATCTTACGCTAAACTATATTATACCTAATGCTGGATAACTGAATACAAAACCCGGTTAAGATTCAGGGAAAATCGATGGAATCTCACATTTCCTTGAGATTCGGAAGAGCCTTGGTTGTTAAAAGGGCTGCTCGCCTAGCCGTCCATCCTAATCGAGATTTGGTTCCAGCTATCACATTTACAAAGAATCAAAATATTTACATAATTATAAAAATCTGAGTAACTAATGTTAATTTTAAAAATTCAATTCTTCTCTATACTCAATGTTTTATCTTTTTTTCAATAAATGACTCGTGACACATTTTCTACATTTATAAACGTAAACAATAATCTATTATTCCGATAGACGTATACTCTAATGAACATAGACATGTCATAATAATTTATGTATTATTTATTTACCTAACTACATCGTTCCGGTTGGCCATTCCCAAAACAATTTCATTAGTTGAAATATTTATATTAATTATATTTTATCATGCGCATTTATTATCTATTATTTTTATATTATTTACTAATTTATTACTGTTTTATTTACTATTATTTACTATTATTCTTCTTATTATTAATATTAATATATTCCGACAGGGCCTAGCTTGGGAGAAGGATCCTCATAAATAGTCGTTTGACTGTGTTACACTTGTCCAACTCTAAAAGTTCTCGCGTGTTTAGGGCTACTTCTTGCAGAAAATCTACCTCTGCTTGTCCCCAAATCTATTTTCTTATTTCTACTTTTGCGCTCATTTTCTACATATTCTATTTCTTCATATACTTATATTATCTCTTAGTATTGTAGCGCTTATAATACTTATACATGTATATCTATATCTTTCAACGTTGCATACTCTTATTCTCTATGATTATTTAATAATTATTAATATTCATCTTCTACTATTATTCTTTAATAACTATTTATCTACTTATTTATCTATTATTATTATTACTCTACTCTTCTCCATATTCACATTTTCTTACATTTATGTCTATGTCATATTTCTCTTTATTTATTAATTTTCATTACGCCTATTATCCTATATTTATTTAATAATTCATTCTCTCTTCTATAATCTATTTTTACTAATATTTCCTTCTTCTTACTACTCACATTCCTTCCGACACTCTCTTTCTCTCTTCTTCCAATCCAATACAAACGTTTTTAAAATTAAACTAGACTATTTCTTTTAAAAGATAAGTAATAGTACTAAAATAACAAATTATTCTAGTCTTTACTATTTCTTCGTTGCAATAGATGCTTCTTAAAATTCTGTAATCACATTCACTATCCTACTATTATTTACTAGGATACGGGATTACTTACTTACTAATCTCATTCTTAATTTAGTTATCACTAAGATCTAATCTAAAAACGAAGGATATCTCCACCAAAAAAAAAAAAAAAATTTCACTGCTTTACGCGTGATGTACGAGTCAATCCTTGTGTCTCTTTTCAACCATCACGGAAGACCTATGTGATTTAATAAATAAACTATTCTCATCGAAGTTTGGTAAACACCCAATTCAACTCGAAGAGAATGGGATTTCCTTCCTGATTAGAGTTTCCCCTAATGAAAGGTTCGCCTAATTGCCTGTTTCCTAATTTTGAACTTACTTGTCTAGCTTAATTCTATGTCATTTGCATCATTCATTGTCTTGTGTTTTTTTTCATTCTCGCCTTTCTTAAATCTACGTTTCCCTAATTCAAATCTAATTACAAAAAACATTCAAATTTTGTTCATTCTTCTCCATATTCATTTTTCCTCAATTTTGTCTGTTCTTAAAACTAATTATGTCACTAAATTTAATTCCTAAAATTAACTATATGTCATAAAGACATAGTTAAATTACTAAAAGATAGGTCAGATTTTTATTTACTTATCCTTAATACTATAAGTACATCTCTAAATATACGCGTATAATGCTTACTTCTAAAATTATATTTCTAATCCAACTAATTACTGAACTAAAATTAATAAAACTGGAATATTTATACACCCTAAAACTCTTATCCTATATCTATATCTCCTATATGTCCATATCTCTATAAATACTAATAATAACACTATATACAAGACTCTTCTACTTTCTTGGTCATCTCTAAGCTGACAACCAAGGTGTCCTTTCCTTGAATAATGTTGCGAAGGCCACTAAATCTAATAACGACTTATCGCTCGCTACTATTATTCGCGCTTGCTTCTCAAACTGGGCCAAAGTTGTAATAAAGTCAGAGATTCTGACTGCTTGAGTACAAATAAATCTATTTCGAAACCTTTCTAGCCATTGATTGACTACTTCCTGGCTAGCACCACTAGAAAATAACGCGCAAATCTTATAACTTAATTGATCCTCCTTCAGAGCGAAAAATACAGCGTTACGTATCAAAGTATTAGTTTCGGCTATCCCTGTTAATATAGACAAATAATGTCTTCTAAAGCCTAACTCAACCAGATCTTCTACACTGAAATTTCTCTCAGAGAATTCAATCAAGTAATAGTTCTTATATTTATGACCTAAAACGTTACATCTGAACGTTTGTTCTTTCGTATCATTATATGTCGGCTAATATTCAGTAAAATGTTTCAATACCCCAAGGTCCAAGCCATAGTATCTCGACTTAGTAAACATAGTTGCTGGCTTTCCGTTATCTTTTAAAACTGGGTAATGAACCCTGTGGTTATTCTTAAGGGACAACATTCTGTGAATCTTAAAAATTACTGTTGTTAATTACTATGAGTTAAAACTTTACTATTTTAATTATAACTGTACGTTTTCATTCCACTAGAACTACTCATATGATTGTCTGCTGTGTGCCGTTGTACGCACGACCTTGAGTACTTTACTCTCATTCAGAGCGCTTCGTCGACCGTCGTAACTGATCGGTAAAGTTCGTTTCAGTCGCTTGCAAGTAAACTGTCACGCAAGCTACAATCATGCATTCGCTCCAAAGCTCACTTGCTTTACTCATGAATTTAATTTCTTTAACATTATTTTACTTTAATTAATATTACTCTAATTACTATTATAACTAAATTCCAATATTAAGAAATACTTCTTACTACCATAAATATTATAATCCACACCACAAATTAATTACTAAGATCTATAAACACTAAAAGATTAAAATATTGCTAAACTAAAATATTATCGCTGTTCCACATAACTATGTTTCTGCCGAGAATCGAACTAGGGACTATACTCGTACTTCTTTAAACTTTTTTCCATAACACTCGTTAGGGTGGGCGGGTGGGATTTTACTTATTGTCACAGTCACTACTATCACACCACAATAAAGTATTCTGTGAACAAAATATTAACATGGGTGGGTGGATGGGATCAATTTTACTGAATTTACTAAATTTAGAACTCCACATTAATATATTTCTCCGAGAAAGAATGATATGCTACTATTCTGCGAGAGTTATTTTAAAATAGGATCAAACCCAACGCATCTGCACCATGACAACCTAGTATTGTACTGTGATCGAAACCCACAGCATCTCCTACCATGACAAGGTGGTTATATAAACTAACAAATTACTCGGCCTGGACTCGAACCCAAAGCAGTCTCCACCATGACAACCTAGTATTGTACTGTGATCGAAACCCACAGCATCTCCACCATGAAAACCCGCTCAATTCGTGCCCAAATTTGGGGATGTAAAATTGAATTGAGCAGATCACCTTCCACTCACCATCTAGAATGAGTGGGTAAATTATCTGGTTCATATGCAAGAGGTTTAACGTTTAGCACATAACAACTGGGGATTGATTCTGAATGACAACACATTAATTTCAATGATTAAATAACAAATTATTTTATTTCTTGGATTTTCTCACGTTTTCCGCATACATAAGATAAATAATCCTAAAAATATTAAGTGTGCGATGTCAGATGTAATCTCAAATATTAATTTAAGTATGAATTGTATGAATTGTTTTTTCTATCTTGTTTCAGGTATTTTGCGGAAAGTAATACACTACCATGTGGTCAAAATTTTGTTCAATGTTGATTTATCTTACATTACTTGTTCCACCACCAATGGCCAAGATACCGTCTCTTCATGATGCAAAATGTTGCATGCAAAGTATGTTATTATGTGTGAACAGTATTACAAAGACATATTTAACGAATTCAAGAGTACTAGTTGTGTTTGATGGTGCTGGAGTAGAATATATTGATACCATTAGGTATATCAGTAATTACACTCCTTTATTAATAATAAAACAACTTGAATTCAGTCCGTCTGTACTTCCTATATTACAAACTCTCACCACAGCTGAGAAACGTGCCGTCTATATATTTTTCATTCGTGATACATATGACTTTATAGAGACATTGCAAGTACTTAAGAGCTTTTTCTCCAGGAATCCTCCTTGGAGGTGCATTGTAATTAATTTTCATTACAATATTACAATGTTTAATATTAAGGCAATATTCAAAGAACTGAATTCGTTCCATATTATGGACTCCATTTTGGTTGGACAAAAAGAAAATCAAAACCCTGATCACACAGAAGAAATATCTATCTACACTCACCTTCCATTTTCTCCATTCGGATGCAGATCAGATAGTTATGTAATTCTAGCAGATATTTGGAGAGAATCCAAATTTATTTATGGAAACGAACTTTTCCCTCCAAAATTATCAAATATGTACGGGTGTGAATTTTCCTTTTCGCTTGGTTTCCAAACGCCACATGCATTTAAAGCATTGAAAGATAATGGAAAATTTGGCTTAGTTGGGATATATGCAGAATTCATGAGAACTCTGAGAGATAAGATGAATTTCTCATGGACAATTATCAACAACTACAAACCCCCGACAACTGTTGGGTACATCTTTGAAAATGGGACGCTTACTGGAGATCTGTATGATTTACAACAAGGAAGGATTGACGCAGCCTTTAAGTATGCACGACCACTAGAGTCAAGATTTAAGTATTTTGATTACATTCTACCACGTGAACATTATAACCTTGTATGGGTATCTCCGTTACCACCAGAATACCCTCGTTGGATGGACTTATACTTCCCTTTTCAACCAATTCTTTGGATCGTTGCCATAGGAACTTTCACTTTTGTCGTTTTATGCATACACATTTTAAACATTCTAGAAGTGGGAAGTTTAAAATCGAAAATTGATAACCCAATTTTGTTTGTATTATCTATCTCCGTTGGTTTATCAGTTTCTTCTTGCCCATCTACGTTCATATATAGATTAATAATGATTACTTGGGTTTTCGTCGTTTTAATTCTGAATACCGGTTATCAGGCTGCTTTCTTTGGATTTCTGACCAAACCGAAGGCTTATTCATTCATAGATAGTACAGAAGATGTTCTGAATTCCGGACTAGAATTTGGCGGTTCATGGTATGGGCGTGAGCACTATAAAGACTGCAATGATGGTATTGGAAAACGAATATTCGACAGTTGGATTAGGGACGATAACATATACACTTCATTTGATAGGACAATAAAGGGAAAGAATTTTATTGTTCTAGCCACAAGTTTAATTGCAGAAGTTTTCTCTTTAGCATATATAGATGATTATGGAAATCCATTATTCTATATTTCAAGAGAGAAAAATTATTTTAGTCCCTTATCATTCTACTTGAAGAAGGGATCTATATTTACTGATCCACTTCAAAATGCTTTTGATACATGTTTTGAAACGGGATTATTTCTGAAGTGGAGAGATATGGCGGTCCATTACGCACGTCGAAATTTCAATACAACTTATAAAATCAAGCTTTTTGAGAAAAACAGTAACCAATCCCTAACACTCAAAGATTTAGTTGGTGCTTTTTCTCTTTTGGGATTAGGATTGATTTCCGGACTGCTGGTATTCATATTAAATATTCTTAAAAATTGAATGAAGTTGAGGAAGATTGAAAACAATCTGGCTTCCTAGAAATGATTATCATTCGGTAAGATGATGATAATTCTAAAAATTGATTTCTGCCGCTTTTATGGATTATACTAAGGACTGAGAGATGTATTGTTGAGTTAAAGGCACCCTTTAGTTTAATTAAATTTTGTCAATGTTTAAATTATGTACTAATACTATTAAACTAAATCATAACGACGAATTCGTCATGTCTACAACATAATATTTAAATAAATATATGTATGTTCGATCTACTCTTGATTAGCTGAATGTTTTACTGGCATGTTTTCCGTTGCAGTCCAATGTATTGTTCAATTGTAGTTATGAAAATACATTTTTATTGTTCGATTTTAGTTACGAAAATTTATTTTTATTGTTCAATTTTAGTTATGAAAATATATTTATATTGTTCAATTCTAGTTATAAAAATATATTCTTATTGGCCATAGCGCATCTGACGTATTTAAAAAATGTTTGAGTCAAATGGTTGATATTATAGGTAAAATAAGTCAGAAATAAAAGGATCCTAGAGCTAATGGGAGATCGTAATACTTCATAAAAATATTAATGGTTATCAGAAAAGCCTTTGTATTATAGTGTTATGTTTTCTCTTAGTGACTATAGAGTCTTACTACAAAGTCACAAACAATCTGAGTCACCTGAATAAAAGCTTCAATCACCTATAAAAATAATCTAACGATTGCAACAAGAATAGCTTTTAAAGGTTTGACTTACTTGTAAAAAAAAAAAAAAGAAAGCAAAAAGAAAATAAAAGAAAATTAATGGTTTAACTTGGAGATCATATGCGGACATACGAGAACACTAATGGCACGTTAACCTATCGAAAAAGTCAGAATACTCATAAGAATTTCGCCATACAACATTCAGCAGTATGATTGGTTCTGTGACGACAATGGTTCTGTTACTATGATGTGTTAATTGCGGTTTACTCGCTTTATACGTTTACGGCATATTTAATTCTTTGCTGTTACCTGATTTCACTATTCTAATTATAAGTCATGGAAAGAAATCATGGCTTTGAAACTTATAAACTGTTCTATTACACAATGTCATTAACATCTCTTCAAGAAAACGATTAGTAAAAATAATAATAATGAGAAGAAGAAGACAACAAATATATTGTTGGGCCTGTTAAGTAACGGAGGACTTCGGCACGTCTTGAGTGTCTTCTAGAACTGCTAGAAAGGTTTTAGAATCCACAAGCAACTATATCCCATCCGGTACTCGAATTTGGGAGCTTTAAGTCACTGGCTTGACACCCCACACGAACACGAGGTCTTCAAGAAGAAGAAACAGTATAGGACAGCATTCATCAATTTGGAATTCGCGAGGATAAGTGAAAGAGAGAAATATAATTAGAATCTTATACCGGAAATATTTTAAAATAATTATTATTTTGAATTTTGTTATGATAAACAATTTTTACATATTTGTATACATACTGTCAAAAATAACAACAACAACAACAAAATGGTCTACTAAACATTTTCAACAGGTGCAGAGTTGGTTAAAAATCAAATTAAATGAAAGAGAGTAATGAAAACTGTATGAAATACCAAAAATGCAAATGCACTTTATATTTTTTATCATATGACAAAAATTTAAGGGAGTTATGAAATATTAAAACTTTCAAACGGCCTCCATTTGGAAATAGTTTGACGGATCGGACTCCATATTTGTAATATGAATGAACGCACCAAACATGGTTTTAAACCATTCGCTTTTAGGGAAGTTACTGTATTAACTATATACAAGAAATGGATTCTACTATTATAGAAATAAATGTATATATATTAACAACCTCCAACCGTCGTGCCTAAATTGCATGGGGATAAATTAATGTGTGACGTTTGGAGATCGCTACTACTCACCATCTGTAATGAGTAGGTTCGAAGCGCGAACAGAGAAAATACCACACAAATTTAACTTTCATTTAAATATCTGTATTCTATGAAATATCAAGTGTAAATGTTGGTAGTGTAGACTGTGATCACATATCGTAAGCATCTAAGAAGTCAGTCACGAATAACTCGTACATAGCTGAGATACACATACCTTTCTAACAGATGACTGCCTGGACTGGATGTTGACGTTCTATGACGATGAATAGCTCGTGCTGCGAATAGTCTATGTTCGCCAAGTATTGTTCAACCATAATCCAAGTTAATGGTTGCACTAGATAATGCTAGATCTTCCTAGATCTACTCCTGGACTGCACTCACAGTTGACTGATTACTGTGATAAGAATACAAGTGGTTCTCTCTGTCGATCCTCCACTTCTGATCGAAATCCTCTCGGACCAGAGGTTTTTATTCTCAGTTTCCAGATATTCTGGAATTCACGTTGTTGACTTTCGGTTTATCTCAGCTATTGGTAAAACATTGGTTTCACCCGAACTACATCGTGATCAAATTCTCAGACCAACAAATTTCTGCAAGTCTGACAGTTATGCCACAGTCAAAGTGTGTCACTCTTTCATACAGAATTACACATTGATGACATTTCAATCCTTCAACCAAAACATTGCAAATCACAATAACATACAAACTGACAACTTAGCGTCTAGTCATAACACAACATAACATTCAACGCATTTACAAATTATTGACGTAAACAAATAAACACAAACACGTGTTTATACTATATGACAACATTTCATTACTATACTTTGATACAACATTTAATAACTGAGGTGTTCCATCTCCAAAATAATATGTTCCAAAACCATATATATCAACAATATATAGTGAGATCTTCACAATAGGTTTATTAAAAATCCTACACAAGCTTATTACAAATCAGAAATTATAAGGGGGTCGCTGGCTGGCAAGATAATATGCAATTAGTGATCGACATTAGATTAAGAACCACTGGTATATAATTATTATTATTATTATTATTATTTCTTTGTCGTTTTTTCGTCTTATTGCCGACCTCATGTTCGTATTGGTTGAGGCGTCAAGCCAGCGACTCAAGGATCCCGACTTCGAATCCCGGCTGGGGTATAGTTTGGATTTTAAAATCTTTATAGCATGCTAGAAGACACTCAAGACTGGCCGAAGCTCTTCGTTACTTAACGGGTCCAACAATATAGCCTATTTCTTGTCTTCTTCTTCTTATTATTTTTAATCTTCATACTGCACATATTAATAATATTAATCAAACTACTACTACTACTACTACTACTACTAATAATAATAATAGTAATAATAATAATAATAATAATAATAATAATAATAGTCATACTAATTACAATAATAATAATCATAGAAAGCCATTCTTGCGTTGTGCTTTCAGTGTGTCCCTTTTCTCCACCGGGTAAACGTGATCGTTTGGAACTTACGGTCGTGTATCGTGTTCCATTTGACATCGATTCGCATCTATGACGAACTAGAGATCACAATCACCACTGACTGTTATCATCTTGAGTTAGCAACATTTGTCTTCGTGAGAAAGCAAGTTCCAGTGTATCTCATTCTGGCGTGTATGACCACAGTACATAACTTTCAGGGCCTATAAGGGAAAGATAATTCTACTTCCAGATCTACGGCGCTGTGAATCGTAAGAGTAAGCACATTTCCACCTTTCAATACGAGTATGTCCTTCCACTTATGCAAGTTTCAATGCGATACTCGTCGAAGAGTTGGATAGCTTACTTTGCCAGAGACATTTCCAATGGGACTTTAACTATTATATACATGTCCATTTCTATAACAGTGCTTTGTATTTTAAAGCAGTTGACTTTCTGTCAAAAAGCAGAGAACTGAAAAAATTGAAAGCACGAACAATATTTGGAGCATTAAATTATGAGAATAAAATCAATGAAAAGCTCCTAAAAAAAGAAAATAATTTACAAAGGTAACTGCAAACTGTACAGAGATGCAGGTTTATTTATGTTTATGTCACGTTAATGTTAATGTTTATGTTGCGTTATTTATGTTAATGTAGTATGCTTCTTCTCACTGAGATCATTGAAGAGTGCAGAATTTAATAATTGTTAACACTTTTTATAAGTGCTTGATATATTTTTTGCAAGTGTCAAGATTGACAATTATTTCCAATCAGTGTAGCCAATTTATTTACTTTATAGCTAAATCTACCTATTTTTATATGACGCCTCACCAGTAAAAATGAAGTTTGGGTATAATATTGACCAATTTCATATTCATAAATGTCAAAGTTAATAATTTATTTGTACATTTTGGCCAAAAATTTTGAAAACTGAATAAAAAAATTATGGCTTCGTTCTACGTATTTGTTGTATTCTTTCTCATATTCCTCTCCCATAATATATCTTAAGTACAGTACCGGTATTATTTTCGCTTAGAAACAATGATTTCGGACTCATCATCTTTGAATAAATAATTTCAACTTATAGTCAAATTACATATTAGTGTCCCGATGACATATTTGGCTAGGGATGCCTACTTTACTCTTATGCTAGACCAATAGTTTAAAGATACAGGATCTTTTGAGAGGACGTGGGAATACTTTGGGAAATATTAATGTAGGCGATTGTCAACAAAAAAGTTGGAGAATTACAGATTGTAAACCATTTTTTGCTTTTGTTGCTTATTGTTCACCCTGAAGTTATTCGACGCATGTGAAACATAACGAATTTGAAATGTGATGGAATGGCTTTCCTTACGGTACTCAACATGTGACAATAGTGTCTTTGGAGGGGAAGTTATTGAGAAAAAATTTTGAAAGTTAAGAACATTTTAAGATTATTTAAGGGAATTAGATGGCAACATTGGTTCCTCAATTTCTCTGTAAAACCTCGCTTCCAAAGGTACCAATGCCATATTTTGGATACTGTTGGAAAGGCCATTCCATCACTTTTCAAATGCGCTATACCTTACATCTATAGAGCAAGTACAAAGTGAGCAATAAGCCGCATAATGTCAAAAATGATTCACAAACGGTAGCTTTGAAACCGTTGACAGTAGAACCCATGATCATATGAACTTTTTGCTTAGAATCACCCATACTAGTCAAATTATTGCCACTTTCCCCAGAGACACTCTGTAAAATTAACATATCGCTAGAATTGGGGACGGAGGAAATGATTTGATGATGGTTTATTGTCTCTAGTGAATGGTGCAAACTATGTAAATATGTGAATAAAGAGTCAAAATGTTTGATTCGAAAATGTCAGGGAGAATACTACAGTATGTTGTAAATATGTACAGCCAAATCATGAAATGCTCTATTTGTTTCACTGTAAAATTCTGTTAGCTATAAATTTAGGTATAAATTTAGAAGAGTTTAGCTAGTTTTAATTCTATTCTATGGATCACTTGGCTAATTTGTGACTCTCATGTTTGCAACACTGATTTCCATGCTTACAAGTTATTTAAATTTTGCGACAGTGTTGTTACAGGTACTGTTTTACGTATACTGTTTTACGTTAACTGTTTTTAGTGTAAGAATAAGTTCATTTAATAAAACAAAATGGATAAGTTGAATCTAATCAAAGTTGTGTGATCAGGGCCGGCCTTAGGTGGTGCTGGGCCCGATTGGTAACATTTTGCGGGGCCTCTAGTTTACAACTAACTTGCACCAAGATCTGTAGAACCAATATATATATCACTCTCCCTGCTGGTCTAGTGATTATACCTATTTCCCTTTATAATGTTTTTCCATCTACAAAATGTTCTGGTGGAAAGGCTCACCCTGTTCATTCCATAGAGCAGCTATTTTTTCAGCAAAATGACTGAAGCTGAAATACACACACTGAATGAATTTTAAAATACATATTTCATCCTTGTGCCTCGCAATTTTTCAAAGGTTATGTAACAGTATTACATAGTTTTCTTCTCTTACAAGTAAACCTATCGATGTCGAAAAATAGTTTCTTGAGCGAACTTGGTTGTGAAGCGTAGGATATCAAGAAACGAACGTAAGCAAAATTGAAATCCGTCCATAAAGACGACCGCAATGGCCAAAAACCTGATTGATCAGAATAAGTCATAACAACGTGTTTCAATTTGAAAATTTCATTTTGTTTGTAAAATTAGTAAAGGGAAGAAAAACAAACCAACACATTAAACGACACCGGGAGGAAAGAGACTTCTATTTGAGGATATATTTATTATGGCCGCCATCTTGAAGTCGGCCATCTTGTATCTCGCTAGATTTTTTAAATAGGAAGGAGTCATGTAATATATCAAATTGAGCTAGAATTTTACGAGAAATACATTGGTGAAGTCTATGTTTCCATAATTTTATATTTGCGAGACATAATGAAATGCACATTGATATGAATTCGTTGGTTCAAAGATTTCTTAACAGCTGTATTATTTTGAAAAGAATTCAAGTAAGGAAAACCTAATGTACGGTAGTGAGAATATAGTAGCTACACTATCTATCAAAAAGTCACCGGTCAGTCTACTAGAACTTCGCCGTAAGAAATCCAGAGCAACCTGTCAGAGGGTGGTTCGGTGCAGAAGGCATTATCAATGGTCGTGCGCCATGCGAGGAGACAGTTTGACTGCGAATGACGCACAGACAAGGACTTAGTGGGTTGGATAGGGAGTCATCGTCAGTTGTCATATTGCGGGTTTGTCGAATCGTGCCATTCGTGCCCAATTACGCCACCCAAAATCAACGGCGGGTGATGTAAACCTGAAATGGAAACCTCACGGTGCCACCCAAGTATGGTATAAAATAGATGATCTGCCCATACAACAAAATCGTGAAGGCATACGTCACAGCTTCACCACACCTACTTTGCGCACTCCGCGCCACTAAGATCGTAATGTTTCGAGCAAACAATCACGGCGGAAACCAGAGTAGCCAATCAGACGATGCTCGATTGTTTTTCGGCTTCATTGAGTTCATATGATGAAGATAAGTATGGGCAGATCCTCTATTTTATAACATCCTTGGTGTCACCAGTGTTCCTGAACGGCCCGGACGACTAGTGATGAGCAAATGCAAGACCAAGACCAAGACCAGGGTGGACTTGGTCTTGCACTGGAACCCTTGGTCTTGGTCTTGCACACCCAGTATTAGTCTTGGTCTTGGTCTTGCATTCAAGAGTCTTGTAAGTCTTACATTTAAGAAATCTCAAGCTTTTCATAGGTAAATTTTACTATGGATATAAGGGATAATAAACTCTACAATGCGCCAATAGTAACGGAAATACAATTCATGTTTCTAAATGTAATATAGTTTAACTTTGTGTAAGTATCATGATAGTGTACAACATAGGTGATGACCTTTCCTTTCTTCAAACTGGGGAGGCTACTCCTGAGACGCATGAAATAAAATCAAGACGGTACAGATTATTGAAATACCATTAATTACAAAATTATTTTTACACCCTAAAGGCGTCAGAGTTTTCTTTTCAACCGCTATTAGCTAATCCTTGTATTAATCAAATTTCCAATTAAATATCGAGATTTTGTTTTACTGATTCCAATATGTATTCTATGGGACAGGAACATTGACATTACTCAAAAGTGATTAAAAAATTGCAGGCTTTCGATTCATGGGCATAGAGAGAGAGAAAAAAGGAGAGAATTAGCTGTGTTGAACTGACAACGAATGAGGTGTTAAAAAAATTAGCAGTAGGGATAAAACGAAGAATCTTAAATATTGTTAAGAGGAGGAAGAGGAACTGGTTAGGATATTGGCTAAGGAGGAACCGTATTATGAGGGACGTGCTGGAGGGTATTATGGAAGGAAATAGATGGAGGGAGCGAAGGAGACTAGTTGAAGGAAGGTATTAAAACAGAAAATTGCTACATCAAGACGAAGAGACTAGCTGAGGACCACCGAACGTCGAACCTTCTCAGTTGCAGCAAGTAACCTGCCAATAAGGGCAGAATAGCTATTATGATTATGATGATATATTTAGCAATATTGACTAAAAAAAGGAAGAGAAAATTAAAATAATAATTATTATAATCAAACCTCTTAATATTTTAGAAAAATTCGAGTGAAAACTGAAAACGATTCAACTGTCTATGTCTTTTGTGTAAATTCAATCTATATAAATAATTTTGACCTGTATTGGAAATACAAAATAATGCCTTCAAACTCCAAGTTATTTGGAGTCTCACTTGTGAATACTCACACATTTTCCATCCCCACCTCCTACCGTCAAAGTAATTTGATAAAAAAAACACCCCAAGTCAGAACCTCATCTATGTTCAAAATTTAATTGAGAGCGATTGGCTGGTTGATGGGTGATGAAGTCACAAAGACAGCACTTATACTTTTAATTTTTTACACACACACACACACACACACACACACACACACACACACACACACACACACACACACACACACACACACACACACACACACACACACACAGATATATATATATATATGAAGATTGGTTTATTTCTGAATATCAAAGAAACATTTAAGCATTTATATTGGTCAATCAGTCAACACGAGAATTTCCCTGGATTCGGAGATTTTTATCTAAAAAGTCCCTTTTTCTTTTTGCTAAATTTACGTACGAAATTCCCTAGATTAGGGAAATCTCCCTCAAGCTACGAATACTGGGCGTGCTGCATGTTAAATTTTCTTTGCGATATTCTACGCTCCTTTCCTAAACTCACCCCTACTTATTTTTTAAAAATTTTACTGAATAACTTGAGACTTGAATATCACAAATGCAGTGAGTAAGTAAGGTGGTACTTACAAAATGATATTAAAGAAATTATTACCGCTTTCGAAACTCTTCCTTATAGAGCAGAAATTTGGGTGCACAGTTTATAATGTAATAATTATTGGACATCCATATTTTTATACTATACGAAATGTCCTGAAAACAAGCATTAGTTCATGAAATATAATTTTTGTCTGCACTAAAGTTAAAGATTTCCTTTTACTGTTAGGATTACAATAGAACTTCGCGTCATTTCAATTTCCAAACTGTTAGTCTGAAGTTTAGAGCAGTCCAAATCCCCTTATACATTGTCTTCAATCTAAAACTATGAGAAACTCAAAAAGCAAAATGAACTTTGCAACTTTGTTGCAGTTTTTATTAAAATTGTCTTCATTACATAAAATATCACCATAAAATATTTTTATTATATGCACATAGTTCATTCAATGTTTACACTCCGGAAATGGTGTTGGCCGTTCCCAATTTCACACTTGTATGCCCGTGCATACCCCCCACCCCTTACAAGTGGCGCTCTAAGTAGTATTATCATGTATAGCGTGCTAGTTTTTTTTTTGTAATAGTAAAGGGTTAGGAATTTGGGAGTTCTTTATTCATCATTTAATTTCAAGACTATTTCTAACCCTGGCCATTAGAGGGTTACGCCCTCTCTTTGGCACAGATTTTTGTACACTATTGTTTAAAGAATTTCATGATGGTCTATGTGCAATGTTCAAAAGCAAAGATTTAAAAAAAGAAAAAAAAAACTAAACACAAGATTAGTGCAAAAACTTAAATATGAGTGCAGAAAGAAAACACATAAATGTGGTGCAAGTCGAACTTTTTTTTTTTTTTTTTTAGAGTGAGGTGTTTTATGAAATAAATATGATGACGGTGAAAGATGAGATGCAGTGCGTGCACGCCACAATCACAAACACATTGTTAAGAAGACAAATGCAGATTAGTTCTTCTGTCTCGGGGCGGCTCGAGACTGATGGCGACATGGGGAAAGCCCAGTGTTAGTGCTGAAATTATACATGGTGCAGAGATGGAAACAAATGAGGGAGATGATCATCTATATGATAAATATGGAAGATATCACGCTCGTCGATGGTAGGGTGCCCAGTATTAAGATACATCGTAATAAGTATATTTAATGGCGTGTGCAAGTATTTATATGGGGCGTCAGTTTCAGCATCCGCTTGTAGGGTATCGAGAAGAAATGGGTGAGAGACTGGTAGTCGAGAGAGTATATATTTCAAGCGTATATTGGCGAGGTGTTGAGTCAGTTGAGGAAAGTCAATATGCTCGTATGTCAGAAAGTTGGGATATGGCAGCCTGATATGATGTGCAAGTCGAATGGCATGACGCTCGAGTATTGACAAACGGTCATAGAACTTCGTAGGAGCGTTGCACCAAGCAATGTGGCCAAAAGTTAAGATAGGCCGAAGGAACATTTTATATGTATTTAGGAGCAAGGTGGCGTTTAGACCCCAATTAGTGCCAGTTAGACGGCGAAGAAGATTGAGCCGGATATTGGCCTTTTGAGAGATTTTCTGAAGATGAGCCTTCCAGTTAAGTTTGGAATCAAATACAACCCCGAGATATGTGGCCGTAGTAGTTGGTTGTAGAGAATGATCGTTAAGGGTGACTTTAAGGTTTCGCGGATTGCGATGAACCTTGGAGCGGCGTTTCGGGGGTAAAAAGACCAGCGCTTGAGTTTTGTCACTATTGACAGTAAGTTTCCAAGTTTTGCACCATTGCAAAAATCCATTGAGAGTGGATTGTAATGCCGTGCTGACCTGATGCATGGTCTTGCCAAGAGCTAGAAAGGCCGTGTCATCGGCATATTGAAATAAGAATACGTTTTCCGTAGGTTTTGGTATATCAGAGGCATATAGTATATATAAGAGCGGACTGAGGGCAGAACCCTGTGGAACGCCACAATACGGAAAAATAGGGTGTGAGATAGCAGTACCTATATAGACATATCCGATTCGATTTATTAGAAAGGAATATATGATACGTAGGTAGCAGATCGGGAGGTTTAGCTTCTGTAACTTTTGAATAACTCCGTAGTGCCATACTTTATCGAAAGCCTTTTCAAGGTCCATTAAGACGAGGCAAGATGGAAGGTCCTTGTTATATTGATTTGTTATTATTGTAGAGAGCCGGAGTAACTGGTCGTTAATAGAAAATTCTGGTCGAAAACCTGCTTGATGTATGGGCAATAAGTTATTCTCCTGGATATGTAAATGAAGCCGCTGGACAAGAATTTTCTCAAACAGTTTACTGAAAACTGTTGTTAGTTGTATTGGGCGGTAAGAAGTAACAGAATGTGCTGGCTTATTAGGCTTAAGAAACATACAAATTTTGGATACTTTCCAATCTGCAGGGTAAAAGCCAGTGCGGAGAATAAAGTTGTAGACTGTAACGAGTAGTGTAAGTAAAGAGAATGGAGCTTCTTTTATTAGCCGGTAGGAAATATGATCGATGCCTGGTGCAGTATTTCGTTTCTTATGAAGTGCGCGTTGAAGTTCATGTGTAGTGATTGGTGCTGAAAGAGGATGGTCGATATCTATTACGTGTGATGGTGATGGTTGTAAAGCTGGAATAGTGGACAAGTCTCTGCGGTTATGTGAATTATATGATATTGCAGGCGTGAAAACTGTTTGTAATTGTGTTGCAAAAGCGTTTGCGTTATCATGATCTGTAAAGAGAGGGACACTATTGTCCAACAGAGGATATGATATTTTAGTGCTTTTGCCTGTGAGTCTATGGAAGGTTTTCCAATATCGGCTTGGTGAGGCTTCGTCGTTTAGTTTATTACACGCGCTGATCCAAGTGCGACGTTTGTATGCTGTGAGATAATTTGTAACAGCTCGGTGCCATTGTCTGTGTTGACGGAGACATTCTTCATTGCCAGTTCGTCTATATTCTCGAAAATGCTGTCGTGATTTCAGGATTAAAGAAAGATAGGTTGGAGGCAATTTTGGTTTAGACGGATAAATTTTCTCCACAGGTATATATTGTTGTGCACCAGTATGTAAAGCGTCCGTGATGTGGTTGACAACATTGTACATGTCAGATTCTGAATTTGGTTGTTGAAGATTGGAGAGACGGATATTTACGGTCTGTCGAAATTGAGTCCAGTCAGCCTTATCGTAACGCTGGATAATATGTGGCTTTAACTTGTGTAGAGATGGCCGCATCTTTTTGATTGTTAGTTTGATAGGACAGTGATCGCTTCCAATCGTGTCAAGAACTGTCACTTCAGAGTCATTTATAAGAGAGAGAGATGTGATTACTACATCTGGGGTTGTTTGACTAGCTGGTCGAGTGGGACCAGGAAGATTATGAATGTGGAGTTGTAGTGTAGTTGAAATAAAGTCTCTAAAACGTTGTTTCTCCCTTGCACTTCTGCTATGGATGTTTATGTCAGCCATGATGATTATGTTTTTAAAGTTTTGAGCGATATATTCGAAAAAGGTAAAAGGTATTGGATGACCAGGGCGTATATATATGGTTGCTATATTAACTGTAAGAGAAGGGTAGTATATAGAGAATAACAGATGTTCAGGAAGATTTGTAAATGCAGTAGGGTTGTATTGTCGATAAGGACGTTTCGGAGAAAAACCAATCAGCACCCCACCTTGAGCGCGTGCGTGTACATCGTGGTAATCGCAGCGTTGAAGTTGGTAACCAGAAAGTCGTGCAGAAGAGGCTGGTTTTAAGGCTGTTTCGTTAAGAGCTATGATATCGATTTTTTCTTCTAACAAAAGAGGCTCTAGAAGTACTTTATGTTGCTGAAATGATCTGATGTTAACGAAAAGTAAATTAAGAGCCATAATGTATACTGCCATAGCCATATTGGTCTTAGACTTCTGTCTCTAGAGGTGCGATGTGGAAGTGAACGAAAGGTCCTGAATATGTAGAAGTAAAGATTGAAGAGAGATTTGGCTGTTGATATGGCGACACGAAGAATGTGCTCGCGTTGGAAAGGAAAAGCATTTTGTAGTACAATGGTGATGTAACGAAGAAGATCTTCGACAGTGAGAGGTTGAGCAAGAGATTGTGAGGGTGGTGTGGTTTTGTCAAAACTTTGTACTGGCACTGTAAATTCTGGACGTTCCGGTTGTGCCTGAGGTTTTCCCTTACAGCGGTAGCTATATGTTGGATGGTTTTCGTTGCAGGTAGAGCAGTGTGGCTGCTGTTGCTGATTTTTGCATGCTTTTGTGTCGTGAGATTCACCACAATAGCCACATTTAGATGGATTTGGGCACTGGCGAGTAAAGTGTGCGTTATAAGTTTGGCACTTCTCACACCGAATTGGCAAAGGTCCTGGTGTCTTGGAAGGCTCGACTCGATGGAGTTTCTTATAGATAGGAGCTCCATGAGCTAACAAATAGTCAAGCGCTGTCTGATCTTGGGACAAAACACGAACCATGTAAGTAGGGCCATTGTTATTTTTAATGCGAATGCATTTGTTGACCTCAATGCCTTCTTGTTTGAGTTCTTCGAAAACTTGCTCATCGCTGATTTCAGGTATTACTCCACGGATGACAACAGAAAACATGGGTGGTTTGCGTGGAGGAGGAGGTTGTTTTGTCTTCCGATCAGCTTGTTTGGTTAATTTAGCCGTTTTGCCAAAGATCTCGTATGATGCTTTGTTCCTAAGTGTGATGCCGAAATTCGGGTCTTTTGAATGAATGATAAAACCATTCCTAGTTTTAACAATGTTTTCCATACTAGCTCGAGGCAGATACTTGATTATTTGTAAGAAAACCATTTTAGGATGCGTATATTTTGTATCGAAATCGGTAAGCAGAAAAGAATAGATAGGTTCTTTAGTTGTATAGAAATTTGAGCCTGATCCAGAAGCCGTGTCCATTGCCGAGTCCATGTTAGTAGGTACAGGAGACCGAGATCTGTCCCGAGGTCGTTTGTTTGAATGAGCGGAGTCACCAGAATCGGTACGATCTCTGGGTCTGGTTGCTCGCGAACTAGTTTGACTGCCTCATGAAAGGTGTCTGGTACGACCGGAACGAGACAAAGTTTCACGGTCTGGTGCAGAGGAACCAGGAGCCGGTGGCCCCACGTATGGGGGTAGGTTCTTGTGCATGGGTCCAAAGACCAGCACAACCTATCCGTGTGATGAAGCGATGATCAAGTGATGACGAAGATGATGAAGATGATGACAATAGTCCAAAAATATAAGCGACCCTCCGAAAGTGTCAACTTCCGTCAGTCCTCTAAATAGAGTATGTCTGTGATGCTCACAAGTGCGTATGCTACACCTGATCCTCGCTAAACAGATTAACAGCTATAAGAGAGGCTGGGTTCTGCTCAAAGGTAAAGATCGAGCGTGCTAGTCTTCCGGTTAGTAAAAATAATATATAAATACATAAATTTATACGCGGGAGGTTAGGTGAATCCCCCTCCACATAAATGTTCTTCTCTTTCTCTCTCTCTCTTGTTTTTTATACTAACTTGAAATCGTTACTGCAATATATATATATATGTATATATATATATATATATATATATATATATATATATATATATATATATATATATATATATATATATATACTGCAATGCAATGCGTAAGTTGGTGTTAAAATTACATTCTAATGGATTTTCCGTGGAATTACCTTTTTAAATCGATTGGTTAATTAATCCATATTTCCATTTCGACGATCTATTGATTGGATTGAATTTTCTACGAGTGGACTGTTCGTGTGGGCGAATAAGTGAAATCTGCAAATTAAGTCGATTATTCGGAACTGTTTCGTTTATATTACGAGAATCTACGAGGTAAGTGTAGTATTTATCTCCCACTTCGTGAACCTAGTATGCTATTTTAATAAGGACCAAGGCAAAAATATGGAGTCCTATATAACGAAGAACTGCTGTTCATAAATTAGCCTGTACCATATATTAGGTAAGTTATAGACTTACTATGAAATATTGTATTCATTTCCCTCAATTGGTAAAATTCTAAATCATAGTTGTTTGAAATAACGAAAAATCATATCCTTGTATGTGGTGGGTTTATATGGGTTTATATTGTACTTATTGAAGTCGATTTCAGAAGAATAACTGAAATAGTTTTAATTTGCAAGAACATTACTTATTCCCTACATATATATAATTGGGAAATTGTGTACATGGTTTGTATTTAATTGAAAAGATTCTTTATGATAAAGAAGATTCCTTTAAATTCATAAAATTGTATTTCTGCGTAGTGTATATTAATCCAAGTCACTTTATTAGGTTGAGAAACATTAGTTGAAGGAAGTAATTTAAATTTCATTACGTACATGGAAGTCAGTATTTTAATGAGCAATTTAAACAACGTATATGATGTAAGATATTGGACCAGAATTCCTCCTACATTCGCAATTTCAAATTTGTTGGTATTGGTAAAACTATACCCTAGAGTATTAAATAATGATTGTGTAGGTAGCATTTGAGTATTTTATTACTCTGGGCTCACTGACCGGGTCAGAATTCGTCCTTTGATGAATTTTGTTACAGTCGAATGACATGTGAGCCCATTTATGTTCATTAATAACATACTTGTAACACATACGATTTGTGATTCTACTTTTGTATAGCCCTACAGTGTTTTCTTGTACTGTATGGAAACTTCATTGTGCTAGCACTCGCACGTAAATCCTTTAAGCCGTATGTTGAGGGTGAAGATTACGGTATCGGTGACACCACAATTAATGCCACGATGTCATTTTCCTCTTCTTCCTGGTTAGAGACAATAACTATTTCATGCTATTACAATTTACTTATTCCAAACCGCTTCCTTTGAAGGAAGGAGCTACTATGGAGATGATAATTCCTTGTGCGGTTATTCACAAAGATAAAAGATATGCTCTCCTACCTTTTTCCTTTTCTTTAAGACAAAACCTTGCAGTAAATATATTATTTAATACACATTAAAAATAGCAGATGCAATATTCCTGTCAAAAGACCCAAACAATTTTATAGTTGTGCATAACATTGTTGTATTACTCATCAGCCCCACTTCTTTTGTAGTAGTGTTCATAAAATATAACAAGAATTACAGCAATGACATGATTGTGAAAATACAGAATCTTTATGTTCTTTTATGATCCTGTAAGAAAATAGGAAAAAAAAACTATAAATTATGTAGTAGACGGGTTTTGTCGGAAATTGTCTGAGAGAAAATTAAGATCTCAATCGATTCAGTAGACCTTAACCCTCCGGAACGAGCGCTTTTGTATAAAGTACAACAGACGCGTTTTTTGTTTTAACTGGTGTAATTTTGAGTTGAACGGTTGGGAACCACAATGTATTCCTCGGCCATTTCTACCTCTACCCCTCTCTCGCTGGACGTCGCTCTGTTCAAGGTAAGTTAGTTGTCAGTAGGAGTTGCAATAAGTCGCGTCGTGATTGTTGGACTTTGTACAAAGTGCGCGTCCTCGCGTAGTGTTTTTAGAACGTAGTTTGTATTTTATTCTTTGAAAAATTTGTACAATATGTCTGACGTAGTTTATACGAGTGAAATTAACCGCAAATTTGCTTTACGTTCTGAAGATGACGATGATATTGATAGTATTATTTTTCAAAATGCATCGGATAGTGATGAACTGGTTGAAAATAATTATTCGTCGAATGAACGTGAAATCGAAAGGAGTGGTGTGGAACTAGGTGATAAAGCTGATTTTGTTCTTGGTAAGGATAGAGAGACAATTTTGTATACATCCGAAATAGCACACATTAGCAAGAGCAGAATACAAAATTTCGTGAAAATATTTCCTGGGCAACACAAATTGCCAAGAATGTAAGTAATGAAATCGAAGCATTTTTATCAATGATAAGTCTTGAAAGATTGATGAAATTTTAGAAATCAACTACTAAATATATAATTTCTATTTCACACAAATTTGTTAGAGAACGAGATTGCTTACACTCAAACAGAACTTAGATTATGGCATTATTTGGAGCGCTATATTTGATCGATATAAGAAAGAGTGGTCATGCAAATGTCAGCAAACTATGGGCTTGTGATGGCACAGGAGTAACAGTTATTAGAGGAGCTATGGACTATATATGCTTTTTATTGTTACTAAATTTTGAGATTCTATTACAAACCCACTCGAGATGATTGCAAAAGTGTTTGACAAACTTGATTCAGTACCTAATATATATTATCGATTCATTTGCAAAGAACTGCAATGAGAGTAACAATACATCTGAATTTGTGACAATTGATGAGATGTTGTACCCTTTTCGAGGCTGGTGTTCTTTTGTACAGTACATGCCAACAAACTGACCAAATGTGGTTTGAAAATGTACGCGCTATGTGATACAAAAACATTTAACTGGAAGAACGTTGAAGTTTACTGTAGGAGATAATCACAGGATCCGTATGAAACATCGAACATTGCACTTGACATAGGAAAACGGCTGGTAAAACCAATTGAAAAATCTAATAAAATCGTAACGACCGACAAATGGTATACAATCATTTCAGTTGTCGATTACTGGCAGAATAATGGGCTTACTTTGATTGGAACTTTAAAAAAATCATGTATACCACCCTCGTTTTTACATAATAACACTGAAGTCGTTGGGAATTCGATCTATGGATTCCAGGACGTAAAACTCCAGTTTCTTATCTGACCGGAAAAAACAAAGTGGGTATACTTTTGTCGACAAAGTATGACAGAAAAGTAGTTGATGAAAATACTGGTAAACCGGAAATAATCATAGACAATAACAAGACCAAGGGTGGAGTTCATACGTGGGATAAAATATGTGCGACCTGCTTTGTATCTAGGGTTACGAGACACTGACCTTTAGCTCTTTTTTGTTTATGAACATAGCTAGGGTCATTTTAAATTTTAATAAAAATAACCAACCACCATGCAGAAGAAAGTTTCAAAAATCTAGCTACGAGTTTGATGAAGGAACGCTTGGAAATGAGAGCTAATATTAGGTCACTTCCTCTGAACATTAGCACTTTTTTTTAGCAACATAGAGAACCACCAACATGGAAGAGGAAGAGGTCAAGCAGTCTGCTGGAAAAGGTACATGGTGGTTGAGTGTAAGAGAAAAACATTCTATGAGGCTCAAAATTTAGTCACGTGCTTATATAAATCGTGTAATAACAGTCAGTATTTGTTTAAGTATGATTTGGTCTTGTAAAATATACGTTTTCTAATATTGTTTTTATTATTTATCTTTTTAAACACCTTCAAAATTAATATTTAAACTGGATTATATTTTACAATATACTAAACTAACTCAATTGCAGTAATATTTATAAATATCAATCAAGAGAACGTGCAAAAAACGTCTGTTGTAGAAAGTACAACGCACGCGTCCTCGTGTTATATGGAAAGGCGCGCGTTCCGGTGGGTTAAGGAGTGTTTCAAAGTTGTTCTCGCCACTTGCTTATGTGTGGCTGCCGAGATATTCAAGATCTAAGTATAAGGAAGAGCGCCATGGAAAAATTTTCTATCTGAGCGTATTTTAGTTTAATTCTTTCTCTTGTTATAGAAACAATACTTCTGAGATCTTTTCTTTTATCCACAAAGAATAAATTCTTCTTTATTGATACTAATTTTCTATCTTATTTAATTTTCATTGTCGAGTAAAAAACTCTTTTGTTCTATTAACTACTTCTCCTTTCGATAGAAGTTATGTTTTCAATTTCAAATCCCTTCTATTTATTTTTTAATGTTATCTTCAATATCGTTTTAGCCAGTTACATTGTATAAGCTCGAAAATTACTATCAATAAAGAGGAATTTAGCCTTTATGGAGAAAATATCCTATATAAGCATTGTTCTTTCTCCATAAGATAACGCGTTAAATATTTCTGTCAATATCAAATTACGTCAATTGTTATTCAATGGTTTAGCAAACACTAAGTTATTTCAGATAAGGTATTGTTTCTAAATACTCATATAAATGAATGTACACTTATTTCAAAATATATCACTCCTTGGTATGTTTTAAAACAAGCTCTGATCATTTTACGTAGATTCCTTTAGCTTTGAAGCCTGACTATAACAGTTTTAACACTTTTTTAGTGTTAATCTAAAAAGAATATTAGGTTTCGGTATCTGAATGTTCTTTCTAAATCAATCCATGTTGTTCTACAAGCATATTTCTTTTTCGTGCTCGACCGTAGCCAACTGTTTTAAAATAGGCCACAAGAAATCAGTGAGGTTAGATTTACATCGACGTTGGATTACCCGAGTGTGAGGTATTATCATGGAGGTCAAAGTGAAACAAAACTCAGAGTTAGTAGAGTATTTAATGAGAACCCAGACAGCACAATGCACGTACAGTATCCGTATAGTACATGTACAATTACACGGATGCAACATGTGCATCATCTGTATAAATGCACGCCTGTACATGTGATGCACATATACGTCACACGTCCTATTCAACATCTTCACGTGCACAGAACATGTGCAATGCACACGTACACATCCTGCACAAGTGATTTACACCTACCGCGCAGGTGATTTACAAGTAGCACGTATTCGATTTACATGTTGTTCACAGGTGATTTACATGTAGGACAGCGGTGATTTACACGTAGCGCTCAGGTGATTTACACGTAGCACACAGGTGATTTGTATGTAGCACACAGGTGATTTACAAACAGTAACCAGGTGATTTACATGTAGGACAGAGATGATTTACAGGTAACACACAGGTGATTTACATGTAGGACAGAGGTGATTTACACGCAGTACCTGGATGATTTACATGTACGATAGAGATGACTTACAGGTAGGGTACAGGGGATTTCCTCGTAGTACAGAGGTGATGCAAAAGCATATTCGAGATGCAACAGGAATACCGGAGTTTATATATTTGGTGTCTTACGCAGTAATACTATCTATAACAGCAAAGACATCACCTTCAAAGTATATCACAAGTAACTAATAATTGTCAGTGAGAATTTTAGTTTTGGAGTATATTATTTGCAACGAGCAAGCTTTAGGTAGTATCTTTGACATTTTTGCCCAGTAACAAATAACGGAAATATTCTGCTGTAATCGGTCACGAAAATAATTTTGTGAACCTATGAACTGTCTGACAGTAGTTACATCAGTACAATGCTGCCACCTGTTGATCTTGTATCCTAGCTCAGTGGACGTTATGGAGTTTTTACAATCATTCAGCTGTTAGTCGTCGAAAAGTCTCTATAACACCGCCTGGAGGAGAAACGACACCTACCAAAAATGGAGGTTACTTTATATTGTTGATGAGAATGAGAGTAAAAGAATGAAAGTAAAAGTATATACTTGCACGGTATTATGGACGTCTCATACACACGTGCACTAGCCGTGCAAATGCCCATGTGCACACAACTGCTTAAGCACCGGTAATTTAAATGTGCTTCATCCACGCAAATGCACATATGCACATACATGTCTCAAGCATGGGTTATGTACGTGCGCTGCATCCACACAAATGCACATGTGTACATAAGGGCTTAAGCACAGGTTATATAAATGTGTGTTTCATCCATGCAAATGCACATGTGCACATAACGGCTTAAGCATGGGTTACGTACGTGCGCTGCATCTATTCAAATGCACATATGTACATAACGGCTTAAGCACGGGTTACATAAACGTGTGCTTCATCCATGGAAATGCATATGTGCACATAATGGCTTAAGCATGGGTTACGTACGTGCGCTGCATCCATGCAAATACACATGTGTACATAACGGCTTAAGCACGGGTTATATAAACGTGTGCTTCATCCATGCAAATGCATATGTGCATATAATGGCTTAAGCATGGGTTACGTACGTGCGCTGCATCCATGCAAATGCACATGTGTACATAACGGCTTAAGCACGAGTTATATAAATGTGTGCTTCATCCATGCAAATGCACATGCACATGTAACGGCTTAAGCACGGGTTATGTAAATGTGTACTTTATTCATGCAAATGTACATGTGCACATGCACGTCATAGTCACTGGTTATGTATGTGTGCATAACCCACGTAAATGCACATGTGCACATACACGGGTTATGTATGTGTGCTTCATCCACGCAAATGCACATGCGCATGTAACGGCTTAAGCACGGGTTATGTAAATGTGTACTTTATCCATGCAAATGCACATGTGCACATGCACGACATAGTCACTGGTTATGTACGTGTGCATAACCCACGTAAATGCACATGTGCACATACACGGGTTATGTATGTGTGCTTCATCCACGCAAATTCACGTGTACGGCTTATGCACGGGTTATGTATGTGTTCATCATCCACAAAAAACCAAATGTGCACATGTACGGCTTATGCATGGATAGTGCACATGTGTCGTACATGTACGTGTTGTCTGGGAAATGTGCTGCCACATCATCGGATGGGCGCTAAACTTATCAATCAGAACCATCCTAATAAACCTTTTTATTTATCATTTAGAGAAGGTAAATATGAGTGCAGATAATGTATGGAGTACTTAGAGAAGGTGGTTTTATCAAATTAATCTTTCTTGTATCAGGACCGTTTTGTGGTATATTTTCACCACGTTGAACTACCTATTGATAAGGCCCGAGTGAAGCAGAATTTCACCAACACGTCGACATACTCGTTATGATAAAAATAATGATAATTACTGTTTGGCTCATGCACTTGGTGTTGCGATAGCGTTACTGAAAAATATAGAAAACAAGAATGAGAGATATAGGTATTTGAACCGAAGACCAAGAATTATGTTTAATATGGTTGATGACTTATGCCTAACTGCTTATGTAAATATAGTTAACGGTTGGGGAATACCGGAACTAAAAAATTTGGAATCATTTAACAGGTTATAAATTAACGGTATGTGATGGTCTGTCTGGGAAGAAAATATTTTATGGAGGTTATGGACAGGGTAAACGTGTCAATCTGTTATATATTGAGAATCACTTTCATGTTATTACCAACCTAACAGCAGCATTTTCATGTAGCTGTTATTCTGAAAAGTGTCATAAAAATCTAATACAAAAGACAGGCATGTGGGTACCTCTAATATCCTGTGTGGTAAATGCCAGAACAGTCCGCCGTTCACCACAACAGATAATGTAGTTTACTGTAAAGAAAGTAATTGCTATTTTATGGTGCTCAGTGCTATGCTAATCGCAAATCATCTTTATTATGCAACACTTTAAAAGTGTGCAATTCATGTTTACACGCTTATTTGGTTAAAAAGGGCGAAATCCTCATATGTGTGGCGAGTCGTTTTGTGTTATTTGTTGCAACATAACGACACCGAAACATCTGTGTTCTATACAACCTAGCCGTGTATCTTTTCGTAAAAAATGGTTATTAATATTCTACGATTTAGAGTGTCGTCAGGATAAGGAAACAACAGTGGGCATATCAGAGCATGAGCCTAATTTGGTTGTGTGCCGGCAGAGATGTTATAATTCCTTCAATAATGCGAGTGAAGAGTGTGATGTGTGCAGTAGAGTCCAGCAAATATTTTATAATGGTGATTGTATACAATACTTTTTAGATTATTTAGAGTTAAGGCGGCAGACTACTCAATATTTTCGAAAAACTAATAATTTTCTTTTGCTCGTTTTTCGTAAGTGGAAAGAGGTAATAAGATGTAACTTACCACAATAATAGATAATGTTATTCTACACCCGAAAATACGAATCGGAAGAATTTTCAGTGTTGCCATCCATAGAAATTAAAGTATGACCAGTATTTGAATTACTCAAAAATCTAGGTAAAGGCAGCGACTAGATAAATGAAGTCAACGGTAATTGATGACTTATCATACTGTCTAGGTTTCTTGTTTACTACTTTTTAAATAATATTTCTATTTATTTTATAAAACTTACATAAATTATTACAAAATAAATAAGTTATTACAAAATAAATAAAACCATTATTTAAAAAGTAGTAAACAAAAAACATAGACAGCATAATAAGTCATCAATTACCGTTGGGTTCATTTTTCTGTTCGCTGCCTTTACCTAGATTTCTGAGTAATTCAAATTCTGGTCACACTGTAATTTCTATGGATGGCAACACTGAAAATTCTTTCGATTCGTATTTTCGGGTGTAGAATAACATTATCTATTATTGTGGTAAGTTACATCTTATTACCTCTTTCCACTTACGAAAAACGAGCAAAAGAAAAATTATTAGTTTTCCGAAAATATTTAGTAGTCTGCCCCCTTAAGAAAGTCTGGTATTAATAAAATAGTCTGTGTTCCATATAATGTCATGGGATACGACGCGCACTTTATTGTGCGGGAAATGATTCTTGAAAACAATTGGATACCCCCGCGTAATTATGCAAGGGTGTAAAATTCTTTCCATGGAGTATTTTATATCTGAAATTTGTTGATAGTTTAAACTTTCTTCAAATGGGTTTAAATAAATTAACGGATGCATTTCATTTACTTGTTGCTAAGGGGCACTTCCCCCAAGTTTCAACATTAAAGATAACAAAAACTATGGCGGTGTTCTACCCGACATTAGATATTACGATGTAAGTAATATGAAAAAGAAGAAGCAAAACTTTGAAAAATGGTACAAGGAGGAAAAAGAAAGACTCAGTGATACAGGGTTTAATTTTAAGCAGCAAATAATAAAATACTGAGTTGATGATGTCGATGCATGCATAAAGTTTATAACGAATTTCAGGCTGTATCTAATGTAAACTCTTTTCTCGAAACAATAAATATTTGTAGTGCATGTAATCTTCTGTTTAGGAAAACGTTCGTGCAACAAAACATCGTAGGTATTATTCCATATAAAGGGTATAGGTGGAGGGATACGCAATCTGTTGGTGCCACTCGGTGGTTAGTACACGAGGCGAATACATTAAAAATTAATATTCAATATGCAGGTAACGGCCATGAAGCTGTAGTAAAAGGTCGATATAAGGTAGATTGGTATGCAAATTTCAATGGTAATGAACATGTGTGGGTATAACAGGGGTGTCTATTTCACGGCTGCCGGCGCTGTTACCCCACAGGTCGTGATAACCTTGTTCACAACGATCCTTACAGCACTTTCAACCTGCTCTACGAGAGTACGTGTGCTAAAATAGCGCGGTTAAGAGAGCAAGGGTACGTAGTATACGTAATGTGGGAGTGTCAGTGGAGCTATTTTCTCAAAGAACACCCAGAAGTAAATGACATGGTGGGAACAAATCCTATGACTAAAAATATTCGATTAGACCACGAGATGCATTGTATAGAGGGAGAGGTGACGCTACAAAGCTCTGCTATATAATAAAACAAGAGCGTATTAAATATGTTTCAGTATTTTGCTCTATCCTTATTGCTGTAAGATAAAGAAGTACCCTGTAAGTCATCAGAAAATTTATGTTGGAAATAGCGACTGTCCTGACATTTCCGAATTTGAGGGTATAATAAAGTGTACGATACTACCGGCATATAATTTATACCACCTTGTTGTATACTATCGTAGTGGCGGTAAGTTATTCCCTCTATGCAGAACATGCGCAGACACCTTAAATAACTCAGACGAAGAATGTACTCATACGAATGAGGAGAGGGCTCTGACTGGTGTTTGGGCTGTGACTGAGGAAAGAAAGGCTGTCAAGAAAGGTTACAAAGTATTGGACAAACATGAGGTATGGGAATATGAAGTTGCTATGTATGATCCTGAAAGCAGAGAAGGTGGTATTATTACAGGGTACACTTTTATGAAAATAAAGACAGAATGTAACGGATGGCTTGTAGAATGTAACACTGACGATAAAAAGAAAAAGTTCATAAGAGTATTATGAGAAAGAGGGGGTTGAATTATAGTATCAAATAAACGAAAAACAAAGCGAAGAAAAGTATCGCGAGACTGGCTTTAAACTTATTGTGGGCTAAGTTCGCCCAGCGTGAAAACATGGAGCTAACCACTATCATTAAGGTGCCAGAAGAATATTTTATAAACTACATTGAATTAGAATTATGTACCCGATTGGCGACAAAATTCGCGTACTTAACTGAATGGTTAATGATAGTGTTGTTGCTCCATTAAAACTATTAATATGGTAATCGCCGCATACACTACAGCACACGCTCGCCTCGAGTTATATAATTATTTTATTCACTCGGCGAGCTTGTGTTATATTTTGATACTGATAGTATTATATATATTCAATAGCCAGATAAACTAGAATTAAAACAGGTATATATTTAGGTGAATAGAAAAACTAATTATAGAAATATGGACTTAGTGTTGTAAATAGAAAAAGAACGGTTCGTATTTTTTCAGAAATGTACGTTTTTTAGAAAAAAATCATTGCCTCTCGTTTTTCTTCTAAATTTCGTTTTTTTTTAAATAGTCATTTGTAATGCATCTTACGTCTATTTAAGTATGACATATTTTTATGTAGGTGTAATCACCGTAAAATGCAACATAAATTAAACGCTAGATATTGATACGCTACAAATATTTTACAATTTACATGAATACCATACCTATTAACAATTCGGGTTTCAGAATTTTAATCAATATAAACTAAGAAATAAAAGTAGAAATGAAATTTTGTTTTTTCGTGAAAGCAGGCCTTTAAAAGTACGAAAATAATGTCACGAACAGTATAAAATTCCAATAATTTGTCTAAAGGTAAAAACTAATACTAATTTGCCTAATAGTATTTTTCTAAATGTCATATATAAATAATTTGTTGACTAGATATATATGATATCCAGAGCCGGCTCTACCATATATGCAACACGTGCATTTGCGTGGAGCGGCAAGCTTGGATGGTCCGGCAAAATCTGTCGTAAGTTTATTATTTAAATTAAATATTTCTTGTTGGAAACAGACTTCATAAGTATGGTAGTTACATTTACTAAGCTACCTTCAGTTTGAATACTACATTCATAAATTTATGTTTAGATCGGATTGGTTTAAGGTCACATGGACAATGCTAAAGCAAGTGGTCGAATAAATCCGAGCACAAATTGCTTGATTGTTGTCAAATGCAAGAATTCAATTCTCGAATAATAGTGATTATCCGTTCCATTTAGTAAGTTATCACAGTTTTGATATGAAACTTCGTAGTCTTGTTTCTGTCAGAAACAAGTTCCTTATCATTGAAGATAGAAACAAGTTTTTTGTTTTTTAAAAAATGTTAGATGTAGAAGAAAAATCAAGAAATAAAGATAAAAGAGCTAGTTGCACTGGAATTGCAAACTGATACATTGAGATTCAAGCTCGATAGTGAATTCTATAAAAATGATTACCATCTTTCCTCTGCAGGTGTGTTTGCTGTATCTTTCACTAACATAATAGATTAATATTTAAAGAAAAGAAACAGTCACAACGGGATTTCGTTTTTAATAAGTATTTAAGCCTTTCTGAGTGCGATCGCACTTACTCTCACCTTTGTTGTTTATGCTGGAGTAGCACACTTAAAATCATGACTTTTAAGATTTGTTCTTTCTGGAGAAAGGGGGAGGCGGCAAATTATGCCATTGCACGAGACGAAAAATTGACTAGGACCGGCCCTGATGATACGTATATAAAAAACATGAATATAGGATCACTCAATTTGATGTAATGCAGGGTGTTTCAAAATTAATATTAGGGTTTTGAAACTTTGTAGTATCTATTACAATTATAAATATATTAAATGAAAGAGCAACTCAAACAGTTTTCTACGCACGCATGTACATGCATTGTTTCTTCTGTCTGCCGTTAGAAAGAGCAAGTAGCAAAGATGGAGACTAGAGAACAGAAAGCTTTTTGTGTTTTAATAAAGACTGAATCTGTACAGTGCAACCGTCTGTGTAAAGAATATTAAGGAGGCGCTTGCCACTACGTCCTTATCGTTTGCAGTTGCTACAGGTCTAAATCCTGCAGACTACGGTTTACGTGCCAATTTCGCAAGTGAAATATTGCTGCATAACAATGAAGATTTTATGGATCGTGTCGTCTTCAGTGATAAATCGACATTTCACCTAAGAGCTAATGTGAACACTTGTAATGTTTGCATCTGGCCGTCAGCAAATCTTCAGGAGATGGTAGAGTTGAAACGAGGCTCCCCTAAATTGAATGTGTTTTGTGCCATATGGCGTAAAGTTTATGGTCCTTTCTCGCCTATTGACTAGATGTGTGCCGTGTGACGAATGAATCTCACATTGAACACTTGTAGCAAAGACTGTTTGAGGTGCTCTTTTACTTGATGCATTGCTTATAATTGTACGTAAAATGTAATAAGTACTACGAAGACTTAAAACCCCAAAATTTATTTTGAAACACCCTGCATTTCTCACCAACAGTGTTGGAACTAAGATGTAAAAAGGAGAGAAAATTTTCCTTATAAAGTTATTGTTTACAACGATATTATTATTAGTCGAGACTATCACTACAACAACAACACGAGTTAGTAGTCAAAAAAAAATGTAATCAAATGTATACTCGGTGGTCCAGGTGGCCAAAGTGGCACACACAGGTGTGACACTTGTTTAATCCGCTCCTGTGTGGACACTAATTAAGATATTCGGGATATTATTCTTGCAAAATATGGTTGGACTATAGTTTACCATATTAATTCTTTTCCTTCTGGTGTCGAATTTCCTTCTCAAATTTCACCCCAGTCAAAAATTCGAGAATTTTCTAATTTCGAATTTCCTTCTCAAATTTCACCCCAGTCAAAAATTCGAGAATTTTCTAATTTCGAATTTCCTTTACTTCATTTTCCCTGTAGCTTCCTTCGTTGTAGAAAGACATCCTTAAGACTTGCCAGGTAGATACCTCGGATGGATACCTAACTGTTGACATCAATTGGACGAGCCTGCGAGCAGTGTTGCCAATTAGGGAAATTAAAATCTCCTATATTTGGACAAAAAATTAGAAATTTTTGTTTATAAATCCGTACCTATACGTGCAAGTGCGAGTGCAAGTCAACTTACGCCAATCGAACATTTGTCCTTACTTAACAAACGCAAGTACAGATCGTTACAATGGGGTAATTAGGGGGCGCACGTAAAATTCGTATTTAGGTTCTAACTCTTGATTTTTCTAGTTTTTCTTACTTTTCTGTTTACCGTAATATATTTTTGGTAATTAGAAGCTTTGTTCCTTAAATATCGCCATAATACTTGTAGGATAGATTAGTGGTGTACCAATGTTTAATTTAAGATAGTTTGAGTCTGTCTTGTAGCACTGTTGCCAGTTACAGAAAATTTTAATTCCAGATTTTAGGGGGAAATTTTGGAAAAATTACATGTTATGTCTCTATTATACCCTATTTCACTCTTGTTGTCTATATCGGAACAAACGAACCAGTATCTGGAAGTCTCGTCTTTGCTCTACACAACTCACTATAGAAAGTTTCAGTAGGATAATTAGTGGAAGTACAGTAGACCTTGTTCTCTAATTGGAAAGATAACTGTGATTTTTTTAAAGGTAGAATGAGATATTTTTTATTGACATGCTTACTTTATTAGATATCGTCACAATACTTGTAGGATATATTAGAGGAATACCAAAGCTTATTTTAAGATAGTTTGTGTGTGTCTGGTAGTAGTTTGCCAGCTATAGAAAATTTTAATTCCAGATTTTATGGGCTAATTTAAAAAAAAAATCCCTTTTAATTTCTATTATTTCCTTCTTGTTGGCTACATTCGAACAAACGTACCATTGTCTAACAGCCTCATCCTTAGCCTACACAGCACATCATAAAAAAATTTCACTAGAATAATTAGGGGAAGTACAGTTGAGGTTTATGATAAACTATGTTCTGGAAATGGTAAGAAAATGGTGCTTACTTTGTTATATATCGTCATGATACTTGTAGGATATATTCTTGGAGTACTAAGGTTTATTTTCAGATAGTTTTCGTCTGTCTGATGGCAGCGATTCCAGTCAAAACAATTAATTCTTGCTATTAGGTGAAAAATTCGGAAAATTTCCCTTTTCCCTTCTATTATTACCCTCTTACTGGTTACATTGAAACAAACGTACCACTACCTGAAAGCTTCCTCTTTGCCCTACAGAACGCACCATAAAAAGTTTCAATAGGATAATTAGAGAAACTGTAGCCCTTGCATATTTGGTTTTTTGCTTCTGAGGCGTAAAAAGTGTCAAAATTTCATGTATATGACAGAATTCTTTCTTTCCCTCTTTGAATGGAAGCCAGCAACTTCAGGATTTCACTTTACCTTGTCAACACACCAAAGATTTGTTTAGGTGACTTGAACCCATAGCAGGATTGGTGCTAGATACAAAAAAAATTTGAAATTCGGTTAGGGAATTTTTGTAAATTTTTACCCCTACAATTCCCTCAATAATTTCCCACCCGCTGACAACACTGCAATACAACTTACACCAAAAAAAAACCGCATCCATTTTCTAAAAAACAAGGCCTTAATCATATCAATCGAATGAATAGTTTTTGAGCAATAAGTCACTAACTGGAAATGTAGGAAAACGCCAAAAATGACCTGGGGCCGAAAGGAATAATCACACAATTTTGCTCGTATAGGTACAAAGAAACAAACGATTTGTAAGTTACGATGGCTTTGACTCAAGTTCTGATGATTATTTCAATAATTTACAACATAAATCAATAAATAATAGTTGCCAGAAAAAACAGACATTTGAAAAAAAACATGAAAAAGAACGATGTTTTTTATTGAAAAAAAACTTCGCAGAAATAAACGGTTTTTTTACAACTCTATATTGACCCCATGGGCGTGCCAGTCGGGGAGTTGAAGGGGACGCGTCCTCCCAGAAATTTTCTAGGAGGGGATTGTTCCCCCCAGAAAATTGTATAGCAGGAATTCTTCCCCAAATATCTCGGCAAGAATGATGAAATACTGGAATGGGAACGTCGATTGTCAATGAATAATTCCTGGATTTGACAGGAATTACAGTTTTATTGAAGAAAATTTTGGAACAATTACCAGGGAATATAAATGAAGTATAGAATGTAGCAACACTATATTAGCTACGTCGAAAACTACCACAAACCGTGCACATATTCATTTGCAGCAAAAATAAAATTTTGAAATATCTATATATTCAAATGCTACGTTTATACGTTTGTGGTCAAGAAACGTTTATATGTTTGTGGCAAATTCTTTTAACGATGATATCTCGGAAACTACGAGCTCTGGAAAGATGTCGTTTTCACTGATCGATTGCAAATTTTGTGAAGATTGTTCAGTTATAATTGAATTTTTTTTTAAATGGACGTTATTTCTTTATTGCATTTTTAGGAGTTCGCGGAAGTATTGGAAATTTAAAAAGTAAAGCATCATATCTCAACGAGTTATACATCCCAACACCGCACATTTGTATACGAGGTTAGTATATCTCTCCGGCATTTGTTTTATGGTCAAATGATGAAAAATGAAGCATACTATTTCTCCAGTGTAAGATGAATCTTGGAGTGACATTATAGTTAATTGTATGTGTGAGCTAGTATCTTTATGAAAATAGTAGATTCTAATTGAAAGTATGCAATTCTTAATGTGTCTTTTCATTTCGAACAGCTACAGCTTTGTGAAAGATTTACAACTTGGTTCCAAGGCAAAAATATTTCGAATTTGACTTAGTACTTATTAAAAGTTTCATGCTCAGTTTCAAATATTTCTGCCTTGAGATTTTATCTTTAGTCTTCCAAGAAAGCGGTAGCGGCAAGAAAAAAAATGTTGCTTTCTAAGTATCTAAAAATATTCCTTTCCCACTACACTTATAGCATTACAATGAGAAAAGAGAAAATGTGGAATTATCTCTTTTTATTTAATATACTGACTCTTGCTTTATCGGCTTCGTGTAAAAATACCACCATTATTGTGCCAACCTCGACAATCGATGGAAGACTTAGGGTCTACAACACTGTTTAGCTTCGGAAATATAAGTCAAAACCTGCCTAAAAAGATCTTTTTCTTCGTGTGCGGGTAACGTAGGTCTCTTTGCATGTTCTTTCTAATGTATTGTTGAACTTCGTCAACTGGGTTGTGCGCAAGTGCGCCACTATTTTTGAAAGGACATGTTTTGCAGCGTGTTTTCTCCAACAGTAACGTTATTTAGACAGCTGTGTTTATGTATGTTACTGTGAATATAACGTTGATATGAAGTTTCTCATCTCTTGTTTCTATTTAGTGTTGTTTTATTGTTTAAAATGGATCGATTTGTTATAATAAAAAGAAAGGAGACAGCACGTGGGCCAAAACAGTGCCATTGTTGAAGAAAAGAAGAGAAAAATTAATTCAAATTGTAGTTCAGCTGATGGATAACAACCTGAAACTGACAATGGAAATTCAAATCAATTGGTCACCATCACCAATAGTGTCTATAGAAAAAAAAAACTTCTCAATCTCCACGTCTAGCAAGTGGTTCAGATTCTCCCCACCCTTCGAAACTTTTAAAGCCCAATTAGATTTTAGCGTTACCTACAAATTTTCCACAACAGTCCCTGAAAGGTCGAACATTGAAATTTGTACCAACTTGGTTCCTTCCGTGGCTGCACGTCTATCCAATATTAACGTCATTTTCTGTTTTTACTGTATGGACATCTTGAAAAACATTTTTTAAAAAACGTTCTTACTAAAACCATGGAAGACGATTTCTCTAGGGCCTACTGTAGGATTTTGCAACTGGAAGAAGGCTAAAGAAAAATTAAGAATACACGAAACTTGAGAATGCCATAAACTGGCTGTACTGCGCTACATGCAGAGAAAAAAAAAATCCAATAGAAAACCAATTAAACAGACAAATTTTAGATGAACAACTGAAAGCCAGGAAATTCATGGAAAAAATATAATCTCAAGTATACGTTATCTTGCAAGACAATTACTCGCATTTAGAGAACATGACTCCCGGTTCAGGAATTTATTTCAGTTGATGAGCCTTTGTTCTGAAGATTTTCTACAATTGAAAGCCGGATAAAGGGAAACATGAAGATATGTAATTTCATGGATGTTAAAATCCAGAACGAAATCTCGAAACCACAAGCCAAGAAATTGCTTTTCATATATGTAACAAAATCAAATCTCAAAACCCTCCTTTGTTCTCTATCGTGTCTGATGGTTCCCGTGATGTGAATGGCGAAGAACAATTAAGTATTTGTGCCAGGTGAGTTGATGAAAATCTCTGTTCTCATGAAAGTTTTCTTGTGTTCTACAGTATATCAAAAAACTACTGGTAAGTTTATAGCTTCAGTTATTCTGGATGAGATGGTGACACTCCAGCTTTCAATTGCTCAACTCAGTGGACAAGTTTATGATGGCTCTGGAAATACGAGTGATGGCTCTGGAATTAGTGTCCCATCTATTATATGTAAACAGCAACTTCTTGCTTTGTACGTACATTGTGGAGCTCAGTACTATTCTTGTGATTAAGGGTGTCTGTAGTGCATGAGAAGTAGTGAGAAACTCTTTGCAGTTCGTGCATGAACTATGAGTACTGTTTTCGCAGTAACTTTCAGTGAGGTCACGATTTTTTTGCTCTAATCGAGGCTCATGCTTGTGGTCTCGTCTTAAACATTGTAAACATTACATCCTTGTGTCCCAGTAGGTGAATTTGTAGACTTAGTCTAATAACGGGAGTTGTTTAACATTATGAAGAAATTCTCTCTACGTTGCAAAAGATGAAGACTGACGGAATTGTCAACACATCTTCAGGATCAGCAGCTGGGCTTTTGCGACTTTTTTAAGAATGATCTACGTTTCTTGGGCTCATATGGCTAGAGATATTATCAGAGGTTGGAGCTTTTTAACAGGACACTTAAAGACCCAATTTCAGTGTCAAAATGGGAAATAATACAAATAATAAATGAAAACATGAACTTGAATAATATGCTTAGTCACTGATCATAAGTTCATTGTACTGTCATGAAACCTACAAATTAATATCATCGACCTGGAAATCCCATTAATTATAATAAATATTGTCAACAGTACCATCAATACAAGGATGTTATAAAATAGAGGATCTGTCCATACAACAAAATCGTGAAGTCAAACGTCACAGCTTCGCCACACCTACTCTGTTCATTCCTCGCTACTAAGATTGCAATGCTTAGAGCCAACAATCATGGCAGAAACGTGAGTAGCCAATCAGAGGTGCCGGCTCAGACGATGCTCTGTTGTTTTTTGGCTTCATTGAGTTCATATGTTGAAGGTACGTATGGGTAGATCCTCTATTTTATAACATCCTTGCATCAGTAGGATTCTTTGTGTCGCTGGAATAGAACCTGTTATCACCATTGATAGGATTTATATCCTAAATTGCAGCACTTTAATTCATGTTATGTGACATTTTGAAAATTAAGGGGGGGGTGCAATGACATCAGCCTTTCTTTAAATTTGGCCCATAATGTTGAGTGAAGGGTGCTGTCCTCCCAAGAAAATTTTTGGTGAGCACGCGTATGCGACCCCATGCATATATTCAGGTATTCTGTGCTGGCGGTCCTAAATGTTATGAGTATAAGGTTATAAACCCCGTCAATAATAAAACAAAAACAGTTTGCAAAATTAAGGGGATTAAATTGAACACTGCAGTATTAAAAACATATTAACTTTGATCAGATAAGAGTAATGATCCTAAACAATTTACCTGGTATTAACATTCATCTCGGTCATCAAACTGCTTGCACAAAAGACCCAAAGTAATCACTAAAACTGAGAATTATAAAATATATCAAACTGCTTCCAATAAAAGGAAACGTAATGTTAACTATGACACTCTTCCCTATGTGCATAAAAAGAAAACGAAGATAGAGTGAATACGGTATTTTGGTGGTGTTTACCTTTTATATGTGGAGAAAGATGAATAATCAAATTTTAAATAATAATTATTATTTTAATGAGACTGAAAAATGCGTTGGTCTTGCATATAACGATGATGATGATCTGGGAAAATTTTCTGTAGTTATTAATTTGTGATTATTATAAGCGTATACGTTTTTCAGTTGATGAATTGTATAATTTTCTTCATATTGACAACTATTTAAATGTTAGTACAAACACTTCAATGCCTACAGAATTTTCAATTAGCGACAATTACAAGGTGTTGTTATCGCATAATTTCAAAGGCAATCGTCAGTTTTACAGTTTCATCCAATAATGATTATAACGACCAAGTAAATTTTTGATTTTATACTTGGAGAACACTTCTTTACTTGCCATGTATTCAACACGTAATATCTACCTGTTCACAGTTATCTGAAGATGAAAAAATATGCTCAAACTTGTTTTAATCAGAATACTTGTACTATTCCAGAATTTACTACTACTGCTACTACCCATTTATCGTCTGAACGAATCGCACTAGAAATATTGATATTCTTAGATCGTAATAATAATAATATTTTATTATATTCCTAATTATTTTATATTTTAGGATATGGAATGGCAAACCCCTTTTACATGTATGATACCGGACTAGTGATGGGTAAATACTCGGGAAGATATTTTTCGGGGAATATTCCCGGGAAGATTCCCAAAATGGGAATTTTTCCGGAAATTTATATAGAATCACAAAGAAAATTACATATTATTACTACATTATTATTTCAAAGTTAAATTCGTTTTTTATCACAGTATATTATTACAGTTGTCTCGAGAAGATTCTTTAAAATGTATATTCTGAACGGTACTATGTTACTTTATTAATATTTTATTATATTTAAAGAGTACGCATAAATGTATATTTACTTAGAATATGTTCTATGAAAGTAAATATATGGAAAAAATGGTATAGTAAGTCCACATATTTTTAAACCGCTAAACCGTTTAAATTTATAAGTAAGTGGATTTTCTAAACTTCACTCTACTACTGATATTATAAACATATTAATTTTTTAAATGTTATAAACAAATTAGATTGGATTACTGCCAGAAGATAGGCCTACATGTCTCACCGATTTATCAACATTTGCGCATACATACTTATGTTCACAAAATTTGCAAGATACTGACTTATCTTTATAATTTTGGACGTAACATTTCAACACATGACCTTTCTTCCTAATTATTTCTCGAAAATTCATGCGTTAATTCACATGTAAAAGAAGTTCGAGTTCCTCTTCTCAAGCTCAAGTCAGAGACAGGAGACAGACCGACGTCTATTACTGAAGATGGTTCGGGTGTATTAATTATACTTCATCTCTATTTCTACATAATTTCTACTTTATTTTACAAACTGGTTGCTTTCCATCATTTGTAAATTAGTACTTTGCTACTTTTTAGTGCAAATGGAAATGGAACAAATAAATCATATTACTGTATTAGTTATATAAAGTACAGTGAACGAAATTTTTTTTAACCTCCAAAATATTTAAAGCCTAGAAGTAAATCATAATAAATGAAAATAAAGTAATCAGTCATACGGTTCTTATAATTTGGAAGATAAAATAAAGAAATGGAAATAAATTCCTTCCCAGGAATTTATTTGCCAGGAAAAATCCCGGTAATATTCCTATTTTTTTTATTTTCCTTCCCACCGGGAATATTCCCACTGCCCATCACTAGTTAAGGGTTTGTCACCTACTTCATTTCTATTTCTACATAATTTTACATTACTTTACAAAATGGTTTCTTTCCATCATTTTAAATTAGTACTTTGCTACTTTTGGCTGATCAGATTTTGCACCTATTTTTTTTGCGATATTATTTTCCGATGTTTTTGTTTTATGGTTTCATACGTTAAATTACGTTAGCAACATTAAATTTAGACAGAATTACCGAGTAAGCGTTAGCAGGTGAAGGCGGGTTAGAGCCCCGCAGAGCACGTTGTTTTCTATCTTCGTTACCAACAATTCACTTTCTTTTCTCACATAAATCACTTCGACTTTCCTTTACGGTTTGTACAAATCTCCTACTGTCCCAAAAAATGTGTTCGATACTTTCTTGACTACTTGAACACTACTATCAACTCCTTCTTCCGTAAATCATCCTACTTTTTGCTAGTTTTGGCCCTCCAATACTAAAAAATTACTCTTTTTTAGTGCAAATGGAAATGGAACTTGAAAAAACATATTATTAGTTATATAAAGTACTGTCAAAACATTTTAAACTTTTTAACCTCCAAAATCTTTAAAACGTAGAAGTAAGTCATAATATATATTAAATAAAGTAATTAGTCATATAGTTCTTATAATTTGGAAGATAAAGTAAAGAAATGGAAATAAATTCCTTCCCGTGAATTTATAGGTCAGGGAAAAAACCCGGGAATATTCCCATTTTTTAAATTCCGTCCCACCGGGAATATTCCCACTGCCCATCACTAAGTCCGACAAACGAGTTCAAAATTAAGCTAATAGACGACCATAGAAACTGAGAAAAACATAAACAAATTCTATATAATAGTTAAAAGTGAGCCAGTAGATGGCAGCACAGTACTTCCTAAAATAATTGAAGAAATTTTCTCACAGTTTCCATAAAGTATAAAACACAGAACAGCTAATCATATGCAAGTATACATTATAACAGAAAAGATATCAACTTATGTTCATATGATGTAGTTTCCTTTCTAAGAGTAACATTACATAAGGACACCCGTTGGTATCCTGGTGGTCCTTTCTTTTATTACATATATATATACACAGTGTGTACATACATACTAAACCAAGAAGCCTAGCCTCTCTTGTGTTTCTTACGGTGTCAGCGAGGACCAAGTATTGTAATACGTACTTGCGAGCACAACACAATTAGAGCACTTAGAGGATTGACGAAAGTTTTCACTTTCGGAGGGCGCTTGCTTTTTGAATCTCATCTATCATCCTTCTTTTCGTTTGCATCTTCATTTGGGCTTCGGCCCCAGGTTCCCTACGTATCATGGCGTATCTTAGCAATGCTTCCGGCTCATCGCAACTCGGTCACCAAACTCCAGCTAATATAGGGCCAAACGGTCGGCAGAAAACTCAACCCCGGATTGTTACCGGAACGGTACGGTCAGGACTTACCACCACTGTTTCTCCTACTTACGCTGACTGCATTAGTAGAGGGCAGCGCATTCGCTCTCGATCTCTCTCGGATGGTGATCCATCCATAGATCCGAAGAAACAGCGAGTTACATCTATTCTTGATCCAAGTACGAGCAACACCATGGATTGGGCATCATCTAATTCCGTCGATAACTCAAACTCACATCACCAACCAGAACCAATATATAACTTCCTGCTGACAGATTATGACCAAAAGTATAATACCGTTAGAGCAGTTTTTCAGCAGTTGATTAAATACGTGCCTCGTCCTGAGATACGCGAAATCGTCAAAACTCGCAGAGGCATTATACTAAAATCTACAAACTCAAATTTTGTATCGCATGTGCGAAACAAAGCCACATTTGAGATCTTTGGACCAAAGGCTAAAATCTCCGCACTAACTCCAAGTGCACGTAAAACTCCTCCTCCTCCTAGGCGATTGCCAATGCTATCCGTTGTTATACGAGGAGTTGAACCAGATCTCACCGATGAGGAAATCTATGAGGAATTACATCAGGAAGGATTTCCTGTAAAGCGATGTATCCGGATAAAGAACGCTAACGGTGCAACATATCTTGTACGGGTTCTCACCGATCAACCACAGTTGATAGACCAGCTTTTGTCCACTGGAGCTTACATTTATCGAAGACGTTACAAAGTAGAACCTTCTCGCACACCTCCTCCTCTTCCGTTAAGATGCGAGAGATGTCAACTGTATAATGCACATCCCACATCCGAGTGTACTAATGATAATAAGTGTGGCTACTGTTCATTACAACATGCTACGAAGGATTGCCCCAATCAAAAGGCGCCACCACAGTGTAGTGCGTGTCCTGAAAAGCATCCTACATATAGTTACAGATGTAAAGCTAAGCCACAACCGGAACCTTCTAAACCAGAACTTGTTGCACCGATAAGGTCTGCTGACCGTCCCACTCCACCTGCAAACTCTTTGCTTCATCCTGTTACTGTTGAAGATCTGCTCCGATTCCTAACGATTAGTCTACAGAACATTCATCCGTTTCTTCGCACTCACATTCTCAACCAAATCATCCATGCAGCTAAACTTCTGTTTAACCTTCAACTCCATGCAACATATTCTGGACCAACAGTTCATTTTCAAATACAACCTATCGAAGTTTACGTTTAATATGGCAGCTTCCATTTGCAATATTTTTTGTATTTTCGTAATGGCGTATAGCTTCTTATTTATGAACATACGCTCACTATTGACACATCAAGTACTATTCACGCAGTTATTACAGGAAGAACACATCTCAGCCTTCGCACTCAACGAAACTTATCTGGCTCCTTATCTACAGTGTTACATACCAAAATATAACTTACTACGTCATGATGCTCCGTCCGGACCCCGTCTATACGGCGGTACAGCTATCGGCATTAGTACTCGTCTACCATACCGCACTGTTACCATGCCTCAAACTTTCAATCTGCCTGAATACAATGTAACTACTCTCTACCTTCGGGGTCGCACAGTCACATTTGCCACAATCTATGTTCGGCCAGGAAAGATTCTCAACTATGATTTCTTTCGTTTCATTGATACGCAATCCCGGCATTATATTATCATGGCAGACTTGAATTTCCATAGTAGAACACAGCGTGACAAACAGCAATTTCTTGATTTTATACAAACTTCCACTACAGGAGAATTTCACATCTTGCCACAACCTACGAGGCCAGCTAGCAACACAACGCCTGACGTAGTAATAACCTCGTCTTCTCTTTCTCCTCTCATTAACATTACTGTACTAGATTCCATCGGCAGCGATCATGTTCCTGTTAAACTAGAACTTCAATGTACAGTGAAGTCGTCAAATCACTTACCAGCTAGAAAAATTTATCTATATCATAAGGCTAATTGGGATCAATACCGATCCACAATAGACGACGCCATTAGCACACTCACTATACCTACCTCACAGCATAGTCTTGATCACGTTATCACTGACCTTACTGCAGCAATTCAAGGAGCAGCGGAACATTCTATTCCGTCTACTCATGTACAACCGCATAAACCTATTTTGCCACCAAGATATCTTGCATTAATTTCTGCTTCACGTCGAGCTTATCGTGAATATAGAACCAGTGGCAACTTGGAGGCACTGCGCTTACACCGCCAATATCTCCGAATAACACACAACTACATTGTAGCATACAAGAAAAGACAGTGGATTTTAACCTGTAATACTCTTACTGCAGAAACTCATCCCAGCAAATATTGGCGTAAATTCAACCAACTTACTGGAAAAACGTCTCGTACACCCTATCCTCTTATTCACAACCATCAAGCTCTTAATAATGACATCGACAAGGCTAATATTTTTGCTACATTTTTCCAAGAAGTCTTCACTCCTCTTTCTGGAGGGCACACACCGCACCGCCTTCAAACTTCTATCAATCGTCACGCAGATCCGACCGCTCCTCATCTACAGCCTTCTGACCACCATACTCTGGAACCTAATAATCCACTTACTCAGGCTATAGACCCAGATGACATCAGGGCTATTTTAGCAACCAAACGCAGTACGGCACCTGGATTCGACTCCATCACATATGCTCTCATCAAACAAACACCTCCTTCTTTCATTCTGATTCTAAGCCATATTTATACTTTTATCCTGCGCACTGGTTTCTTTCCGCTCGATTGGAAGTATTCTAAAGTTCTTTTATTTCCTAAGCCTAAGAAACCACCATCCGACGTACAGTCGTATCGCCCAATCCATTTAACAAGTTGTCTCTGCAAATTATTAGAACGTATACTCGTTCGTCGGCTCCACGACCACCTCCTCGTGCACAATCTTCTGCCGATCCATCAAGCCGGGTTCCGACCGCGATTCAGTACACTCGATCAGCTCTTAAGACTCGCCACTGCTATTTATAACCAATACAACAAGGGATTTCCTTCTTGTTTAGTTACGTTTGATTTGGAAAAGGCATTTGATAAGGTCTGGCATCCTGGCTTGATATACAAATTACATAACTATATGCTGCCCATATCTTACATACGATTAATCAATACTTTCTTAACAGGACGTCTTGCATATATTTCTATTAACAACGCTTTATCACACCCCATATTCTTACATTCTGGCGTACCTCAAGGTTCTTCTCTGTCTCCTTTGTTATATTTACTGTACGTTGCTGATCTCAGACTGACTCCTCACGTCCAAGTCTACCAATTCGCCGATGACACAGCATTTCTCACAACAGCTCGCACTATCCAGCGTATTAATAGACTCATGCAGCCAGCTATCGACACATTTGTCCGTTGGTGTCAGGTCTGGAGACTCAGTATTAACTCAGCGAAAACACAATCTGTAGTTTTTCTACAACCACGTAGACGATCCAGAGTATTTCGCAATCCGAATTTATTAAATATTCACGTGGACGACACGCCAGTTCCTTTCACACCATCTCTTACTTACCTTGGGGTGATATTTGACTCAAAGCTTACGTGGACTCCGCATCTTAAGAAAATTGTTACTCAAGCTAAGAACAGACTAAATCTACTTAAACGTTTAGTTGGAACCAGCTGGGGTTTACGACCACCTACTGTCCTCCACACTTACAAAGCTTTTATGAGGACTACTTTAACCTATGGCCATACAGCTTGGGCCGCAGCTCCCGACAAATTTTATAAACAATTGTCTATAATGGAGCGGCATGCTTTTAGATTGGCCTATAGAATTCACTTACCAAGCCCGACCAGACTTCTCTACGATCTCATAGACTTTCCACCACTGCTCACCCATCTAGAACAACTTCGCATTCGTTACATCACGAAACGCTTTGATTTACGACACCCCATGCTTCAGGATATACTACGATATGACCGAGACAATGATGCACCGCCACGATACGTCGACACTCCGCTCCAACACTATCTTACACTGTATCACTTGCAAATGGATCCTGCCGATCGAGACCCAGAAGTATTTGCTATATATCATCCACGCCATTTGTCATCTTCCATCTATCCATCATATGCACAGTAATAACCAACTAACATGGGCCTCCTCTGTCTACATCAGTTCCTGAATAGCCCCAGGAACAGAAGATAACAGCATCCGTTCACTAACAGAACCTAGTGTTGTGGCGTCCAGTACAATTCATCCTCATTTTCATCATCATTTCTAAATATTATTTCGTTAAGTTATAATTTCTGTTACTGTTTCTCTTATTTGTTATTATATTCACGCACTTAGCCTTCATGCACTGACAGTTTGTTATTTTCTTGTTTCATATTTCTAATAGCCTCCATGCACATATTACCTTTATGTTATTATTATTATTACGTTTTTGTGTCACCTGTTTCAACTTATCTCTATTGTGTATATATGTATATATGTTAATTACTTAAAATAATGAATGAATAAAGGAAAACCCCCTTAGACCAACCACAATTTCTGTAGTCTCAACATTCCTAATACAACACTTCCCCGAAGAAAGGGCGCAACCCTTTAACCGGGTAGACGACAAAAAAAAAAAAAAAACAGTGTGTACAGTGTGTTCGCTTATACGTACGAGCCGAATGATGGCTCTAATGTTTTTTTGTGGAAGCGATAGGCGTTTTATGTCTAAGCTTCAAAAGTAGTTGAAATATGTTCTACATGTTTTGTGTTATAATGGGTATAATTCGCTTCGGGAATTCTGATTCATTTCTGTCATTCGATTCGTTGAGTTCAAGGAATCACAAAAAGTAACGACTACTTTCGTTACTTTGATTACAAGGACTCATGCGTCCCTCTGAATCCCTGTACTCACTTGCCTTCTGGGTTACTTTCCCTCAATTCTGATTCCCGTACTCGAACACGTTTTCAAAAGCTTGTTCCTCGCTTTTGCCATTGTATTCAGTTACAGTTTGGCTTCGTAGTAGTTCGTATATCTTCGGCAGTATACTATTCATAAAGCAATCAAGTAGAATTCTGCTTCGGGTGAGTGAAAGGGAGAAAAGGAAAGAATATTTTTCAGCAACTGACCTTAAAAGGAAATAGCAACTCCCACTCCATCCTCTTTAGGGGGAGTAACTCCAGCGAGTGGTGCAAAATAGTTGTTTTCATTCTTCCTTCCTTAATGAACACGCGACGCAGAACTGCCATAAGTTTGATAGTACTGTTGTGAATATCTGCGGGACGGCTAAATAAAAGAATGAAGGGTTAAGTTTTACTGTATTATATTTAAAAAAAAAAATCGTATTGGTTATTTTGAAGTGAATTAACATAATATCCTTCGAAAGTAAGAAATTATGTGGAAAATAGAATGAAATTTGAGATAAAAAAAAAATGTAGAACGCAAAACTTTCTGGCCTCCACTACAAATCAAGACTTTACAAACAGCAGCTACAAGCAGTGTGCGGACTGCGTGGAGAATACTGGGGAATTCCTCCCCCGGAAAAATTGAAATCTCCCGTGACTCAATAGAAATTGGGAAATAAATTAATTCGCTTACTGACTAAAGTGACAAATTCGACAAGGTTCAAAAATTTAAGGTACCGGTACTTTCTGCGCAAGAATTGTAAGAGTGACCCCGCATAGCGTAGTCGCTAATACTCTGTCGCCTTTGGTGTGAGCGGCCCCGGGTTAGCAACTAGAACAATGAATTCAACGGCATTAAATGATAAATTGTGTTGTCTTTGCTATATTTTCAAATATTACAACTACTTAATTCTAATAATTGTATTTCAAAATGATTTTGCTTATTACAAATATAATAAAAGTATTATTTAACAATTAGAACACAGCCGTATAAGGGTTCAAATTGAATTGCAACTGCTCAAAATAACAAAAGATGGAGACATTTTGTTTCTGCATCTATGAACTATCTGGTTCCTTACGCCATAGCCGGAGAGGGGGCTAGGTGTAGTTATCCCCCAACTAAATATAGCTTATATTTATGTTTCTAAAGCTGATCAAACGTTAAAAATTGTTGATCATACCTGATCAAACGATTGACATAAGAAAAAGTCAAATCGGAGGTGTAGGAGGACAGGCTCCAGGGACGTAAATAAGGGTCCCGCAAACCCCGCATTGCGTGGGACCTCAAGCCATCAGAGGGCCCCCAAATCGGGAAGTGGGACGTAGAGAAGCGGCCCCGCTCCACGCTGTCTGCGGGAGAGCCCCCAAGCCTTTAGTGACGCCACTGACTGGCCCCCATTTTCTAGCCATTATTTCTCTGTTGGTAAAGTTGATCAAACCTGATCGAACACAATTGGCATCGAAAAATTCCGAATCTGGCGTGAAGAGGGGCTAGTGTGTAGTTTGTCCCCCTTACTAAATATAGCTTATATTTATGTTAGTAAATCTGATCAAACGTTAAAAATTGTTGATCATACCTGATCAAACGATTGACATAAAAATAATTTTAATTTTTTTGTGAGGGGGGTACTAACTGCGCGCAGGTGATTACAATCTTCCAAAGTCTCCCAAATTCTGTTTTTATATGCAAATATGTAAGAAAGACTGCCAGTGTAAATAGTTGTAAATACATTTAAAAACAATTTGCATATAACTAGAGAATAGATGGCACCACACTTATTACTTTGTTGTTTGTCCCCTTGTATGGGCAAAGCCGTGGATTCTCAAACCGCTGGATTAGAGAAAGGGGAGGAGGAAAACAGTTTAGCTTCTTCTTCCTGTTTAAGGGAGAAGAGGAGAGAGCACTCACAAGAAGAATCAAGCAAAGAAGGTGTTTTTCTGTTAACGCATGCGCACTATAATAGCCATATGCTTCCAAGGTGTCTTTTTGTCTACCGTTTCGTGTGAGCATTCGTTACTAAATCTTGTCAATCTCTCCAATGCAGATGTGAATTGAATCCAGGTATCATATGTCTAACTTTACATCCGAATCCAAATGAATACTTTGAGTCCTTGGACTTGCAAGATTCCGCAATGAATCCGAGTCCTTTGAGTTGTTTTGAGTATTCGTTGATTTGAGTACTCAAGAAGAGTCGTTACTTTGTAACGACTCCACAAGAAACGACCCATCACTAGTAGCAAGACATATTTATTACGGGGAGGTTTATTTAGGATTTAGATTTGTTATTTCGCCATCGAAGGCCATTTCGCCAAGGGAAGGAAGGAAGTGGCCTATGCTAGTTACCATTTGCCTGCTGTAAATGAGCAAAATTTCATTCAGGGTGGCTGCATTAAAAAAGAGTTTTACATATTTTCGACCAAGTGCTCCCACCGGGAATCGAACCCGGGACCGCTCACATCGAAGACGATAGTGTTAGCGACTACGCTATGCGTTGCCCGAAATAAAAACTGATGTTGCAATAAGAAACACATCAAAGAACACCATAAAATTGTACATTTATTTATTATTTACAAAATCTATTTACTTTTGAATTATGAAAACCGTATATTTGTGTTTGCTTAATACAAGCTCTTTCCAAGGTACTTTGTTTCATGTTAATAATTAAAATTGAAGTATTTATTTTTTAAATAGAATAAAATTATAGAGCAATTTTAGGTTATATCAATACCAAATAGAAATATACGTTTTATTCCTCCGTTGCACTCCATTTTCTACCTACAAACATAAACTAGACATTACAGTATATTAATATTCATAAATAACGTTGTTTACTATGATACTGTTCTTTGGAATTGCACCTGGTTTCCTTGGATGCTTGTCATGGTTGCAATAATAAGGTACGGTTTGAAATTCTTGAAATGGGTAACGGCAATGGAAGATGTTTGGTGCATCTAAGAAGAAACATACTATTTTACACAAAAATGAGTAGAATTCGAAAATTTGAATTAAATTTGGCAAATATGGTTGCAAGAATTTCACTGGTTTTGAGACAATTTGAAAATTGTCTTCGGCACTATTTTTAGAGAAGGCAGAAAATAATTTAAAGGGTTCCTCCGTGGCAACGGGCCTCATTCACACGCTCTTAATATCTAGCATCTTGTACATTATCTAGCGTATCTTGAATCTTTCCTCTGGAGAACAGAGCAAACAGAAAATATTGATAGTTCAACCGTCGTCAGCAATAATCCATCCTGGATAGCAGCAATCAGTGGCGCAGTCAGGATTATATTTTGGGATGAGCAAGACGGCATAGTACAGTATTCTGCAAACGACGTGCTGTACCATCTGATATGGACAAAATTGAAAGTCTAGTTATCCCTATTATTAACATGCTAAAATGTCTTAAAATAAAAATTCAAATTCATGAATTCCCTATTAAGGATCACAATTTTAAAAGCGTGTACTCATTTTATACATCTTAATTTTTCTATGTGATTACGCACTCTTTACAAACATTTATTACTCTGAGAAATTAATTCATAATTTTCCATGCTTCTTTTTTTTTATTTTGTACAGTGCTTAGACTTAATTCGATATTCATTTATATATTGATATTTTCTTAGATTTGTTCCTACATTACAAACTTTGCGATACTACTGAATAAAATGTGCAAAAAAAAAAAAAAAAAAAAAAAACTTTACAATTTATAACAACGGACTTTTAAATGTAGTCGTGAACTAATCGAAATTTTCAAACTCTATGAGAAGTACAGGACATTTCCAAGATCAAACTTTTTAATAGCTATGTAAATACAGAAAATACAACAATTTTAATATATATATATATATATATATATATATATATATATATATATATATATATATATATTATCACTTAGCACGTTAACCTCCACAGATTAACAATTTCATACAAAACACATTCTTGTTAATCAGTGCAATATAACCTACTACACTGGCGTAAGTACTATGGAGCGAGTGGAGCACTAGCTCCAGGCTGCACAGTGAAATTACGCAAGGGCAAGAAACATACGGAAAAACTGTTCCTTATGCAAAGAACATTTGGAAACATTTCAAAATGTAAGCTATGAATATTAGTAGTTCATAGGCAAGAACCGATACCGAGGCCGGATTCAAGAATTTTTGAGGAAAGGGCTAAACTTGAGATATTTTGGTTTTCTAAGAGCGTGGAGTGCAGCGCTTCATAATACTATTTATCTTTGCCTTCTGGAGGCGGCATTGAGGAAAGCCATGTTGTTCAACACGAGAGGATACCGGTTTTCCATGAACTGGAAACACATACATTTTCTGCAAAGAGTGGAGAACGCACTCAAATCTTCCATTACAGATCAATTTTAAAACTTTTTTTCAATAGCCTTTGAACAAACCCTTCATTAATGACTAACTTGTATATTTGATTTCTCATTAGGAGGCGCGCTAGCCCCTCGCCCCATTTCTGGATCCCCACTGGGCGATACCCGGACAATCGTCACCGCAGTGTTTGTCTCAGTGTTTATTACCATCGTTTTGTTATTGTGTTACTTTATTTTATTATTATCGTTATTTTTTGTTATATTATATTAAGGATAATAAACCATTTTTAATTTAATTTTCTTTGAACATATATAATACGGTATAATGCAGCTGAAATGCGTAGGGCAAGAGTCAGGTACGAGTAAATCGATAATCCATCGATCGAGGGTGCACTAAAACTAGTTACGCCACTGCCGTACTAAATGATTAATAGTTATTCAGTACAGTAGTCTACAATGAATTCACAATTTGAGAAGTTCTACATATTTACAATTTGGTATTTAATCTTGGCTTCTTTGCAAGTCAATATCATCGTGGCTCACTGAAAACTCTCTGTTTTCTGTAACATGAGCGAGACCATTTAACGTATCTTAATCCATTGTAGCCGGAAGATAAAACTTCAACCTCGTTAAACACCTTTCAAGAGTACATGAACTCACAAAGTAGCAAAAATCTGTAGCAGCACATGCACAACGATAACGTTGTAGAGAGTGGTCCAAAAGTAGATATACAATCTTGTACTGATTTGGATATGACAATTTACATAATTTCTTATTGTTACAAGTGCAGATATTGACTTAACTTCTTTTGCTGTTTTTTAAAATTTCTTTTCACTTGTAGCTTAAGCCTGGAACAAACCAAAGCCAATAAACTCTTTTTTAAAACAAATTAAAATGTCATATTTGATCAATGCAGTACTGTATATCTACTTTTGGGTCACCCTGTATATTGTTTATTTTAATAGTAATTTGGGCAGCAGTGCTGAAGCATTTGCTATGAAATAGAAGAACAAGAAGAAAATATTGTAAGTAATGCTAGTAGATTGATCAAGATGTTTTGTTTGTTCTTTGCCATGGTGATGTTAGCCGTTGTCAAGGAAATGTAATTGTAAGAGTCGCCATAGTTCTTAGATGTACAATACAGGGTTTTCATAAAGTCTGGATGGATTTAATTTGCTTATAATTTTCATAAAATAGCTCATAATGAAATCAAATAAAGTGCAAACGGTAGACAGTGAATTCCTCATTCCGGAACTGGAGGCACGTTGAATCCAGAACGACATCGTGTTCCAACAGGACGAGGCACCCCCTCACTATGCAATCAAGGTGACACAGTTCCTTGACGAGAAATTCCCTAATCGATGGATTGGGCGCGGTGGCCCGACCACTTGGCCGCCAAGATCACCCGACCTTACCCCCTGCGACTTCTGGCTTTGGGGTCATGTGAAAACGGAAGTTTATGCAAAGAAGCCAAGTGGTTTGGAGAACTTAAAGGACAAAATCAGGGCGTCTGTGGCTGGCATTTCGGATCAAACACGGCGGAACGCTGTGAGTGGATTCCAGCGCCGCCTACGCGAATGCGTGGACGTAAATGGCGCCCAGTTGGAGGTGTGACGGTGAATGAACTGAGCTGATGCAGATTACAGGTAAAAATTTAATCCTTCCGCTACCGTTTGCACTTTATTTGATTTCAATATGAGCATTTTTATGTAAATTATAAGCGAATTAAATCCGACCATACTTTATGAAAACCCTGTATTGATGGTGCTTTAAAATACGTTATTACCGTCAAATATAGAGTTTGATGCATTTTAGACTGGTGTATGTTTCTTCAAGTCCATTTTACTTTACGTAATAGGTCTAACTAAATAAAAATATAAGGTAGCGTTATACACGGATATTAAGATTTTCTTTCGGACATTCAAAAAGGCATTCTTTCGGACATGGGAGCACTTGTTTTTGGCATGCTGGTTCAGTGATTTTTCCAGAGTTCAAACTCATTCTTCAAAATAATTTTACATCAACATCGTTTTTATAAAATTTGAACACTAGTTCAACATCGGCAAATTGATTTTCTTGCACAAATCGTGGAAGAAATTGATGAAAGCTTCAAAGACTCTTTGTTGCGTTTCAAACAATGAAGTAATTTGTTGATAATAGTTTATGTGCGTTCAAAATATAAATAACCGGTATAACCCTTACCGATGCACTTATGAGACCCCAGTTCTCATTGTTGATATCTGAGAATGTGAGATTATGAAATAAACGCTTATGCCTTGTTTGAGAGATCATATGTTTCAACTCGTAGCTCTAAGAATTTCTGTGTACAAAGATAGTTAAACTAAAATTTACTGATCGTTTGTATAACTTGGTAAAATTTACTGTTATATCTAGGTTTAACAACCGGTTCTGCGAACTAGAAATATATTAACAACCTGTTTTAACGAACCTGTTCGAACCGGCTAAATAGCACCACTGGCTATCATTTATACGCTGCTGTAATTGACAGTCAGAATCCTGAAAAAAATATTCTACATATAATCCAGATGACCCTTCGATTACAGTTTCGATTTCGATTACAGTTTTTTTTTTGAGGTGAGTAGGTGCAAGTAATACTTTATTTCTTTATGCAGAAAGTGAGGGGCATCAATTAGTGGAAAAAAGGATTACAGTTATCCTTTCGAGTTATATATGTACATACGGCGTGAAAACTAGTTGTATTGAAACAAATTTTGAAATATATTAAATTTAAGTCAGACCCGTAACCGAAGAGACCGTTTGTATTCCATTTTAACAATTAAATTACTGTAATCAAGTAAAATAAATATACAGTTTAAAAAAGTATGTTGAATTGAAAATGCTTCGTTAACAGTAACTGGTATTGACAACTCATCACTTTCAAAATTTTGTTCAGAGGCCGAAAGAATCTTTTTTTTTTAGAGTCTTCGTCAGCCTCTCATCGTGTTTCAATTTTCGTAGCTTTCTTTTTCAATTAACTGCTACATTTCTTTAACATCGGCCATTATTATTACATGAAAAAGAAATAACTATTAAAAAGTCAAATCACATATCATTATAAATAATAATAATAATAATAATAATAATAATAATAATAATAATAATAATATAATAATAATAGTAGTACTAGTAGTAGTAGTAACACTACCCAAATAATAAAAACCTTTTATATACCTCCGCGACGAAAATAGGAAATGCTGATTTTGAAAATCACAATAAGAATGCCCTATCACGTCACGTTCAAAATATATTTACAGAATTATTATTTGCTTTATATACATTATAACCACTATTATCGAACAGAGTTTGCGAAATATTTCTCAACCAATATTCAACCAATTTACAGCAAATTTGGAGGGTAAGCTTCTAGGCCTATTCAGTTATGTCCCTCGAAACATGAGACAGGTCGGTTGAATAGGGGTTGACACAGAGCCCAGAAATTGTGTAGTATAGTCATGATTTTACTGTATTATACGTACATTAAAACGTTTCGATACAAATTGTTGCTAGGTAACGCCTACAAAGTTTTAACACATTTATAAAAACATGAGACTCTCTTTTTAAATGATATTACTAATGTAAATTGATATGCATTTAATCATACGTTACAATAACGTAGAGAAAAACTAGGAAAAAAAACTTTTTAGGTTCACGGAGTTTATATATTTATACAAGGCCTTGTTTATTAAAGGCCTTAGAATTATCAACCTTTTGATGATTATTTCATCATTAAGTGTCTCCCTTTGTCAGTCTATCTACACTATTGATACCATATATTATAATGAAATATGACTCTTACCTTCCATACAAACACTTGCGTTTTTGTCTTTCAACCCAACAGCATGGAACTCCGGAACTAATGACAAAGTATTACCATTATAAATCAATACGGCTTTCAAATTAAATTTTGAGGAATCAATAAAAAAATCTGTATTGTATAAAACACCTATTTTATTAATGAAAGTAGTAACTTCTACACACAAACAGATATTCTTTTCCATAGGAAAATATCGTGCAAAGGGTTGATGTCTCTGTCGAAACACATAAATTTTTGTACCAGGAATAATAATGTCAATTGCTGTAGTCTAGAACCTAGAAGTTCGGATGCTTCTTTGTACAAATTTAAGTCCCGTGCTAAATCATTTGAACCATCCCGCTCTATTAAATGTATATCATTGTCAGCATGTATTGGTATATAGTCCGTATTATTTTTACGTAGTAACCACTGGCTGTTGTGAAACTTCTGGTTCATTCCAGCCATCTTCTTCCACTGTCCCTGTGTCCGGGGGTACATATATTGGTAAATCTTCACTGTGAGGCAGAAGTCGTATGGCCGAAGGAATATCAGGATATTGTATGACGTGATTATTTTTTCTAGACATGCCGGAGATCTTAGTCATGCAGAAGTAACAGTCATTAAGGTGGTTTGTTGGTATCCTGCACACCATCGGTACAGCAAACGCTAAGGCCTTTAGTTTCCCATGCAACCACAACCTAAGATTTTTGATACAAGTTATGCAGCACTGATAAGGAGCCCATGGCTTGTAACGATCACCTATTCGAGAACCAAAGTACAAAGAATAAGCAAGTTTCGTAGTGTTATATATTTTCTTCCTTTGTGGTTTGAGTGTAAATCTACCACACACATAACAAAAATTACCCGGATGATTAATACACGTTCGACGTGAACCAATTCGTTTCATTTTGTAACAATAACTCACTTGATACACAACAGTAAACGGCAAGGCCTTTAGTTTGCCATGCAACCACAACCTAAGATTTTTGATACAAGTTATGCAGCACTGATAAGGAGCCCATAGCTTGTAACGGTCACCAATTCGAGAACCAAAGTACAAAGAATAAGCAAGTTTTGAAGTGTTGTATATTTTCTTCCCTTGTGGTTTGAGTGTAAATCTACCACACACATAACAAAAATTACCCGGATGATTAATACACGTTCGGCGTGAACCAATTCGTTTCATTTTGTAACAATAACTCACTTGATACACAGCACAACACTCGATTTCTAAAACAATATGCTTCAAACGTACTTAAATAATACATTCGGGAAGAGATCTTGTCAACAACACGCTGCCACGCGTTAAAGAGATCTTGTCAACAACTCTGATTTCTGACACTTGACACAGGTACTTATTTTTCTGTTAAGCGAAGGAGAAAACAATAAGACGATGTTGCATAGGTTTTCTCACTTTAAATCATCGGTAGGCTATAAGAACGAAAGTACATAGTACCTATTTAATATGCGGCGCGAGTGAGCAAACAAATGAAATTTTTATAATCTAAAGGACTTACAAGTAGTGTTGCAGGGGTTTTTATTGCTAATTTTATCGATGTGATTATATATCTTACCGACAAGATTTGTTTCGTTTACCATTGTTAAACTAGGCATTTAGCAAATTTTGAAATGTCACAAAACGAATAAACTACCATTATCTCCATTACGATTAAGGTTTCTAGCGACATTTCTTAGTACGTTTAGTGACATTATTCTCAACGTTGTTGGCCACACTGCTTATAATTGTTATCAATTTGAAAAAGAGGAAAGAGGGCTTTGAGAGGCACAATGTCCTTATGGCAAAGTATTTTAAACTTCCAATCTTCCTCGAGTTTTTACGGTTAACTATGCTTATTTTACGTTCTTCATAACAATAAATTATATGTATGAACGAGAAATAACTCATGTAATATCTCAGAACTGTGACCAAGGGCGTCGATCCTGGGGAGCCGGAAGGCCGGAAGGCCTGGTCAGTAGGTGAGACTGAATTATTCTACAGGTACCGTTATGTTTTATAAATAATATAGAAAGTAATGGGTTGTGTTGGCAGCCGGTTGTGTTAGGTTATTAGGGTTTGATGACATGCTTACGTTGTTTGGAAAGTTGTTATGTTTCTTTTTTTAGTTGTGCTGACATGGAAAGGTCATGTGTTCTTTTTTCGAGTCTGTATGCGTGTGTGTAGAGACTTTATACTGGCTATTTTTAAAAATAATAATGGAAATTTGAATTGGTTTGATTTGAATTAAATCTGTTGATACGTCATTCTGTATCACGCACTTTTGTAGTAGTGATTAAATTAATATTGCGCAGTAGTGATTAAATTAATATTTATATTCTCCTAATAAATTAGTCGGAACAAATAAGATATTCGAGCAATATGTGGGAGAATAAAAGATATTCTCCTAATATATTTAACGGTTCGATTTCTATGAAATCTCATAAAGTGGTAGGAAATTGTTTTATTTGTTAAAAAATAAGATGTTTGAGCAATATGTGAGAGAATAAAGATATTATACAAATGGATTTGACTAATAGAAACTTACATTATACCTGTTTTTATTTTTATATTCTCCTAATAAATTAGTCGTAAGAACTTATTTTGGGAGGAAACCATTTTATTAGAAGGTGAGAACACTTATAATGTGTAAAAGTTTAAGTGATACGTACTGGGATCGAACCCGGGACCCTTAGCATCGCAGGTGAACACTGTATTGTACGGGGATTGAACCCGGGACCCTTAGCATCGCAGGTGAACACTGTATGATGGGAGGGAAATATTTATTCATGCGGGATACATTGTGGATTCTCCGTCTGAAAGACGTCGTGTATAAAATATGTATACTTTGGTATGATATGTAATCCCGGTACATATACAGAGCGTGGTTTCCGTACATCTGTTGCTGATGAACTTAAGACATGAACTGAACTTTTCGCGCGCTTTTGGAAAACCGGTTGGGTAGGAGTGATGATATGTGCTTGCTAAAACTTGAATTTAAATACAAAGGAAGACCGTTGACACGTTTGGTAAACATTACAGAATACCGCCAGACTAATAGAAATAACTTTGGCGCCGCGGTAGGTGAACAAAAGAAAGATTGCGAACGTGGGAGATAAACATCACAAATTGGGAACAAACTAATAAAAATAACGTTAATGTTGGGAATGCCGAACACGTGATTACCTTGCGGTTATGAAAATACTTTAAATACAGGTTATAAGAGACAAAATATATAAAGATACATCATGCAGTTGTATGAGAAGAAGGATCTTTGCAATAGCAATATTGAAGCAATATCTGATGCTGAAACAGAAATATACGAATCATCGTCAGATGAAGAATTTGATTTTGATGCAATAGATTCACCAGCGCTAACAGTTTCACCAACACCGCCATCATCTCCAATTGTATTATCAAGAACATCACGATTTTGGGCTTTAGATTGTTGTTGTAATAGTGAAAAAGTGGATCGTGAATGTATAAAGAAGGCTATTGAAAAATGGAATTTTAATGAAACACTAATATGTGAGGGATGTACGACAGGATCTAATCATGATTTTGATCATGATTGTATGACGACGCGTCCAGAATTATTGGAAATCCGCGCTTGGAGTATTATAGCAAGTCCTAGTGTTGAAGATGATGCGTTTTATTTGTACGCAAACACGCATATTATCGGACTATTAACAAGAGAAAAATTTTATGACGCCTATGTGGAATTATTAAGTGATACAGACTATTTACCGGAATTACTAGAGATCTTCATAAGAAAAGACAAACGGAAAGCGAATATTTCAGATTGAAAAATGTATTCGAATAGTGCTAGTGTTTCATGTGTGTTATGTAATGGTGAAAACATTAATGTGAACTGTGTATTAAAAACTATAAAAGTATACTTACACAACAATAATCCAATGGAATGCGTGGAATGCAAGTTACATCTTCCTCATGAATGTAGACATTTTCATAATACTGGATCATTTGCAGTGAAGTATTTATCTCTTGACAAAACTCTTAGTGAACTCTTTGAAGTGTTTGAACAAGAACATAGTGAAATCTCATTTCGATGCTTTATGCATAAAACTTGTGATCTTTTACAAAATACAGAATTTGTTGGACAGATAATTCCGTTTTTTATTTTTCATACAAATGAAATTTCACCATGTGTAAATCAGTATATTATCGATATTCAAGGTTTTAAAATGTCTGATAACGAATTTATTATTCGTGAGTTTTGTTTAACTGCATGCGATGATACAGAAAATTTCCATTGCTTGGTAAAATCACCAGTTGAATATAATTTATTATCACTAGGATGTCAAAAACAAATTGACTGGTTAACATTAAATTTGCATGGATTGAAATGGGATAGCAAAACTGGATATACTGTATCATGCATACGAAACCTTGTATATCAATTATGCGCAAAGAATTCAACCTTTTATTGTAAAGGTTTAGAGAAATCTCTTTGGATTAAAAGAATATTTGCATTAGATAATGTCATTGATTTAGAAACAAAACATTGTCCTTCATTAAATGAATTATGTGGAAATACATTTAATGAATATTGTTCTTTTCACACAAGTATTGTAAAGAAATCAGGATGTGCATATCGTAATGCACAACAGTTGAATTATTGGTGGAAATATGAAAGATCAACAGCATTAACTAATGCATTATCAAGATTGTAATGAGGAATTGTAAATAAAATGCATGGGTGTAAGTTTAAAAAAATATTGTAAGTTAAAAATGTAAATTAAAAAAATAAATAAATAAAAAAATTAAAAAAATATTATTTGTGTTTTCTTTTTAAAAATTTGTTTACATGTAAACAATAGCATCATTCTTTTTCAAAATTTTCTTGTTAAACAATTTTAAACACTTTTCAAATGATTGAGTGCGAATAATATGATGCAGAAAATATAAGACAAAATAACCACATAACACAGCATTATCATGTTGATATTGTTGAATATTTGTAAAGTACATTTTAGTATTTTTCGACAAAAAGTTTTTTATTTCCTTGGGAATGTCCATAGCAAGACTATCAAAGTAGTACCCATGTTTTTTCTTATTGATGTACACTGCAACCCAGTGGGAACCAGCAGAATCAGATGTATCAAGATTAATCACAAGTGCTGCAGGAGGTTTTACCGTTACAGGAAGTTTGTCAATAGGGTAAATTCCAGTAACACTTGCACCAGTCACTTTATCAGTTAGTAACACTTTTAATAATTCATCACTATACATGATGAAGATTATTTTTAATTGTAGTAGGTATGTAATTATCACTGTTATTCACATGTAACACATAATCATACACTTTCACATATTCACTATACAGTAATGCTTCATGAACAGTACATCTATATTGTCCGAAACGATGCTTATTATGTGCACACCGATGAACGTGAAAACTTAATGCAGTATACTTTGGACAGTTTATTTCTTCCAAATTTGTAACTTCTCTTTGAAGAATTTCTTGAAGAAAACACTTTCTATTTATTCCGTATGTGTATATGGTTGTAGTATTTGAACAATATGTTTGAAGTATTTCCTTAAGATGTGAATATTCTACATCCCCTTCGTGCCAGGTAATGCCATACACATTCTCACCTAGATATTTGTTTGTGCTTATGATTGGCTCAGATAAGTTATTTAAAGGAAATGGTGGTTTAAAAATCCAATTTTGAAAAAAGGGAGCGTCAGGATTTACAATGGCTAGCTCTTTTATAATAAACTCATCTTCGTTATCATGATACGCCGAGAAGTGAACAACAACCCGCATTGTACTCAACTAAATAAATTAGAAGGTGTTATCAGTATAAATATTTCTGTCTTTGTCTATTTGTGCTAAAGAATCGAATTGTGCGTACACAATGCATGTAACAGGTTCAGTTAAAGTTTCTGAAAATGATACTTTTAAATTTACAGGGGAATCGCGTACTACATCCCACGTGTTATCATCTAAAGTTCCCGTTGGAGATAGAATAAATGCATACAGAGCATATCCGTTTGGATACTCATCAAGAGTAACAGTATGTGAATAATTTTGATAATATATACCAGTACCTGAAATCAAAGTATAGTAACTTAGAAGGTATAAATTATTATTAAAATCAGGTGTGAGGGGGTTGGGAGGAAATGATTTTGAACCGACTTGTAATTGCAGTTTGTTAATGTTAAAGTTTCGAAATTCAAAGGGATTAAGATGTGATATCCCATTGAAGGCTGTGTTGGAGATGAAACCAATAATCAGGCCTTTAGCAACATTACCCAGGAAAAGATTATCAATGCTGTAAGACTTTACTTGTGCAGGTATAGTATAAGATCTTGTCTCCACTCTCGTCAGAGGTAACTTGGCTGTTTCTGAACCCATTCGTGTATTTAATTGCATAGCTAAATCTGCAGCTACATCAATACGTCGTACATGAAGAATAATTTCCTCAAGTGCAACTTTATAACTTGTATTTTCAGCAGACATTAAGCAAAAATTATCTTTACTACGATGTAGTTTTACACGCAAACTTACTTTGTTAGGAAGCATACGATCTAAACTTACAATATCCGTATGAAGACGTCCATACATTTCAAAAGATTTACTATTTTTCACCTTATTAGCACGTTTTTGAAAACCAGCATTTGTATTATCTAATTTATTAAAATTTTTTGCAGTATCTTTATGCCACATGGCACATGCTAAATGTGTTTGAGAAGCATCATGATAATAATTTAATAATGTTTCAATGTATGCACGATAAGGATAAGATCCTGATGAAGAACTAATTAATTTATCATTTAACGAAATATCAATTTGACTAAATAAAGAATGTAAGAAATTATTTACGGGTGCGACAACATCATCGTTAGCTAAAGTTGTACCATCAGCTTTAGTAATTTTACAACGTACATAAAGATATAGATATGCAGGATGAATAAATTCACCTGTTTCTCCCGGAATAACAAATTCAATAGGTCCTTCTGAGGTTAATGTGGAAATAGGACGATATTCAGCATTTGTAGTTGCTTCAATAGCTGTTTGTGTCATTGGTATAGAAAAGAAATCAAATTCATTGGTACAACATTCGAAACTATTTGAATTTAGGAACGCCATTATGAAAAGATGTCCTGTATATGTTTACGTTTTGTTGGTGGTCGAAACTTTACAATTGCAGGAGCCTTCCTCTTGCGTGACCGTCTCTTGCCGATACCAGTTAGCAACTGCCCAACTTTATTAATTGCTTTTGTCTTTAAACTATTACCAGCTTCTTTTACACGTGCACGAACCGATTCTTTAAATGGTCGATTTTTTAATACATCACCCGCAACTTGCATACCGGTTTGTAATGCTTGACGTCCTACAGTTTTTGCACCTTGTTTAAGAAATGGTAAAGCAAAACGAAATAATCCTTTAAAGAAACTACCTATACCATGTCCCCTTTCATATACAGGCCCTGAAAAATATGGTGTTCCGCGACCACGATGATAAGTAACACGTCTTGCTCTCATTTTTATTATTATTATTATTTAGAAGATGCCGGAGAGCGTTTAAAATGTAGTGTTACGGTCAGTGTCCCAGAACGAAATGGCAAATTTCGCCCTGCATGATCTTTTAATAGTATTTCAATAGTGTTAAAACAAAATTTTGCAAGTGGCATATAATGAGTATCTTCAAATGTAATTGTTTGAACTTTTCCATATTTAATATCAGAGATTGTTGCTATACGTAATAATGGTGCTTTTGTATCACCTAAAAATTGATATTGTATAATATCTGTATAAATAAAAATTTGATGTGGATATCCGATATCTATGTATGGTTGTTTGAATCCGTGAGATTCTTTTACAAGATCTGATTTTTCAGAAAAACCTAATTGTAAAGCTAATGTAGGCGACAATGTAACTGATTCTACATGTTCATCACATTCAACATGTACAACATTTGAAAAACTAAATCTTATAAAACTCGATATTGCGTTTAATTCTTCTAGTAAATGATGAATGGATGGATAATATCCAACAAGAATTTTACTTTTCATAGGTTCTGAATTTTTAAATTTGTACCATATAACGTTTTCACCCGCGGTAACATTATAACATGTTAATGGAATATGTACTTCACTTAATCCTACATACCAATCGGATTCTGATAAACGAATATTATTTTTTAATTGATTAATAAAATGTGTTGGACTATTTGTAGGATATACATCAGCACTAGCATTTGAAACTAATGTAATGTAAAAACTATCATCAATACTTTCAGAAATCATTTTCGTTTAAAGTGAAGTGTTAGGTTTGAAGTTCCAAAACGAAATGGTAATTTTAACCCGTGTTCATCTTTTAAGTTTACTTCTATTGTATCAAAATATTTCTTTTCGACTTTAACATAGTGTGGTGTGTGAAAGACAAAAGATTTTACATGACCGTGTTGTACATTATATACACTAAGTTTTCGAACTAATGGACCTATATTTTGTTGTTGTTTTACAATATCAATGCAAACATTAATTGTATTGGGAATATTATAATCTAAATCACATGGAAATTTTCCACGTGCTAATATTGAATCAACATTTTTAACTTTTGTGTATATAACATTTTTAACATCAAGTGTATTTTCATTAATAAATCCAAAAATCTGTTGTAAACCTGGTGTAACACCAATCATACATTGATCTTCTAATTTTAAAGAATGTTTAATAATAACTTGATTTTTATTTTGTAAATAGTGTAACATACGAACATTTTCAGGAATTAATTGTAGAATCGATTCAATTGATGAATAATATCCAGGTGTTATTGGAACACGGTAGCGTTCAACTTTATCATCGATAACACTAGTAATTATAATTTCTTCATTTTCACCAACATTGTAAAAACTCCACGGAATATTAATTTGTTAATGCAACACCCCATTCCCCATCACTTAAATCAATAGGTTGTGCCAATTTAACTCGAAATGATGATGTAGTATTATTATCAAAAAGATTGCTACTTGCATTTGAAGGAAGAGTAACGTAAAAGTCGTGTGTAAAGTTCGAATTCATTTTGCAGACTGAATAGAATCTGATCTAATCCACGAATTCATACTTGATGGATATCCTAACCATTTTACATACATCCACCCTTTTTTACGTTTTAATACTTTTTCAATGAGATATGTTTTCTTTGAATTTATAATTACTTTTTGTAATTCTTGTGCATAAAATATTCCTTTAATTTCTTCACCGTTCCAATCTTTTAATTTGTAAGTGACAGGATCTGACTTAATACATTTGTCAACAATAAATATTTCTTGTGACCATTTAGGTAAATATCCTTTTTCTAATACATGTTTATACTTACTAACACGTACATAATCACCCGGATTAAATTTATATGTTATATTCTTTTTATTATTTTTATTTCCGTATAATGTCTTCCACACTTGATTCACATTAGAATCATTTACTTGTACAGGTGCCATTTTAATACTTGAATGGTATGAATGATTATAATTTTTTACAATTTGATCTAATACATTAATATAACGATAAGTATTCTTTGCAGTAAAATAACGATACAATCTTTCTTTTAATGTACGTATAAAACGTTCTGCTAATGCGCATTTAATTTCGGAATGAACACTATAATGATTAATTTCATATTCTTTAAACAATTGTTTTACATGATGATTATAAAATTCACCGCCTAAATTTGTTTGTACGTTAAACACGGGTAACTTGAAATTTTTAAAAGTTTTTGTTATTGCTTTTACCATTTCAGGACCTTTCTTTGTTTTTAACGGAACACAATATGCATAACGTGAAAAAATATCAATACAACATAATATATATTTATAATTATTATTATACTTTGCAATATTTTGCATATCTGCTAAATCCATTTGTAATGTTTCATTTGGTGCACTAACATAATACTTTTTACGTTCAAAAACTTTACGAGCTGGTGCATGTAATGTATAAGCATCTTGAGAAGCTAACCAATTTTTAAGTTTCATTTTAGATAACTTTGTTTTGCGTTGTAATGTTTGTATACTTGATAAAGAATCAGGATTTGAATAATCATAATATATTTTTGATAATTTTGTCATTTTACATACTATATTCTTTCCACTGTTTAAATAAATTAGCAACTACTGCAGGACTAGTAGATTTTCTTACTTTACGAATACGTTGTATACTACTACTATTCACTTTTGATGCTGGTGTGCTAATAGGTGTACCAATAAATTCTTTAGGAACATTAAGATCTTCTAATAAAATTTTAAATTCATGAATACCTAAAGGATTTCTTGAATATTTTCTTGTACGAACAACATCATTTACTAAATCTATAATATTTGAACCTGGTATTGTTTTTCCTTGAATACGTACAATGCCAGACTTATCCCACTGAATTTTATCAGAACTTGTCAACTGTTTTAGTAGTAGATCTGTTTTCCTACGAAGTGTTTTCGGTACTGATTCTAAAATGTCTGATACAAATGGTAAAATAGAAGTATTGCTATCTTGTTTGGAACTTGATGATAATTTTTCTTCTTCTTCTTCTTCATGAATAATAGGTAAAGTAATAGGCTTGTGTGAAGAAGAAGATGTATACTGTAAATAACGATGCAAAGCTTGTTGATATAATTTCCATTTTTGTTGTACACTAAGATCACGGCGTTTTAAGATAATATTCATTTCTTCATCTAAACGTGACTGATGTGAATCTATGGATTTAAGATTTGATTGAATTTCATGTACAGCATTTTCAGGAACTAAAATCATTTTACGTAATTCTGACATATACTACTTCCTACTGCTGCAAGAAGTGGTCCCAAGATTAACGGTAAAAGCGCACCACCTTTTTGTAGTAACAACTTCTTCTTTTTATTCAATGCAGTACGCTGCTGAGATAGAGCACGTAAGATCTTTTTATGTCTACGTAAACGTTGCTTCTGACGAGAATTTAAAGGAATGTTTCCTTTTATTGTGTTTTTAGCTACTTGAGATATTGTTCTTATTAAATCCCCTGAAGCATTTTGTAAAATTTGTTTTCGTTTTGCATTTTTGCATTTGTACAGAGCACGGAGCGTGCTGTAGTGTTGTTTCACCTTCAACATCTTGATGCAAACTAAACAAAAATTTCTGTATGCATGTCTTTTACGTTAGCGTACACATGCATGATTTCATTCGGAAAAATATTTGTACGTATTCGCAATGCATCATTTGTTTTTGTGTCAAGTCAAATAATAAATAAGTGTGAGGCTCCCGTGTTACTTCTTCGAACACACTCACGACTTCTTTACTATACCGAGGCATAATTTGCCTTGCTAAATATTGTATTTGTAATTTATCACGTGGATTTTTAAATACTATAATATAATGTGCATTTAAACTAATATCACGTGCATGTTTTCCTTTTGGAAAAAAATTTTGAATAATAAATATTACAGTTAACTTTTTATGATGTGCATACTTTGTAAATAAATTAGCAACATCGCCATTAGTTTCCGACATTAAATCATCAAGTATTAATAATGAATTTTCTTTAATTTCAAAATTATTCATGTCAGGTATTCCCTCTACAAAACGTATTTTTGCATTTGCATCTAATTTTGGTATTACTGCACCATAACACCAAATAATATCATTAAATTTTATACTAAACATTTGATCACATTCATTAAGTAAACGATTTACAAAACAAGTTTTACCAGCCCTTGAAGGACCAGCAATTAAAATAGTAGAGGGATGTTGAAACTTTAACATCTTGTAATCAAATGAATGCATACAATAGAGACTCTGCTTTATATACACACTCACACTCATACATTCACATATTTTCGAACATGTGAGGAAATAAAAGATAAAATTAAAGCTTGAATTTCGAAACGAAAATTTAAATAAAATGAGCTTCTACAAGAAGCGTACCAACTAAAATTGCACAGCAAACGAACAAATAAAATGATTACAGCGTAGCTGCTCTGGCATACGAACCAATAAAAAAAATCACTGGTATATGAAATTAAAGCTTGAAATGAAAAAAATAAATTATGAATAAATTAAAATAAATTAGGAATAAATTAAAAATAAATATTTTAAGAAAGGTTATGCTGTGCATACGAACTGGTTAAAAAAAGAGACATTCATACAACTCACATTCATTCATTCGTGGGTCTATAACCGTAAGGTATACTTGCACGTTTTTGTACTGGTTCATCGTCAGTTACGTCAAGTTCGTCAATACGTTTTCGTTTTTTGTTGACCTCACGGTGTGTCTTTGTTTCTCTACAGCTAAAGATACGGAACCCCGGTCTACGAACGATACTGTTTGGGTTTTCTATTACTGTGGACTCTAATTGTCCAGACACTAATTTATAGAAACTCTCAAAGTTAATTTTTTGAGAGGTTCTATCGTTTAGTGTTATCCCCCTAATTTTGAATATATCGCGAACATCCCCTTGGGCATTTGTTAGCCGCATGGCGTAATTTTTACAGCCAAGACCAATAAAGGTTGTAAACTCCCAACCTTCAGGAATTTCATTTGTAAGATCACCCAAATAGTTTCCGAGCGGTAACAAGGGTCCTCATCTTTTTTCTGTAGATACATGATACAGTAGATTGCTCTGTCAGGTCCTACAGTCGTCAGTAGTTCGTAAAGTCTAAGTCTAGCCCACGAAGTAATAAATGCGGCTAGTATTACGTTAGAAAACGCTAACGGAACGTTTTCGTTTTCAATGTCTCTGTATGTGACAATGAGATGGTCATCATCAATTGGTGTCACACTTTGAATTTCATACCTTGCCGTAGTTAAATACCTAAGAAATGTGACCTCATCACTAACGATTATACTCTGTGACATATCTGTGCGTTGCCCCCACTTTCCATACAATGAATTGAGGTATAGTTTCGCACATTGCCTCAATCCAGGGTTCGTCCTAATATTATCATAATTTAATCGTATGCCTTCATGTGCATAATATTCTTCGATATATTTATGTTTGTCTTCTTCAGTGGTACAGTAAGCAGGAAAGCCAGAGGCTTCCTGCTTCATCTGATGAAAGGAATTCACATAGCCCCCGAACAGTCCACCTGAATTCCCCTCTTCAGGATCTAAGAGTTCAAATTCCCATATCTCATGTATATCGATTATTTTGTAACCTTTTTTAAGAGCAAGGTGTAACTCTGGAGTACAAAATGTTCCTGTGAGAGCACACTCAGCATCACTATGAGTACATTCATTAGTGTTTTCTTCTTCCATACATGTGCGGCAAAGGCCGAAAAGTAATCGACCTCCCGCAACGTATGGTAAGATCGGAAAATAGAGGTCCTTTGCAGGGACAATTGTGCATTTGACTACACCGTGAATACTTTCCACATCTGGAAAGTCCGGTCCCGTGTGAATCTTAGGTGATTTAACCGGCATAGGTTTACGCGCCATTACCCATGGGTAAAGTCTAGTTACATCGGCATAATAAATACGCTCATCACTCGTACAATTGACGTAAGAACGAAAGACCTCCGTGCGACCACCGTTGTAACAGTTCTTAGGAATAAGAAAATCAGGCAGATTAGTACAACGTTCTTGAACAAACTTTTGCACTTCCTTGTCCGTCTTTACCTTATTATCCCAAGAACATTCCCATATTTCATATAGGTTTACACCTATACTTTTCAGGTACTTACGGCGGCGCATGGTTTGCTCATATCGTTTCTCCATCGTATTGTACGAATCTTGTGCATCGTGCAAAACCGCGTCACGATTAAAGGGAAAACAAAGGCGGCAGGCATGGAAATAACATCCGTAATACTCGAAGGCAGCGTTGAGTCCTTCGTGCCATCCATCGACCTTGTACCTACCAATATACTTTTCCCCACCTCTCCTAGCATGCTGGATTTCTATCCCTAATTGGTGTTCCATATACATAAGCCATTGCATAGCTTTTGTACTATACTTGGTCTTATGATGAAATCCCAACGCGGGAATGATAGGAATAGTATTTTCCGGTAAGTGCAAGGTACGATATGTACGCATTGCAAGACTTGCAATGGTTGATGATGTTATGAAACATTGCAAACCCTCCGTTTTCTCTTCAATAATATCGCTAAACTTGATGACCGCTTCTGTTAGAATTCTAACATCATTTTTACAATAAGCCAACATATCCTTCTGCAGGTTAAACTCCTCGCCACTTTCCGCACGTCCTTGGTGCCAGGCCTCCAGTTGTTTTCTTTCTTCTGTGCTTCGTCCCTCAGGGTAAGGACCGACATAATTTTGATTTTCTTCAGTATTAAACAAATATGGGAAATCTCCCTTCTTTAAATTTTCACTAAGGCCTAACGTTTTCGGTAATTTTGATAATTTAGCACCAATATAGAGGAAAAAGTCGCGAAAAAGGATACGGTTACCTATGTTAATATTAAAAATCTTTTGACCCTGAATAAGAACACTAGGTACAATATGCTGGTCTTCTATTAGAGTTCTAAGACAGAAGAGACCATCGTATCTGGATGCATTATGAGCGATCACCAGGTTCTTTTGAAAGACAGGACGTTCTACTAACACGTGGTTAATAAAATCCGTCATTGTCTTAAAAGAAAACGAACGATTTCCAATATTGTCACCGCACGTTTTACAAGGCTCATCGATACCTTTCCTTATACAGACGTGACATACATGATAACAACACACCAGTACAACTTCATGTTCCCTTTCACCGCACTCATTCGGCGCCTTCAACATCGTCTCTACATCATAGGTGATGTACATAAACCTTTTCGTATAAACAGGTTGCTGTCTCTGAACAAAACATGTATGATTTGTATCAACATACGCGCGGCATGTTGAACAAAAATGTTCACCACACATGTGTTCAGATTTTCGCCCCCTCTTATCAAAGATGATACCACAATCGATGCAGAGCTTTACATTATCACATACGGATTTAGCCGCTTTATTACGTGTCAGATGGCTGTCAAAACAAATACCCGCAGCAAACTCTCTATTGCATGCATTACATTTAATTCTGTTTGCAGTATAGTCCCGTTCGTGAGTATGTTCGCAAAAAGTACAACGAGTTTTACACTTATGTACCCAATATCTTTCATCATAAGCTTCCAAAAAATAATAACAATACTTCCGTGCCTTGAGAAAACTTCTAATATTACGAATGGGTTCGAAATGACCAATAGTGTTACCTCTTTGATATAGGATAAAAATCTTATTTTCTGCATGTTCTCCCGGGTACCGTACTATATATTCCCGATTATTCTTTTCAACCTCCTCATAAACAACGATTTGATATTCCCCTTTCAAATATGCTTGAAAGAGGTCCAAATCAGAGATGTCACAACCTTGCTTACTTTTAACGTTAACTCCTGCCATCTCGCAGAGAACTTCTGCTTTAAAAAGCCACTTATTATAATCTCTTATTTTTAAATGATATAAAACTTTACTACTTGCGGTATGTTTTGTTATTCCATATATTATGGCCATGGGGAGGCAGTACATATTTTTATTTTCAATGCGAATTAATCGCTTTTCCAAGTAATCTTGGTATTTGCAGTATTTTTACACAGCAATCATTGCATTAGGTCTTCCTTGTCCGTGCAAATTCTCTGCTATATGGAATCGAAACAATACTTCTTCCCCTAAAAGGAACACTTCATTCGAATTTAGTACTCGTTCGATTGAAGTGAGGACTGTTCTAGCAGTGAAATTGTCCTTTCTTCTAAACGGGACATACACTGGTTTGTTATTAGTACTATTATTACTTTCAACGTATAAACCAATGTAGTCCATGGGGCGTGCATTGGAAATCACATGTTCCAACGCAAAATCGATTAAACTTTCGATATAGGCCTCTGGGTTATTAATATTCCTTTCATCACCCACAGGTCTGACGACAATTTCATGGCCCGTAAGATGAAACTTACGAAACCTTTGTCTGCTTTGTCTTACAACTTCGAAATTACTATTTCTTTGATTATCCCCGCCATTATTATTATCACTACTACTACCACTTGTACTACCACTATTATGACTACCAGTAGTACTACTTGTACTATTCTTATTTATGTTGCCATGTCCAACCATTGGTGGGACACTAGCAGATGACGGTCCAGGCTGAGGAGAAAAAATCAATTGGTTCCCATAGTCATGATTATCCTGTACACAATATTGAGCTGGGTTGTATACAGGATTTTCTCCCTGGACCTGTTGCGTGGGTATAACCACAGCATTGTCCGCATTTTCAACCAATCTCCCCATTTCTTCTTCAATTGGTAATTCAACGGAATTTAAATTGCCAATCCCATCTGCTTTATCATTTAGGAAAGCTAAATCTTCATTTGATAACAAATATAAATTATTAGGACTCAAGTTATGAGTTTCTTGAGGGGTCATGACTATGGCATTATTATTATTTTCAGATGGGATTAAGCATGGTTCCAAAACAAATCGCGAGCCAAAATAAAAAAAACTCAGATAACTCTGTATCATTTATCCTATCTACCTGACCTTCCCCACAAGCTAATAAATACATAACTTTATCTAGAGCCAATTCATATGATTCTTTACTACGGAAAAAACCGTACACAAACAAATCCAGTACGTCAGCACTGCTTACACAGTGCTGGAGAAGTAGTATATCATTACCTTCAAAGACATGAAGGGTCCGCAATATGGCTTCGCATCTCACCGTTCCCCTATGGCCAAGTCTGCTTAATTCCATAATGGCTTTCCACGTGCTAAAAACCCTAGGGTACTCGTTGAGACCGCGCAAGACCTCTTGCAGGTAGATTTCATCAATAAGGTTTATTTCTTCAGTCGGGCAGAAGAAATCCATCTAAAAATAAAACAAAGAAAAACTATTTTGAGTAATCAACTCCACTTTAATAAAAAAAAGATCAATAAATACTTCTTTTTAAGCAACGCTCACATGATAATATCATATAAAAGAAAAATTAATCATCTTTAGTTAATTATTGATATGTAAATAGAAATCAATCAAGTTACTTTATGAAAAATCATTAAATATATTCACTTATATTGAATTATAAACTATTCTATTAAAAATATATCCACAAACACACACACACACACACACACACACACACACAGAGAGAGAGAGAGAGAGAGAGAGAGAGTTTCTCTTTGTTTATTAATATTGGTTTAATACAAGTCAAGTACAATTAAAAAAACTATATAATTTCTTTCTTTTTTAAAAAAATCATAATAACCATAAGAAATACATACCTTTCAAGGCTTAGTTCTCCGTTCACAATCCACAAAAAAGAAAAAGAAGAAATCTCAACTGGGATAGTCGGTACTTTTAATATATATATAATTGCTAGCACCACAACGCTTAGCACAGCTTCAATGTCTGTAATAAAACAGGCTTCAATAAATATAGTGATAATCCTGTATACTTTATTTAATACTATTAAAATAGGTTTAATAATCAGGAAAGCTTTCTCTGTGATTTTTAACGCACGCCGACGTAAGAAAAAATGATAAGCGTACACATCAAATACATGTTATATCATGTTCTATCAAGTGTTCTCCCCCTACCACTAATAGTGACATCTGTCGGAGAACTTTTAAATTAACTTTAGTTTAGTTTACCTCCGTGCATCGTGTTGACGTATTTCTTATTAGTCCTGAATATATATATTTATATTTTAAAGGTACAGTATGATATATATTTCTTTTTATCCATGAAGTACTACTAACAGCATTAAATAAGTACCAAGAACCCTTCTCGCAGTTGTGTTCTGTTAATAAAACATAATTTGTGAGGGCATAGTTGATTCTTCTTCTTCTATCAGTAAACCACCAAACGTTCATTATATTACAAATCCCTAAGAGGGACCCACCAACACATATGGACCTTCAGTTGAACATTATTATCATCATCATGTTATTACCTCTTCAAAAAAACCCGCAATTGTAGGGATTAACTAATGGGAAACACGGTATCAGTTGGTAAAACATGGTAGAAATAGCCGTACATAATTTCCTTTTGCTATAATATAATACTGTTAAAATCTAGGGTCGACTATAACTAATGGGCCCCGCCAGTTATAGCTACGTGCTACAATAGGCATACATAATTCTCTTTTTGCTATAATACTATTAAAATCTAAGTAAGCCTGGGGGCCGCGGTGGCTCGGTGGTAGAGCGTTCACCTCTGGTGCTTGGGGTCTCGGGTTCAAACCCTGCTCCCGCCAAGTGAACTTTGTGGTGGACAAACACCGTGTGCGTGGGTTTTCTCGGGGTTCTCCCGTTTCCTCCCACTTTCTTCATTCCACTATTTTATTCATCTCTCATCTTCACCGTCTCCTTTAGCCTAACCGGCATAACCGTGGGACGTAAAACTCAAAAATTTCATTTCATTTTTTCTAAGTAAGCCTGTGACTAAGGGGGAAAGGCCACCGCCAGTTATAGGTACGTGCTACAATAGTCGTACGTAATTTTCTTTTGCTATAATACTGTTAAAAATCTAGGCAATCTATCTGACATGCAAAACCTCCTTAGTTAGAGGGACATCATTTCATTTTACTTCGAGGATACACAAGTTTTTTCAAATAAAAAAAACAGTGTTCAATAACCAATGTATTTAGACGGTCCGTAAAATTTTCATCCTTTCTTAACATTAAAGCTATTGTATGCGTTATGTGGCTAGCACCCACGCAAATAACTAACATTCAGTAATATTTACTATTAAAACGCGATAATGTTGGGAAAAAGCGCTCCCTCCCCTCCCCAAGACTAAAACATTTCTTTCTGCAAGTACTAGTCATAGTTCAAACATTTGCCTTCCTAAAAGATTATCAGCTGTGTTGCCAAAGCGTAGTAGTATGCCATCTATTGGCAAATGATCTTACTTAAACAGTTCAAGTCCAATCTGTACAACGTACATATATATATATATATATATATATATATATATATATATATATATATATATTAGGTATAACTGATTTTAAAGTGATCGGTATAACAGTTAAAAAATCGTAACAAATGAATCAAACATATTGTAATTAAGCATCCTATAATTAAGCAAATAGAACTCTACAAGTAAATGGTCCGTCTTTAGCCCTTTGGTAAATCATAATCGCGGTTCTTAAGGGACCGTATATTCATTTTTTAATATGTTCGCAAATTTTAAAATATTTTCGAAATTATTTCTAGGCTCACATTTTTAATATGTTCGCAAATTTTAAAATATTTTCGAAATTATTTGTAGGTTCACAGGGTAGCTGTTCTTAGGAGTATGTTTTAGCATACAATCCAATAAATAAGTTGAATTTGCTAAGCAAATGAACCAATAAAATAACACAAACGAATAAAATATTTTAATAGTTCGCAGCGTAGCTGCTATTACGACTTTCTATAAGAAAGGAGAATATAAAAATAAGAAGCGAAAGAATGAAATAATAATAATAATAATAATAATAATAATAATAATAATAATAATAATGTCCCTCTTGCATGATTACAAAATGGTCGTAGGTTTATTCCCCCGATAATGTTTCTCAAAAGCAAAGCGTGTAGTTTTTCAATAATTAATCAAAAAAAAACTTTCATTATAATTAAGTGAATAATACATAACAGTTTAGCATTTAAAAAGTTCTCACCTTAAAAATCAGAGTTCGTTCTGTTAAAATCACTGACGAAAAAAGTTCAATAATCACACAAATAAAGTTTTTCAACACACACACACTATGGAACTGTGTAAAACAATAATAACAAACTTTATTTCAATACTATATATATATATAAGGATTTCATTGTGTCGCTCCCCCAAGCATCATGTTTTCATCAGGTTTTCAACCCGATTTCATTAATTATAAATAAATAAAGTCATCATGTCCGCTAACATCGTTTATTCACTGCTACAGCAAGAAATCTAAAAATTTCTTATTTACAAGTTCGTCAACCGCTGGAGAAATCTCATTCAGACAGGGTATCAACATTTGGGCCTTGTAGCTATGTACGATTCTCATCTAATTAAGGAAAATGCTTACATGTATCACTTTCATCAGATATTAGATATTCTGCCAAAATCAGATATTGCCACAAAAATACATTCACGTGTTTGTCCCAAAACATCTTCTAAAGGGGGAAGAAACATAAAATTTCTATCTGTCTTCTTCATCACTGCCGATAAGTATCGGAGTGACAATCATAGTTAATGGAAAAATATTTCAGTACGTCACCAGTCAAAGTTCTAACGGCAAGGAGAAATCGTCTAAGGTTATTTCAGTATAAGCGGAAATAAAAGTAGAAAGTACATTGACATTCTATATCTGTGTCACCACTCAATGTTCTAACGTAAGCAAAAGGGAAACGCGTATAAGACACTGACCCGGAAGTAATGGCATTTACAAAAATAAAATTGTGTTCGTTCTAAGCTCGCCTTCTCTCAAAGACGGAAGAACAATTCAGTCACTCCGTATTTCAAACTTGACTGTAAACACGGAGTTAACTATAAGGAATAAACAAATCAATAAAGCGATGAATATTAACAAAATAAATAAATAAACCATTTAAATCATACACACACACGCACTTCGTATTTCCCATGTTTTTTTCTCGCCAATTTACATGTGAGAATTGCAATAATTCTCAGTACAATACAACGTTCACCTCTGGTGCTTGGGGGTCCCGGGTTCAATCCCAGTACAATACAACGTTCACCTCTGGTGCTAAGGGTCCCAGGCTTATTCTCAATACAATACAGCGTTCATCTCTGGTGCTTGAGGGTCCCGGATTCATTTTCAGTACAATGCAGCGTTCACCAATGGTGTTAAGGGTCCCAGGTTCAATCCCCGTACGTATCACTTAAACTTTTACACATTATAAGTGTTCTCACCTTCTTATTTTCGAAATTATTTGTAGGTTCCCATTTTTAATATGTTCGCAAATACAATTTGCTCCGACTAATTTATTAGGAGAATATAAAAATAAAAACAGTTGTAATGTAAGTTTCTATTAGTCAAATCCATTTGTATAATATCTTTATTCTCTCACATATTGCTCGAACATCTTATTTTTTAACAAATAAAACAATTTCCTACCACTTTATGAGATTTCATAGAAATCGAACCGTTAAATATATTAGGAGAATATCTTTTATTCTCTCACATATTGCTCGAACATCTTATTTGTTCCGACTAATTTATTAGGAGAATATAAATATTAATTTAATCACTACTGCGCAATATTAATTTAATCACTACTACAAAAGTGCGTGATACAGAATGACGTATCAACAGATTTAATTCAAATCAAACCAATTCAAATTTCCATTATTATTTTTAAAAATAGCCAGTATAAAGTCTCTACACACACGCATACAGACTCGAAAAAAGAACACATGACCTTTCCATGTCAGCACAACTAAAAAAAGAAACATAACAACTTTCCAAACACACGTAAGCATGTCATCAAACCCTAATGACCTAACACAACCGGCTGCCAACACAGACCATTACTTTCTATATTATTTATAAAACATAACGGTACCTGTAGAATAATTCAGTCTCACCTACTACTCTGGTCCCCCCTATTGTATTTGTGATTGTACAATATTGGCACAATTTGAATGCAATTTATGATTGTACAATATTGGTACAATTTGAATGCAATTTGTCTTAAAATCCTCATATATATATACATTCTGCATGTGAATGGGCCCCCCAAATTTACAGAGAAAACGGCGTCCTTCTGTGACGTGGTGTACAAAAATGTTAGGCCTATCATTTTCGTTTTCTACCCACCAAAATCATTCAGAATCACCTATTATTTTCTCGGAGGTACAGAAGTAATGAAGATAGTCAGCAGCATGATTTCTCTTCCTCGGAAAAACGCATGCTGCAATGTTTTCTATCACGCTTATAAGTGAAGAAAACGTTAAATATACCTTGACGAAATGCATCACAAATTATTCCGAACACACACACACACAAAAAAAAAAAAAAAAACATGGAGCCGCCCGCACCTAACACTTCCGACTTCCCTCGAAAGCATTAGATGTTTGTTGTTGTCAAGGCCTACTTTGGACCCTCCTTGAAATCAATGTATATCTGAAAACTCTATTGAGAGCATATCTGAAAATTACACCCTGTAGAGATTACCCTGTATACCTATTGAAAATTGACGAAATATTCACTTTTGGATCGTGTATGCGTGACTTCCTTTATGCTGATAAGTACCACTATCCACAGTTTCTGGAATTCGAAATAGAGCCTGTTGAAATTTATCTTTTTCGCAGTTTTGGACAGCCCTGCCTATAAAACTATGCACTTTTCGCCATAGGCGCCGGACCCCACCGGATGTGCGAAAACATACTTTCTAAAAACATTTTTTGAACATTATAAAAAAACAATGGAAATATATTATATGGTGTTATGGTGAGTAGCAGCTGCTCTTATATGATACTCTTCGTACATTGTAAATTGTGAAAAGGATTACCAGAGGGCGATGAGTTTTCAGCGGAAGAACCACACCTTATAATTATGAAGAACCATACCTTATTATGATATCAATGGCGGGGCGTGTTATATGTTTTCAGGGGAGTCTCGATTTTTTTGATTGATTTTTTCCCAGTTAAAATCTTTTATGAACGCTGTCATAACGGGCTGTGCTGTGATAAAGTAAAATATACCGGTAATATAAGGATAAATTGGGGCTGTCCTAGCTCAGTCGGCAACACGGCTGACTTAAACGTAAAGAAACAGGTTTAAACCCGTGATCAAGTTTAATTAATGTAGTTCAGTTGAGTTGCGTTGAGTTTGAGTTTAACGTCCCGTTCAGCAGCGAGGCTATATGAGACGTGGGCCTACTGATTAACGTGGAATCCGAACCACATGAGCTCCCTCCGGGAATCGAACCCGGGTCTCCCACGCCAAAGGCGCGTACGCTATCCGCTTAGCCACGGAGGAGCTCTTTAATTATTGTAATGCATATTCCTAACATATACAATCGTGATATTTAGTGTATATTTTCAACAACTTGCATGATGCACAATGTGTGCAAGAAGCAGTGATATTATCAATATGTTACTAAAAGAAAATACTACATTCATACAAATTAAAATGAAAAAAATCATCATAAAAGAAAATACTTTTAATGTTATTGCAGAAAGAAATTGCAAGGATTTTGTTGTGGACATAAAGTATAAAGTGACTAACTTAGTGTGTTCCTTGGTTGCCTTTGCACAAACAAACTTGAAACAAACAATTATGCATTAGAGGTTAGAAATTTTAACTTCCATCTCGATGTTTTAATTGTTTATTTTTTGATAGTGGCAAGTGAGAAATATTTATTTTATTATGTTTCGATGAACCTAAAAACCTTGCCTGCAGCGTCCAGACAAGATTATTTGTGTGAGTGTTAGAGCCAGGGAGCACCCACGTGGTCGGCTCGCATGGACAGAACAACCCCTAGCATTTCTTACACAGGACATGGTTGTTTAGCACAGAACGTTGTTACTATACCAGCGAGTTCCAGCTAGTTAAGCCTTTTATTAACAGCCGGAGGCAGCATTGTGTTATATCGTTGTAGTGAGTCGCGTGTTAAAATACTCCTAGTATCAGCGTTTTCATTCTTCTATTGACCTTGAAGGACAAAACAAATGCCTTTCGAGGAATACAAGTTCCCTTTAATTCATGAAGTTGATATAGAAATGACCTTCCAATCTATGCTGTGTATAAATGCTGGAAGTCATTCTAAAACGAGCGGAACGAGCGAGCCATTTATCAAACGGCTCGACTCGAAACTCGACGTCAAAAACTGACTCGTCTCGGAACTGTAGAATTCGTCTCGGAACTCGGTTCGAGAAAATTACCTTTGATTCGACTGAAAACTCGACTTGAATTCGAGTCGTGTTTTAGCTCGACTCGTGCCCATCCCAAGGCATTAGAAAAAATGGCAGCTTATTATTATTCTGCTAAACTAATTATATAATAATAACAATGTTGTTATGTAAAATTAAAAATACAGGATATAGAGAAGCGTAGGATATGCAAACTGATCTGAAAGAACTCCAATATTACATTCCAACAACAAACTATTTTCTAGTAGTACAGTAGGCCTGCTCATCAGAACACAGTTTATTGATATTAACCCCTTACTGTATATCGTTAATTATGGTATCCTTGTTTTCAGGGTGCGAATTACCGGGGGGATGAGGGGGATTTGTCCCCCTCAATCACATTTTTTCCCCCCAAGATATCAACTGAAGTTTCCCCACCGGAGATCCTCGCTTTTCCCCCCAAAACCATGCTTAGTATAACGCCAAAAATTCACTGATTTTTGTCATTTCTTGTAAGTTTAATCTGCTAGCCGTATTTCAAAATGAGCGATGTAAACTGTTCACTATTGGTCATTCTAATTTCCCCACTATTTTCACCGTTGCTTAGTTTAACTATAATATTATGACTATAGTTTTTACTTGCAACGGTATCCTCATACCCTTCAGTTCGTCGTCGTTCGTGAATATTGAATGTACTAATTGCGCATAACAAAGTAGAATATGGATTTATAAATGCTCTTAGTGGTTGGCCAAGAAGTAAACAAATAGCTTCCTCCATCATACTCGGGCATGTCATATTCATCCTCTACATTTGTATCGATTACCATCTTGTTTTAATATTTGTTATATTTCATTTTAGTTTGCAAGTTTGCATAATATTTGTAATAACCAATAAATAGAACAAGTGGATTTAATAGAACATAAGTAAACTATTATTGCTTGAGCATCACTGCCTTTTACAGTTTACGGAAATGAACTTGTGACACTATTCAAAATCTGAGTTCGGCCTATATATTCTCTCGTGGCTATATGTTAGTGTATATACTTACGATGCGGCCGTAGTGAGCAGACACGTTAGTGAAAGTGAGTAAGAGCATAAGATTTGTTTTAGCATTCGCTAATATGACTGATTCTCCGTGTCATTCATTGTCTGTCTGTGTCTGTATAAGCATTTCAACTGGAGCGGGCCGTTTAAAGTTAACCCTTCACTTTCTATCTTTCTTTTCGCTATACAGTTTGCTGTCCACGCCAATAATCTTGTCTGGAAAACTTCAATGTAATATTTATACTTCATTTGATAGCATAGAACATAGTGAATCAACTCAGCTGTATCCTAACAGTAAAGTAATTATAAGTGCTGATTTCCTGAGCTCCATCATAGACTTGACTTAGGGATGCGCACGAGACAAGATTTGAGGCTGTCTCCTCTCGAAAATGTGCTGTAAAAGGAATATCTCGACTCGAAAAATGTATATTTCTCTATTGGAAAAGCTGTGTCTGGACTCGAATTTTGTCTGGAAAATTCTGTCTTGACTCGTCTCGTGCGCATCTCTAACTTGACTTAATTTTGAGTTCAATTACAATTGCAATCATCTTTTTCTTTTAACAAAAGCAAAGCACGAAGTTTCGAACACGGGTCATCTGGGTGGTAGTTCTGTACGGTTCCAATGAACTACGGAATAACGTAGTAGAAACTCCCTACTCTGCAAATATATATTGCTAATATTCGTAAGTTTCAAGCTTGTAAAAGAGCTCCCTCGTGGCTAAGCGGTTAGCGTACGCGCCTTTGGCGTGGGAGACCCGGGTTCGATTCCCGGCGGGAGCTCATGTGGTTCGGATTCCACGTTAATCAGTAGGTCCACGTCTCATATAGCCTCGCTGCTGAACGGGACGTTAAACTCAAAATCAACTCAACTCAACTCAAGCTTGTAAAAGAACGTATCTGTTTTGTCTTTCTATTAAGGTTTACGATATTTCTATCGTATCTTGCAAAACGAAAGATAATGCATTATTTCGATTTATGGTTAGGGATTGGTCCTTTAAAACATTTAATTATTTCGAGAGGTGATATAAAGATACTATCCCTCGAAAAACATGCATTTTCTTTTGTGACAGATGAGAATACTACTTCAAGTTTGACTATTGAATTCATATAGTTTGGAAATCTTCGTTTCACACTGTGAAACGGTACTCACTTCTTTTAGTTTGGTATTGGTACTGGTAACTCGTCTAATATATGTAACAAGTTGACACTCTTAGTCACAGATTAGAAACTTGTAGCAATACACGTTGAAACCGTACTTGGCTAACTTCAGCTACTTCTGGTTTGAATAGGAATTGGTGGAAAATATTCTTGTGATGCTGAATTCTTGGAGGAACACTTTCCTACGACCCTGAATTGATTTTAAAATAGCCGTATCTTGATATCTCCTATTGTTTTGATTCCTGGAAACAAGAATTGAAATAGGAAATAATAGTTAATTTGAAACACTTCCTGTTCCGGTAGGGTGTTGACAATAATTATGGTATATTGCCTTGAGACGCTAATTCGTTTGGACAAAGATGTTCTCGCTATCTGTTACTGTTTTCGTTCTATGGCGAGGAACGTTCAAACAGAATATGGCTAATTTTAACAAATTCTGCTTTGATCAAATCTGCCATGGAGAAGGAGGAAGTTATTCTTGAGACGATGAATCGATTGCAAAAAGCTACTTTTTAATATCTTTTAACATTTTTGCTCTACGGAAATCAGTATTGGGACCGAAAGTACTAGTAAATTTGAACAATTATCAGCTTTGGTACGGTTATATGGATAGTAACGATATGTTTGTTGAGAGGCTGAATTGTTTGCTTCAAACTGCTTCTCGCTATCTGCTGCCGTTTTCGTTCTATAGCGATAAAGGTTGAAACCGTTATTGAAACCAGAGTTATAGTAAATTCTAACTACAGCCGAATTCATTGGAGTATTTTAGATAGTCATGATATGTCGTCTTTAGACTCTAAATCATTTGCAGAAACCACTTCTCAATATCCGTTATCATTTTCTTTATATATCAACAAACGTTTAAACCGGAAATGGCTAATTTGAACCAATTCCGGTTTGAGTAGAAGGTTAACGAAAGAAATAAAATCTATTCTTTGGGCACTGAATTAATTGCAAAAGACCACATTTTGAAGCATTTACTATTTCTATTAGGCGAAAATTAGAAATTGGAACCGGAAGTAATAGTAAATTTCAACCATTTGTGGTTTCGGTAGAATATTTTGGATACTCTTGATATTGGCTCTAGATGGTAACTCGTTTTCAAAAATCAGTTGTCGCTATGTTACCGTTTCATGCTATGACGATAAAAGTTGAAACTGTTGTTGAAACCGGAAGTAATAATAAATTTAAACCCTTTTCAATTTTGTGGATGACCATGATATGTTGCCTATACACGCGCAATCGTTTACAAAAAAGTCTTCTCCCTGTGTGTTGCCGTTAAATGTTAGAACCGCAAATTGTTAATTTGAACCACTTCTGGCTTGAATATAGAGTTAACGGATAAGATGGAACCTATTCGTTGGATGCAGAATCAATAGCAGAAAAACATTTCTCTATATCACTGTCTTTGCTCAGGTATCTGTCGACAGCAGAGCCCTGCACGGGCCGGGAGCGCCCGGTTCGGCCAGGAATATGCCCGTCCCTGCCCTGCCCTGCCCGTTTCAAATAATATCAAACTGGACCGGACCCTAACCGGGCCGAACCGGGCCAGGCATATTCCGGGCCGAACCGGGTCGGGCATATTCCGGGCCGAGCACAAATGCTATAGGGCCGAACCGGACCCGGCCACTCTGAAAGACGGATCGGAAACTAATCTTGTCAGCCTTTTTTTAAATGTCCTCCACTACCCCTGCCTTTGCCGTGATCGTACGGTCTTACTGTCAGCCTATACTAATCGTAATGTGTTCGGGAAGCTGACTCTTTATTCAAGACTGCAAAGTACTGTAATACTACCACTATTACTACTTCTACTACTACTACTTCTACTATTACTGCTAGGACCACTGCTAATACTACTATAACTGCTACGACTTCGCGTCAGAGTTGACATGTCCGGTGGTACCAAATTTACCTTCTAAATAGAGAAAAAAACGGAGCAATGCTAGTTATTATGGCCGGTCTGCATACAATGTGAACCGATGCTTGATCTACGAGGGACAACGCTGGCTCAGTAGGAAAAACACTCACATCAGGTGCTAGAGGTAGTCGGACCAATCACTGCTTGTGCTATGTGAGCTTTGTGGTGGACAAACACCGTGTGCTTGGCAGTTTCCGGGGTGGTCCCGCTTTCTCCCACTGTTTTCATTCCACCAATTCATCCCATCATCATCCATATGGCCTGAGCCGTAGTTACCTAAAGAACGTATGATAAAATCAAGTACTTGACCTACTAAGTAGAATTTGGTACGCTACCATAAGACCACGGAGGCCAAAATCGTGAACTGGCGTGCTCATAAAATCAGTACAATTTGTAGTAATGTTCAATTAGCAAGGCAAATACCAAATAGTGTTACATCTTTCTGTATTGTTTATAGTATGATACTACAAATATAACAAAATATAATGATCAAATAAATCACCAAGATGCCAGGGTCGATTAGATATTCCTGGAATGGTGGCTCAGTGGTTGAACGTTCATCTCTAGTGGATGGGGCCTTTGGTTCGATCCATCTCTCGCCAAGTGAAGTTTGTGGTGGACAAACACCGTGTGTGGGTTTTTCTCGGCATTCTCCCGTTTCCTCCTACTTTATTCATTCCAGCATTTCATTTATTTCTCATCATCACCGCCTCCTTTAGCCTAGCCGGCATAACTGTGGAACGTAAAACTCAAAGATTTCATTTTCATTGTTTTGTTTTCTTATTACTAGTAATAGCAGTAGTGGTATTCGCTGTCGCATTAGTATAGTAATGAGTAGTAGCAGTAGTGATAGTAGTAATAGTAGTAGCAGTGGCAGCAATAATGGAATTAACACTAGCATTCGTAATCTAATAGTAATAGTAGTATCAGCTGTAGTAGTTGTAGTATTAGTATCACATACGGTGTAGCAGTTTTACATATCTTCTCTGTTACTCGTAATGCACTAATGAGCGTAGTATAAGACTTTTACGTCCATGAGCTGTATTATTGTATAATAAACATGGCTGGACAGAGCAAGCACAGATAACAAATAGACAGACAGAATAGGGACATAGAAAGAAAACACACCTTTCACACGATTTTCCTATTCGAGAAGGACAAATAGACATTGTAATATTATGACGACACATTTCTCATTTCCCATTGCATATAGAAGGATTGACTTGACTTATCAACTTGGTTGTTCCCAGGCCGGTTACGCCCGGTCCGTTTAGAGCCCGGCTCGTTCGTGCCCGGACAGTTTAGTGTCCGGCCCGTTTGTACCCGGCTCGAGATTGGGGCCGGGCCGGATAGGGTCGAGCCGGGCACTGAATACAGATCCATCCGCGCCGGGCCGGGCCGGTCTTTTGGGCCTGGGTTTGCAGGGCTCTGGAACTTTTCCTACTTTTATGCACAGCATAGTTTGGAATTTTAAAACCTGTTCTTGGTCCCATAAATATTATTAACACTAACATATCAATGATACTCTTGTGTATAATTCAAAAAGTTAGCCGTGAAATTTAATCCAGATTGGAAGTAAATGTGGAAGGGCCTCTTGCTATAACAGATTTGTGGGTGTTTAGATAAAACCAACATAATCTTTCTATTTCACAACGGGTGAGTAAAGCACAGGTCATTTCTACTGTATATCAACTTCACGGACCAAAGCGACTTGTGACTTCATGAAATAACATTTGTTGGTTCTTCAAGGTCAATAACAACAAAATAGCTAAGAGTACACGCGACCCATTACTTCGATAGAAGAGGCAAATTAAAACAGACGTGTTTACGTATAAAAGACTGATGCCCTCCGGCACTTAGTAGAAGGCTTAACTGGGTGGAAGCAACATAGCAACGTTCTATGCGAAAGAACGCTGTTTGTTCTATCTGTTGTGTGTATGAAGCACGAGTTTGTTTGTGTGTCTGTCTGTATGCGTCCTGGGGATCAAACGAGTTGACATAAAGTTACTAAATTTTGATCACGGATACTTTTGTCCAGGCCCCAGACTAGGACGAAGCTTTTTTTTCCAAAATTCGAACCAGGGTTCTCAGGGGAGGGGTGCAATTACCGGGACATGTAATGATATTAGAAAATGACCGATATTTGTGTCAGATCCATAGTTTTCACGGTCGCTGAAATCAATGGTGACACTTCCATTAGCAATGACTCAAAATCGGCTACCATTGTATGCGGGCAAGGGTCACCGGGGTGTGGGGGTACCGAAACACGTAAAAATAATCCAAAATGACCTATATTTGTGTCAAATCTCTAGTTTTCACGGTCGCTGAAATGAATAGTGATTCTTTCAAAGGCGTTAGCCTCTAAATACAGCTGGAGCCGCGGTGGCTCAGTGGTAGAGCGTTCACCTCTGGTGCTTGGGGTCCCGGGTTCGATCCTAGCGTCCTCGAAATGAACTTTGTGGTGGACAAACAGCGTGTGTCATAGCTCACCGACTTACTGACAATGACTGATTTAACACGTTTGATAACAGCGCGCGTGAGAGCTGATTTATAAACATAGTTGATATAGCGTGTATACCTGTAGATAAATGGGTAGCGTGTGTAACAGTTGTTCTAAAAATTCTGTATTCGAGTCGCACCCCAGACTGAATTACATTTTCTTTCAAGGAATTAAACACTATAGATTTATCCTATGAAAGAAGAAAAACTAAGACAGGTACAGGGGGCAGGGGGAAAGACGGAGACTGCATGTTAAAATTTAATTTATTCCCATGTCTTCTGCTCTTTCCTTTCCCTCTTTCCTTTTTCCCCATTTTGTTTAGCTTTCTATACCTTTTTCGGTCTCTGCATGATGCGTGTTATTATTTTCGTTCTTTGCATTAATTTCTCTCTCTTAGAACTTAACGTGAATGGAATTTCTGCAGATTTATCTCGTGGTTGTTTCTCTAAGTGATGCTCTCAGATAGCAATAATTTTCCCTCCAAATGGAGGAATATGCAAGGCTACTGTACCATACGCGCACAACCCCTATGGAGCTATGGTAGTGAGTTGAGCAGTTTGAGCAATACGCACGGATAAACCACGCTTACATTTATATTTATTAAAAACTCATATTAGGACTTACTCCGCAATACAAACTTTTAACAAATGCGCCTTTCAAATTTCTGTTATTATTATTATTATTATTATTATTATTATTATTATAGCAATAGCTATATGGAGCAATTATCTCGGCCAACTTGGTCGGACCGCGGTGGCTCAGTGGTAGAGCGTTCACCTTTGGTGCTTGGGGTCCCGGGTTTGATCCCAGCCCCCACCAAGTGAACTTTGTGGTGGACAAACACCGTGTGCGTGGGTTTTATCGGGGTTCTTCCGTTTCCTCCCACTTTCTTCATTCCACCATTTCATTCATTACTCATCATCACAGTCTCCTTTAGCCTAACCGGCATAACCGAGGGACGTAAAACTCAAAGATTTCATTTCGACCAACTTGGTTAATACACACCATTCATCAACGGGTAGTTGTAGAAATGAGTCTTTTACAAAAGGAGTTGTTAGCTCAATCGGTAGAGCGCTGACTCATGGATTCAAGGGCTGTGAGTTCGAAACTAGTCCGAGTCAAAAGTTTTTTTTCTGATTTAATCCTTCAGATGGAAACGTTTCTCTATTCACTTTTATCTCGTAATTCTGGATATACATGTTTGGATGTGAAAAATTGTACTAGAATATAAGAAAAGAAAGATAAATTACGTGATATCTTTTGCAATTTTTAACTATATTTTCACCTATCTAGGACCTTTCTGAAAGTTCAGACTTCTATATCTCCTTTTCGCTCTCTTACGTGTCCTTTAACTACGTAATTCCTACACTTATTTCATAAATCACATATACATATATACAACACGTTACAGACACGATTTACAAAAAAAAAAAAAAAAAACAATACTATCTACGATATCAGTGACACATGTTGTGGTGTTTAACTTAACATATAAAACAATAAATAGAAAAGCTGAGAATACGAATCTTTACAGAGATGACAGTGCACTGATGCTTCAAATCAGTGTATTTACTCCCTATACCTATGTTAATTCCTTAGTCAAAATAAAAACTCTAGAAAATTAATCACAAATTCTTATATAACTATCCCTTCCTTGGAGTACCGCGCGGTCACATACCCGTCACGGCGATGTAACGGTACTTTTGGTGACGAGGATAAAAATACGCATACGCCAGAAGTCCCTAAAAATATGGAAAATTGCAACGAAACTTCGTATTGGGACTATTTGCAAAACAATAAATGAATCATGTTTTAATTTTTGCGGAAAAACAGTGTTGGGGCCTAAGCCCCATCCGAAAAAAGAATTAATAATAGCGTAATAGCGAAGGAAGGAGTGGACCGAAGGAAATGATTTTGTGTAGATATTATATAGATCCTATGTAAAATAAGCCCTTTCGTCTTTCTGAAGTAACCCTATCAGTTTTGCTTCAAATTTGGCAGACAAGAGCAAACAGGAAATAAATCGACACGTCTTTTTGTTTATGCGCATAAACATTCTAAGGGTTAAACGTGCCTCCTGAAATACTATAAAATACACTATAATGTTTCTGCGTGTAGTTGATTGCCAAATTTGAAGAAATCGGGTGAAGACACGACACTCGTGAAACACGAAAGTCAATATTTTACATATCCAAAATCTACATACAACTTAATTCGCTTCGGTTTACTCCTCGCCACTCAACGCCTCGGTCCACTCAAAAGTTTTCTTTTTCTTTGAGGAAAATACGAAACACATATTTCCTCATCTTACTTCTACAATATTTGTGCACATTTCATTCACTTCGGTCCACTTCTTTTTGCCTTTCGGGGTCAAATTCCAAAATTTTGGACGGGAACTTTTGCCCTAAAAATCGTTTTTCCCCCGAAAATAAAAAAACGCGTATTCGTTTAGTTTTTGCCTATTGGTCATACACAAAGTTATGTTGCAATTCTACATGTCCTTTACACACATCTGACATACTGTTACTAGCAGTTTTGATTTTTCGTGATCAAGGGTTTGGAGGGGTCGGTGCCTCACCCAACCGTTTTCTCCAGGAAAACATCAAACCGGTATCCTCATTTTACGTCCTTAGTATCTGTGGACAAGTTCATCCACTTGGGTTCATTTCTTCTTGCCTTTCGGGCGTCAAATTTCAAAATTTTGGGTGGGGCCTTTGAAACCTAAAACCGTTCTTATACAGAACATAAAAAACCCGTATTCGTTTATTTCTTTTCGTATTGCCCATACGGAAAGTTATGTTGCAATTCTTCATGTCCTTTACACCATCTGACAACTGTCACTAGCACTTTTGATATTTCGTGATCAAATGTTTGGAGGGATCCGTGCCCACCCAACCTTTTTTCGAGGAAAATACGAAACCCGTATTCCCTCATTTGATGTTATACAATATCTGTGCAGAATTTCATTCAATTCCGTTCACTTTAATTTGCCTTTTGAGCGTGAACTTTCAGAATTTTGTGTGGGAGCTTTTGACACCTAAACCGTTTTTCTGTAGAAAATAAAAAAAAACCGTATCCGTTTCCTTTTTGCGTATTGTCCATACACAAAGTTTCATTGCAATTCTTCATGTCCTTCACACAAATCTGACGTCCTGTTCCTAGCACTTTAATATTTCGTGATCAAAGGTTTGGAGAGGTCCGTGCACCACCCAACCATTTTTCTCGGAAAATGCGAAATCCGTATCCACATTTTACGTCTACAATATTTGCGGACAATTTCACCCACTTGATTTATTTCTTCCTTGCTTGTCGGACGTCAACGTTAAAAATCTTGGGTGGGGATTTTTGCAACCTGAAACCGCTTTTGCGCAGAACAAAAAATTCGTATTCGTTTATTCTTTGTGTATTGTCCATACACAAAGTTATGTTGCAATTCTTCATGTGCTTTACACACATCTGACATAATGTTACTAGCACTTTTGATATTCCTTGATCAAAGCTTTGGAGGGGTCCGAGGCCCACCCAACCCTTTTTCCAGGAAAATACGAAACCCGTAGTCCCTCATTTTATTTCTACAATATCTGCCCTGAATTTTATTTACTTCGGTTCACTTCATTTTGTCTTTCCGGCGTCAATTTTCAAAATTTTGGGTAGGAGATTTTGCCCCTAAACCGTTTTCTTCCGCAGAAAATAAGAAGAAAAGTATTAGTTAATTTTTTCCGTATTGTCCATACACAAAGTATAGTTGCAATTCTTCATGTCCTTTACATACATGTGAAATACTGTTACCAGCACTTTTGATTTTTCGTAATCAAAGGTTTTGAGGGATCGGTGCACCATCTAACCGTTTTTAAATTAAAATACGAAACCCGCGTTCCCTCATTTTACGTCTACAGTATCTGTGCACAATTTCATTCACTTCGGTTCATTTCTTTTTGCCTTTCGGTCACCAATTTTCAATATTTTGGGAGTGGGATTTGGTCCCCTAAAACAGTTTTTCCGCAGAATATAAAAAAACAGTATTCGTTTATTTTTGGCGTATTGTCCATATATAAAGCTATGTTACAACTCTTCATGTCCTTTACACACATGACATAATGTTACTAGCACTTTTGATATTCCTTGATCAAAGATTTGGAGGGGTTCGTGCCCCACCCAACCATTTTTCAGGAAAATACGAAACCCGTATCCTCATTTTGTCTACAATATCTGTGCACAATTTCATTAGTTCGGTTCACTTCTTGCCTTTCGATCGTCAACTTTCAAACTTTGGGTTGGGGCTTTTGCCTCCTAAAACCGTGCTTCCGCAGAACATAAGAAACCCGTTTTCTTTTCCTTTTTACGTATTGTCCATACACAAAGTCATGTTGCAATCTTTATGTCCTGTACACGCATCTGATATACTGTTACTAGCACTTTTGATATTTCGTAATCAAAATTTTGGACGGGTCCTTTCCCCACCCAACCGTTTTTTTCAAGAATATACGAAACCCGTATTGCCTCATTTTACGTCGACAATATCTGTGCACAATTTCATTGTCTTCGATTCACTTTTATTCGCCTTTCGGGCGTCAACTTTCAAAATTTTTGGTTGGGCCTTTTGCCCCTAAAACTGTTTTTCCGGAGAAAATAGAAAAACGTATTCGTTTATTTTTTGCGTATTGTCCATACATAAAGTTTCGTTACAATTCTTCATGTCCTTTACACAATCTGACATACTGTTACTAGCACGTTTGATATTTCGTGATCAAATGTTTTGAGGGGTCCGTGTCCCATCCAACCGTTTTCCCCGTTAAAATTCGAAACCCGGATTCCCTCATTTTACGTCTGCAATATCTCTGCACAGTTTCATTCACTTTGGTTCAGTTGTTCTTGCCTTTCGTGTGTCAGCTTTGAAAATTTTGGGATTGGCTTTTATATTAAACCTTTACATTATGTATTGTTTCTTTCTTATGAAATTCTTCTTCCGGGATGGAAGGAGAGAAATGGTTTCCTCTGATATCTGTTTCTTGCCATTCATCTTGTTTGAACTGCTTAAGTAAGATCATTTTGTAACTTTTGATGTCATCCAACTCCGTCACAATAATAAAGTTGTCATTTTTAACAATTTGTTTTATTCTCTTATTTGCAGTTTGCCACACTGATATACTTTTTTACAAAATTGAGGTTTGGTCCAACGCCTTTCGAGTTCGCAACCAACCGAAGCGCCGAGCTTTTTGGGTTGCCTGCTATTGCAGGAAAAGGAGAATTGCAGGTGGTAATGCACTTTTGGAGTCGTGTATACAATACACATGTGCAGGAGAGATGTTACGGAAATAACCAGGCGCGGAGATATGGACAACCAAATAGGCCTTTATGTCCGCCCCTCATAATTTCCGTAACATTACTCCTACACAGGTGTATTCTGTGAAGGTCCCTGTACCTCTGCTGAAAATTTCATGAAAAACGAGGAATATTACAATGGTAAATGACACTCAAGACGAGCAGCGTATATGTGACATACAAGAGTATGGAGCAAACCAAAGCTTCAAAAACTACCAACCGTCACTGACGCGCCTGCTCTCTTCGGAGTAGCCCCGTGCTACAGAGCGGGACCATTAGTTTCGCCCTGCCCTGACTCGTTTAAACAGCATTCGTGCTTTTTAAAGCCTATCTAGCACAAATTGATTTTTGATTTTTGAACTGTCATTCTTACGGCATGTCTGCACAGGTACGTCATATAATGTTTAAGTCCCTCTAAAGTTAATCTACACATATGAATGCAATTCCCTCCATAATAAACAATTTACAAGATCCATTTCATGACCAAAATAAGTTATAATTAATGAATTCAAACATGTATACTTAATTTGGAATAATACCAAATTGTGAAAGTTTTACATTGTGTACAATTAATGCCTACCTAACCTAATCTTGTGTCTACTTCGGTAGCAAATCGTAAACATTTTACATTTTATGTAATTAGTGTCTGCTTCCCTTCTGTAACACAATTGCATTATACTTTTTGGCTAAAGACAACAAAACACTATATTCTTAATCTAATGATACGAACGTGCCGATATGTTGAGATACAAGTTGAGCACGTAAATAATTTCCTTCTGCCAATTTAATTTTACACAAACTCAAACCAGTATCAAGTATAAGATTTGTTTATACAAGCAATGAATCTTGGTAATAGGCTATATAGGCCTATAAGGTTCTACTTCCCTTTCTCTTCATGTTCATTGGTTCCTGAGTTGCATGATTTTCTGTCTTAACCTTATGCAGCACCCATGCATATGGTTCTTATGTTATTGTATCTTGCACTAGATGTATTACAAGGATCTACTGTGAAAATTAATAAATCAAGTTATCCTAACCTAAACCATCCTAACTTATTTTGTTATTGTAGTTAATTTTTAAAATAATATGTAGGTATTGTGTTAAGAAGTTTGCTGTAAACTTGAAACTATAAATTATATTTAGAATATTTTTTACACATGGCTAAATGAAAATTATGATTAGAGCAATTTAAACATGGAATACAACGCCATGAAGTGAATGTCTTTTGGTTCAAAAAATAAGACGAAATAGTTAAAACGAAAGGTCCGAAGAGAGAAGTGCCCAATGAGAATAGGATCTACGATCCATAGAGAATACAACTGTAAAAGCTCCCAGAAAAGTAAAGGAAAATGAGTGGAACTACTCATACTTTGTGTGTACAATGAATATTTGTTATTTTTGTCACTATGTTACTGTTATTAAAATTAGCATAAAAGTTAAAATCAAGATGCATAGTTGACTTACCTGTATCTCTCAAAGAATTGATTATCGTTATACAGCTCCAGTGGATTTTCCATGTGCCTCGTATGTCTTGACGCATCACTAGTCATCGCAAAGTAATGTGTTTTTACAATATTTGTTCTTCCACATACATGACACATTCAACAAAATCATTTACTTCCATGCCAGAATACGAATACTATACTATTAAAGAACTCAAGGAAGGCTTAAGGTTGGTCGATAGCTACCCTGAGTCAAGGAGAGATTTTCATTAAGGCTTCCTTGACATCAAGGAAGAGTTATAAATACCGATTTCAGTCAAGGGAGGCTTCTCAAGGAATCCTTGAGTTAAGGTAGCCTTAAGGAGTGTTTTTAAATATGGGCCTATGTATTGAATATTCGACAGAAGTAAAAATGACTGTTACGATGCATCACGCGTAAGCGTCTGAACCCATCATGTTCCTTTTTCACTCGTTGCTAGATCGTAACTCGGGCAAGCGTTTGATATTATTGCTTTACATCCAGACAAACCTATTTGGTCAGTGTTGCAAACCAATTGTAAATATAATGTAGCAGATGGTTTCTGTACCACTGGATGTATATCCATGAAACGTGCCATAAACATCATTCGTCACTACGAACAATATACTGTGGACATATTCCTCTTCGAAGGAGCACAGTTTGACAGTGTTGCCAACCATCTGTAAAAATGAGAAGGTATAAAGCAGGTTTCGTACGATGAGATGTTTATGCACCAAGATTGGCAGAAATATCACACGACATTATAACTAAAACACGTTGAATGTGACCATATTCCAACCATTCTAGATTGCCAGTGTTGACAACCAAATGAAAACATCACAATGTTGCAAATGGGGTGTGCGCCATTGAACGAATATAGAATAAATGTGACAGAGGCAGTATTGGACAATGGAAAGCATAGTGTGAGTGTGCCCAAACACCCCAATTTAGCAGTCTTGCCAACCGAAAAGTTGCCTGATCATTGCGTGCATACTAGACACAAAACTTGACATAAACATCATTCGACATAAAGCAAACATTCTGTGGTTGTTATCTTTCCCAAAGCACGCCAGTGTCAGTATTGCTAACATTCTCAAAATGAAACTTCTTCAAATAGTAGTATACTAGCTTAATGTTATTTTTATATTGTCTAATGGTATGAATGGTATTTCGTGTGATGTTTCTGCCAATCTTGGTGCATACACGTCTCATCATACGAAACCTGCTTTATACCTTCTCATTTTCAAGTTCCTTGACAACGCTGACAAACTGGACTCCTTCGAAGAGGAATACGTCCACAGTATATTTTTCTAGTGACGAATGATGTTTATTGCCACGTTTCATTGATATACATCCAGTGGTACAGAAACCATCTGCCACATTGTACTTACGGTTGGTTGGCAACATTGATCTAATAGATTTGTCTGGGTGCAAAGCGATATTATCAAACGCTTGCCCGAGTTGTTCTAGCAATGAGAAAAAAAAAACATGATGGGCTCAGACGATTACGCGTGATGCATCATAACATTCATTTTTACTTTTGTCGAATATGCAACACATAGGGTCAAAAACACCAAAAAATGACCCCTTATCCCCAGGTACTTGGACCCGGAATGGAATCATCTCTAGTCAGTACTGTTGAGAGAGTATTTTAGGGAAAGCTAGCACTAGGAACCTATGTGAAAAATATAATAAATACTAACAAATACATATTTGAGCGACTCGATCGAACATAATGGTAAGGTCCGCTTGGGATGTATAAATAATTGAGTTGTTAGGTGGAATGAGTTGTTGTTGAACCACAGAAGAGTATGTAAGTAATTTATTTTCGGCAATGATCCTGCAGATGGCAGGTAAAGCTTGTTTGGTATGTGTCACTGTATTGAATTGCATAGGAATGGTTAATCTACTTCTCCAGTTTACTCAGCAATCATGCCACTCAATCTACGAGTTGAGATAAGTCACACTAACGAGTTGTAAGAAGCAAAACACAATCACATTTTTCTCACAGGAGTTTCGTCTGAACATACCTTACTAGAAATAACAATAAGCATCTTTTTCTGTGTTGCATGTGTTAAAGGGGAGTGCTAAAACAGAAAAACTAGTCCCTAAATGTCTTTCAGCGTTCCACAATACAGATTTCACAATTGGAGCAATATTACACAGTACAGTATTAAATTCATAAGCTATTCGCTCTCCTTACAAATATTCCGTTTATTTGCGTAACAAAATCGTATACGAGAAAATAAACCTGCATTCCTCTTGGTGTGACCTTGGAAAGCTGCAATATTTGTCTCACTAGATTATTTTTATTATAAGAATGGCTGAGCCAATAATAAATGCAGAGAACTGATTAGAAAATGATATTGTTATATTTTTCCATTTTAGTAGCGAAAGAAATATATTCTTTAATTCCATTTAAAGCGTTACATCATGAAAAATAAGTCAAAATCAATTGCCAACACTACGCATTCAAATACTCTTCTGTCTGTGTTATGCAGAGACTAGCCCGTCACATTCACAGTCTTGTTATGAATATGGTGTAATGATGTACAGGATATAAGCAAGGGGTAAGTCAAGCGGAAAGCGTGTATAATAATAAAAGAAAACGATATTATTATAGACCCTAGGGAACAATAAACCATGATCAATATTTGGTGCCTCACATGATCTTGTGATCTGGATAAAGCACTGACCGTAGTTTTTTTTCTTTACAAAATTATAACACTTTACAAATATCAGTTTTAGTATCGGATCAAGTTCTACAGTGTGGCAATTTTGTTGTTTCCATTTTCTCTCAAACCACAGCAAACACATCATTAAGGGCGGATTTTCATGCAAGAGTCAGTTGCGTTCTTTGCTTGCGATTTCTATGTGTATCCAACAGAAAGTTGTGTTACACGTAGAACCGTACTTAGACAACTTTCTCAATTGGCTATTCACCCACATCGCAAGCAAAGAACGCAACTGACACTTGCATGAAAATCCGCCTTAATTGTATACAAGGTCAAAACAAAACAAAAAATCGAATACGTCCACTGGTTTTTGTTAATGCTGTATTCTGGTAACTCTAAAAGAGCAGTCATTTTAAACCGGATGCTCCGTAACGGTATAATTGCTACTTGTTCCACGTACGGAGTTAGAAGAAGGTAGAGTTGATAAAAGTCAGTGGTGACATTGAACGTAAAAAACAGCTCCTAAGGCATATGTTGATAAATTGTAAACGACTACTGTAAAATAATGCAGGACACTACTCATACCTTTCCTTCCAACACCCCATTCACCCAGTGACATTAAAACACAACAACAAAATGACTTTAAAACACGAAAGAAGTAACTCACTATATACATAATTTTTAACAAATTACAAGCTAACTCATTCGAAATGCACGCACAGCCTACTAACTTGTCGTTTCCATTTCATCGTATGATGAATTTCAAATTTTGAAAAGCAAACTGTTTTGTAAACTGATATTTTAATTTCTTAGCTGTTTCCGCTACACAGATTTCTGTATAATTTTGTCGTCTCGTCACAGTACTTAGTCTTACTAGAACTATCACTTCATTCTGTCAGGAAGAGAATGGCAATCTGGAACGATTCTAAGTTTCACTGAAATCGGTAAATCAGATAACAAAACTTGTATATTTAGTGCCAATAACAAACTGCGAGACAATAGCCGCTCAAGACGACTTAACATATATTTTTTGTCTGCACTAAAGTTGCAGCTTTGCTTTTCCCTTTTGGATTACTACAGAACTTCCGTCGTTTCAATGTCCAAACTCCTAGTTTGAAGTTTACGAAAGTTCAAACCCTGTTTCACATTGCCTTCAATCTAAAACCAGGCAAAACTCGAAAAGAAAAATGAACTTTGTAACTTCGTTGCAAACAGTTTACGTTATATTGTCTATATTCTACATTATATTGTCTTTCGTCAATAACATGGTCATAAATTCATCATTATGATTAGGATTAATTATGAATTACTTGTATTGTTTATAAAATGTATATTTTATATCTTCTTTCAGGATATGAGGATTACTTTTATAAAATACAAAAATTTCATGATGTAGACTTCCATTCACTAACGACATCTATTCATAAATTCCCATATTATCCTGGTCTCTTTGTAAAATGTATATTTTATATTTTCTTTCAGGATATGAGGATTACTTCCATAAATTGCAAAAATTTCATGATGTAGACTTCCATTCACTAGCGACATCTATGCATAAATTCCCATACTATCCCGGTCTTCGCTGAAATACACATGCGCCCATTTACATTTATCAGCAATACAGAGTGTCCGGAATGGGACTGGCGGTTTTTTAAAATTGTATAATTTTAATACAGTCAGGAGTATAGAAGGAGAAAAAACATTCATATTAAAGGAAAATTCAAAAAGTTTTGTGCAGCAAATTTTCATAGCTGAACAACTACCGGTGACGGCGCTAGTATCGCTGATAAACAGAAATGGCATCAGCAGTCGAAAAGGCGCAATGCGTGTGGATGTTTGCAGTGACAAAAAGTGTTGTTCAAGTTCAACGAAACTTTCTATGTGTTTACCACAAGCATCCTCCATCACGCAACAGTATCCAGGCATGGAAGGATTAATTTTTATCAACGGGCATTGTAGTGAAACAACACAGCTGTGGTAAATCCCGTGTGTCAGAAGAAAATGTGGGAGCGATAAGAGAGTCTTTCTCACATAGGCCGAGGGAGTCAATTCGCGCAGCGAGTAGGCAATTGGCAATTCCAAGGTCAAAAGTTCACGATATGGTACACAAACGATTACGTTTGCACGCGTATAAGGTGCAATTGTTGCAAGAAATTAAGCCCAACGATAAGCCACAGAGAGCAGCATTTGCTACTGAAATTCTGGACCGGATTGATTATGACCATAATTTCCTATTGAACGTTGTTTTCTCTGATGAGGCAATTTTTTATTTGTCTGGCTGTGTTAACAGACACGATGTTAGGATATGGGATCTGATAATCCGCATTTGTACATAGAACATTCTAGAGACAGTCCCAAATTGAATGTTTGGTGTGCTTTAACACATAATGCAGTTATAGACCCTTTCTTTTTCATAGAGCAAACCATAACAGGAAATGTGTTCTTAGACATGCTTCAACACTTTGCTCTTCTCCAGTTACAACATTTGCAACCCTCAAATGATATTCCAAGTGGATGGTGCCCCGCCACATTGGAGCTTAGAAGTGAGGGAGTACCTTGATACTGAATTTTCTGGCCGTTGGATAGGCGGTGATGGGCCAAGGTTAGGTGTCCTCCAAACTCTCCTGATGTTACCACCTTGGACTTCTTCCTGTGGGGGTATGTGAAAGACCTTGTGTATTCTGGTAAAACGGTGCGTAACTTTGATGAACTGAAGAACCGTATTAGGAATGCGACTGCTTCACTAACACCTCAGATGTTACAGAATACGTGAAGAGAGATTGAGTTCATGCTAGATATTGTAAGAGTTACAAATGGAGCTCACGTGGAGTTACACTGAGTTAGAATGACTTGTAAGTAAGACCAAAGAAACTTTTTGAATTCTCCTTTAAAATGTATGTTATCTTCCCATCTGAATCTCTAACCATAATAAAACTACACTTTTAAAAACCGTCAGTCCCATTTCGGACACCCTGTATAATACGGCGAGTACAACGCATAAGATTTGTGATTATACTTTTGCATACAGTTTTCTACACTATATGCGAAATTTATTGTGTTTGTACTAGCACGTAAACCATATATCGAGGGTGTAGATTCCGGTATCGGTGACACTCATTACAGCCAATTACAATTTCATGTGATAATAATTTACTAATTCGAAACCGCGTAAATCAGTCTTAGAATGAAAGGAGCTACTGTGCAGAATCTATCTCCTTGTGCGGATATATACAAAGTTAATAGATATACTTTCCAGCCCCCGACCTTTTCTTTATGACAAAACCTTGCAGTAAATATCCTACTTAATAAACAATAAAATAACAGTAACAATATTCCTTTCAAAAAACCTAAATAATTCTATACTAGTGCGTAACATTTTGTATTATTCACCAGCAGCACTTCCTTGGCACTAGTAGTCAATAAATATAACAAAAATTATAGCAACAACATGACTATGAAAAGGCAGGAATTTTATTTTATTTTGTAATCCTATAACAAAACTAGCCTATAGCTAGCTGAGGGCTCCGCCACGAGATTGCTCAGCCTAGGGCCTCGCATCTCTTATGTATCAGCTTTTGTATCAACAGTGCATTTCATTTGTTCTTCATATTTCCTGAAATTGCCCAGCTGGGGGCTTCGAACACACACCCTTCAAGATTGCTTGACCTACGGCCTCTTAAAACCACAATATTGAATTTAAAGTTTATTTTCCTATTTCAACTATCTAAAAGATAAGATTTTGTACCCCAAGAAAACGCCTATTTAAGTAACATGAGATTTTCTTCATTACCCTTTAGACTCCTTAAAGGTTAAAAATATTCACTTTTGGCAATTTTCTTTGTCGGTAAGTCTCGGAACGCTACAATCATGTCTAATCCTACTGGAAGTAGTAAACATTTTGGAGTGTAGACGTTCCATATAAATAACATTGAAAAGATTTTTAAGTTCCCTATAAAACACTCTAAAGCTGGAAATTTTTATTTTTTTCTAATTTACTTAGATAACACTAACTGAAATGTACAAGCATACCGAATTTCAACTGTGTATTCCAATTCCAAGTACCTGAATGAAGAGTTTATAAGTCGAAAAAGTACCTATTTAAATAGCATGTGGAATTTTTTATCTTCCCTTTAGACTCCCCTAAAAATTAAAAATATTCACTTTTGGAAATTTTTCTGTCGGTTAGTTCAGTTAAGGTACAATCATGCCAAATTTCAACTTTCCACGTCAAACGCAAGTACCCCTTTAATTTGCGTCACTTCATGTTTATATATGTAGTTTTCGTGGAATACGCTAAAATCAAAGATAGCAATCAGGGTCTAGAGTTGAACGGTGTTCATCAGGTTATGGCGTATGCTGATGATGTAATTTAATAGGGGATGATATGAGAATAATAGAAAGAAATGCAGAGGCCTTATTAAACGCTTGCAGGAACATGGGTTTGGAAGTGAATGCAGAGAAAACTAAATACATGTGGAGTAATATGGCAAATTATGGATGCGTCAAAATATTAAATAATACTTTTGATAAAGTGGATACTTTCAAATATATAGAATCAATATTTACAGACGAAAATCATAATCACGAAGTAATTAAATGTCGACTAAAACCAGGAAATTCGTGTTGTTATTCGATTCAAAATCTCTTGTCGTTGCGAATTATGTCGATGCATTTGAAACTTAAAATATATAAAACGATAATCATGCCTGTTATTCTGTATGGTTGCGAAGCATGGTCACTTACTATGAAGGAGGAACATAGACTGAAGGTATGTGAGAACAAAATCCTGAAATGAATATTCGAACCCAAGAGGAACGGGAATGGGGAATGGTGGAAACTTCATAACTAGGAACTATATAATTCATACGGTTTATCGAACATTGTTAGGGTCATCAAGTCTAGGAGGCTTAGGTGGGCATGTCATGTAGCTTTGATGGAGAAAAGTAGAAACTCTTTCAAAATCTTCACTGGAAGACCAATCGGAAAACTACCATTAGGAAGACCTAGGCGCAGATGGGATGACAATATTAAGTTGGATCTCGCAGAGATAGGAGTACAAAGTAGAAGCTGAATCATGTTGACTAAGGATACAAGTCAGTAGAGAGCTTTTGTGAACGCGGCATTGAACCTCCGGGTTCCATAGGCCATACAGTTAGGATAAAAATAAATTTATTGTGTTATTTCTCCATAAGATAACGCACTGAATGTTTCTGTCAATACCAAGTTATGTCAATTGTTCTTTAGTGAACACTAACTTATTTCAGATAATATGTTGTTTCTAAATGGTATAAATGAATGTACACTCGTTTCAGGTGATATTACTTCTTGGTATGTTTTAAAATGCTCTCTGATCATTTTACATAAATTCCTTTAGCTTTGAAGCTTGGCTATAATAGTTTTAACACTTTTTAAGAGTTAATCTATAAGGAAAATTACAGAGTTCAGTATCTGAATGTTCTTGCTAAATCAATCTATGTTGTTCTACAATATTCCATATTTTTCGTTTTTATGTCCTATATTACTGTATATATTTTCTCTTCTTTTTCATCTCTTGAACAAAAGAGAAGACATTAAATGGGAATTCATTGATCCCAACTTCTTATTACACATGAAATAGCAAATATATATGGGTAATACAATAAAATAACCATGTATATAATTAACAAACGGTAAAATTACAAGAACATATTGCAATGGTAACAAACTAAGTCTGACACGTAAAGAAAATGTCGGAAATGGTAACAAAATTGCATTTGTAATAAACACTGATAGTGGTGTACTACAACTGGATATCTTGTTTTGCCATCTTCTTTAATGTTAGTTCAAACGCTGTTAGGAAGTTGAAGATAACATAATTAGCGGAAGTGTTCATAACCCACAATGTATAATAACAAAGTTGACAGACTATTTCCTGTGTTTTACGTTCTTTTTATGGATAAAACTCATTTGTACTTCCAATTATCTCTGTTTGTTATTTACTTGACATACAATTTAGTAAGAATTAATGTGCAGTTCCCATAGTTCCACTGCGAATAATTAACCACAAAATTTATTATCTTTTATCATTTTCCTGTATTAATCACACTGTAACTGCCTTGAGAATAACATCAACTGGATATTGAAACTTTTTAATCATAAATTGAGAAGAGGAGAAATGTATTCTTATAGGTAAGTATGAGAACTAATAAATGTATCATTCATAGCTGAAATATATTAACATATGTTTTCGAATTACTGAGCGAAAATAAATATGCAAACAGCGTTCGTGCTCCGTAGGGATAGGCACGAGTGGGGACAAAAGAATGCGAAGGAAAACAGAGAAGTTATGATAAGGGGTATGTGTCAAAGTATTATATTTTCTCGCTTACTTTCCTTAAACTAAATCATATGGTGCAGTTATTAACATTTTGAACAAAATTGTAAAGCATTTTTGAATAAATTCACATAAGACAAACTCTCGGTAAACTCTCAACTCTGTTTTTAATTACTAGATATGACATTCATCTACAAATGATTAGAAGTATGACGCGAGAGTCGTGATTAAGGTAAATATTTTCTTTGTACAGCTCTTGGATTAAGTGCTGCAAAGTTTTCTATCGTATTGTTTTTTTAACAGAGAACGTTTGTGAAATTGGTTCCATTTTCAATCAGAAAATCCAACATCCTACCTTAAAATCCTGGTGTGGGCCGGATTAATTTGGTCATTTCTAGTAATATCCATTTCTACTTTTGCACCCAAATACATATCATTAACAATTTTAATTTATTTGGGTTTCCATACGACAAGTCGTTGAGTACCATAATCGAAAAATTGTTATTCTGGATCTAATGTTGTAGAATCGCTTTTAATATCGATATAAGTTTCCAATACAGTACATGATTTCAGACGGTTCAGACTGCATTTGTAAATTGAAAATATTAAGGAAAGACAAAATGAACTCCAAAAAGAGTAAATTTAATTTTATCTCCGTGTCACTTAATTTGGCAGAAATACTTTCAAAGTCTAAAAGACATTTTCTGAAAACATTATCCGTGAAACATAACCTTAATGCCTTATATTGTTTCAGAAACCTATGAACAACTGCAGCAAAGAAATCCAACATGCCTCACTTACATGTAGTAATTTTTGTGGCTCTATGTTAACGAAAAACTGAAATTCCCCAATTTATCCTTAATATTTGACGCATCGAAGAAAAATATATACATATCTTATAAGATCTACAATGCCTCGTGGTAGTTTCACACACTCACAGAATGCAAAAGATTGACAGATGCATTTCATTACAAAGAGACGAGGGATGTCCAATTTCAATAAAGTAGATAACAAATGATTCTCCTGTAGCATAGAATTGGCTCCGTCAGCGGTAAAACCTATCATAGTTTCCTTGTAAGGTATGCCAAAGCTTTCGAAAAGCTGAAAAGACTATATTCATCTACATAAATTTATTTATTTATTTATCGACACAAGAGGCATTACTGCCCAATTACAGTGCCTACATATACAATGATATTAAATTATGAGGTGATAATAGATAGGAAAGAGAGTAAATATTATTATTATTATTATTATTAATCATATCAATACTACTACTAGTAGTAAATAGGAACATATTAGTAGTAGCAGGTCAACTTCTGAATGGTGCCACCTCTTAAGGCGGTGTCTAACGTTTTCAGCTGCAATCATTAATCCCTATGTAATAACATGGTGAACTTCTTTCCAAAGTATTATGAAATCTATTCGTCTTATGCAGTTCAAAATTTCTCCAGATGTTAACATACCCGTATACTACATGTTCACTTTTTTGTTTTTAAACTAGGTCTTATAGTTCATTAATATTACTTTTTATAAAGAAATGTGGCAGCGTTGTAAATAAATACACAAATTCAGGTATTGGAGAATCAGCAGGGTTTCTTTTCCTGCTCGTAGAGGTGCAGATAGAATTTTTCCTTATCCATTCACACCATTGTTCCTCACGGATCTTCAAAAAGTTGGTAGGAGAGGAAAACAAGTTACGAAAAGAGAAAAGATCGATTATCTAATAGTGTGCAGAATGCATATCTTCGACGTTGGCGATCTGATCTTATGGTTCGGAAGAAGAAAGGGTTGCGGAAAGCAAGACTGACTGCTGTCAGAAATGGGAAAGCCTTTTCTACCTACACATCGTTTTCTTTTTGTATTTTATAATAAGCCTTGTCAAATACGGAGCACTTCCCCTATTTGTATTTTTCAACCGTATTTGATTCTAAATCTTGGTTCTTCGCAGTGAAAGAAGGAAACATGACTGAAAGAACTCAAAACTAAAATCATTATCATCAATATTTTGCATTCCAAAATAAGGAATGTAACTAAACAATAAAACTTATTATTTTAAAAGAAATATTTGGGAAGATGAAAGAACAAATCATGGAATTTCATGCGTGTGTGTAACAGTAATAGTCCTATACAAAATAAATAAATAAATAAATATTACAATATTTCTGAGGGTCTAGATCATTTGGACCCGATATTGGTATTCCAAGGGTAAGCAACTAAAATATTTTTTCACACGTTTATCACTGAGACCTGATTTAAATATATATATATATATATATATATATATATATATATATATATATATATATATATATATATATATATATATATATATATATATATATATATATATATATATATATATATATATATATATAATATGTGTGTGCATTATATAATATTTTGACTCAGTTTCCTGACCAACATTACGTTATAACTTAGGAATCTATAATTATGTCACTTTTGAACAAAGAGACGATTATCATTGTTTCCCCTACGTAGTTCATAACACCAACTCTTCTGATTCATTTAAAGAACCAATTACCGGTTACTCGCAAACTGAAATTATTATTTTCGTCTGAGGAATCTTATCTAATACTCAATAAATTTGGCCGATAAACAGTAATATCATTGTCGCAAATTGAAATGATCAGAAATAACACGGTATCAATAAAAATATATCCACAGAAAGCTATATTTGTCCTTATATCCGCATGCGTGCATACTTCTATTTTGTAGTTGACCATTCATCACAACAGCATTAATACTTGATCTGTTGATGATTTGCGGGTGAAACATCTCAACCAAAATCTTGCGGTCTACAATTTCGCCTGACGAAAACCTCGCGGACCAAAATCTTGCCGCACGAAATCTATCCTGCCCAGTGTCTCGCAATATAAAACTTAGCCATCTAAAGTGGCGGAGAACCAAACCTTGCAGTAGCAATTTCTTCTGTATAAAATGTTTAAAATATATATTTAAAATATTGGCTGTATACTTCGAAAATAATAATAATTATTATAAAAAAAGGACAAGACAGAACATAATAAGTGATTTTAATAATTTTTAAAAGAGGAAAAGAAAGGTAAGCAGTTAGTTCCTGACTTACTAATATAACACTTGCATCGAAAAGAGATTTTCACAGTTAAGGCCACCATATAGTTTAATTAACTAGGGATGCAGAACAAAGAATGAAGTCCCACTTTTTTCTTTCTTTCTTTTTCTTTTTGAAAATTTACGAGTAAAACTTGCTAACTCAGAAACGAAGAACTTATTTATGTAGGCTGATAACTCATAACTCAACAGCACTGAAAAGTTTGCTCCATCACGATTATATTGTTCTATGTGAACAATGCAATGATCATATGTGTTTAGTAAAATTTTAAAGTTTAATTTATATTTTTGCACTAATAAGTATAACAATAATGTTTTGATCAGTGGGGTCTTTGAGGAACTATCGAGCTCAAGGTCCCCGAAATAATTTCATTATTATATTTTCGCATTATAGGTACAGCACAAATGCTTGTTACTGGTTCTCAAGCCCCTACCCCGAAACAATGTCCTATATACGCCACTGGTTTTGATAATATTTAAATCGATATTACAAGTAGCAATACTTTATTGGAAGTTCAAACCTGAATTATCACATAAAAAAGAACACATGAGATATTAGTAACTGTAGTCGTATTGTCGAACGAACTCCCAAAGGGTTGACCTCTTGAATGAAAGTGTCAGAGATACTTGTTAATTTGCATTTGAAACTAACATCTCTACAAATGCCTTGTAAGTTTATACTGGAAAACATATCACTGTGGCATAAGAGAAACAAAAAATGGATATTGTACCTTTTTAAATTTGAGACGAGACAAGGAATGCAACAATTATCGTCTCATTTTTGAGACGAGAAAGTTTTCGAGTCTCGTGGACAACACTCATTCACCCAAGTCTTGGATCTGAAACACTGTTTTAGTGTTAATATACATGATATGTAAAAAAATTCAAATTGATAAAATGATGGTAAGAAAGCAATGAAGAGCAATTATGTACGTTTAAAATACGCAAGTCATTACTCAATTTACTCCAATAATAAGTATTGTTTAAATGTTGTTATATCACACTATTCGTGGACCAATCGTGATGCGGATAGATTGTGATAACTTCCAGATGAAATTACGAAAAATAGGACATTTTTGTTTACATAAATTAACAATACGGAACATTACTATTTCGAAACAAGAGCCCCCTAGGATCGAGAAAGAAGCCTTCTAGGGTCGAGATTAGACGAGACCAATTAAATTTAGGATAAGAGACGATAAACCTTGCTTCTCGTCTCGTCTCGTCTCCTGGAGAACATTACCTGAAGGAAATAGATATCACTCTTACTTGTAGTGACTACCTGGCAGATGTTGGTGCATTCTTGTGCATGAATAATCGTCTTTATGGCATAACAATCTGCAAGCATATCATCAATTTGTACGCTATTATTGGGGTATTATCCAAGAATAGCACGCTGTAGAATGCATTAAGTTATTATTTAGAAATGAAATGAGATCTTTGAGTTTTACGTCCCACAGATATCCCTGCTAGGCTAAAGGAGACGGTGATGATGAGAATCAATGAAATGGTTGAATCAAGGAAGTAAATGAAATCTCTTCAATATCTCTGAAGAACATATCCTCAGCGAGATTTTTCTTTGGCAGTTTCGAATAATGAATTCTTGTTCGTTTTCTTTACACATACTATACATTACTATTTTGCAGTTCGTCATCCTTCATAACGGGGTAAATCATCTTTAATCTCTATACATATTTTTGTCAGTTGATGCAACAAATAAATGAGTTTACTCTACACTATAGAGTTCGAAACTATTTTTATAAGATGAACACATCCCTCACTTGAAAGCAACATAGACAGATTTTCTAAAACTTTCGAACTTTGTTAGCCCCAATATGCCACTACAGGTAATTATTCGCGGAAATGTACACGTAGAATCCATGAAATATTTATGATCTATGAAGAGAGAGGCAACAGACGTTGCTCTTATCTGCTGTCAATCTGCATTTCATCGGTTTGTTTGTCTTCGGAGACAACCGAAGACGCATGTGACCTAGCGGGGGGCAAAGAATGAAATAAACCTACATGGTTAGCCTTCTATCTGCTGTTCTGCGGTGCTGCAACATGAAGACCATAAATTAAACAGCGTTTGAATGGAAGAAAATTAATTTTTAATTAGTGCGCTTTAATATTATTCTAGCAAGAAAAAGTAAAAGTGAACGTGCAATATTAATACTAACAAACATTTGGAAGAATTTATTTCGAAATGTATAAAATAAATAGTTTTCATGATATTTTGGAAAGAAATATGCCATGTTATTGTATATAAAAATCCCATCACATTGCGAGTGTTGGACACAGCCTTAAAAGATTTTCGCATTAACTACCAAGGTAATATAAGCCGAAGAAAAAACAACGTAAAAAATTGAAAATATGTCCGAGACAGAGCAGAAACTGCTGCCGTCAAATGTTAAACGTAGTCCAGTGGAAAGGGCAGTACAGAAGATTAGCTTAGATCTACTTTAAATTTTTGTTTCCTCTTTTGCAGTGGTTCATAGTGTGTTTTAGTATAAAGCAATTTTTCATGCAATTGGAACCTGTGTCAATTCATTAAAATTTCGTTATAAAAACTTAATAGCATGTTGTTTACTAAATAATACTTTTCAAATATTTGAAATATATAAGTTACGAGTTTGAGTTTCTTTTCTGAACTCACATATGAAGAAGTTCTGTTCTGCAAGGGACAAGAACTAACCACCATGAAGATCAATGCAGCAGCAGTTCTAATGTTGGAGTTTAGAACCACAGAAATTCAAAAGTCCGCAGAACGAAAGGAAATTCCGTTGTTAAAAGGATAAGAAACATAAACAAGTTCTTATGGCTTCAGAAAATCTCACTCTTTTCAAACTACTTCTCATAATATCTTGAGATAAAAATAGCTATGGTTTTCATGGAATGAAAGTTGATGCGACAGGTTCACTTTGTTTTTCATAATCTGCTCTAAAAAATATTCAGATTCAAATAACAGTAGGAGCTCTTGAAGTAGTTCATATCAACCACATCTAATACAGGTTAAAGCTGAAGTTTAAGAAATATATTTTTGAGTATTAAAACTTTGTAAGAGCAGAGATTAGATTTAAATGGATATGTAGTAAACACGTAGTGTCCTATTTCTGGGATGTTTTGAAGCTTTGAAGATTTCACTTGTACATAAAATTGACAGTACTAAAAAAAATTATGTTTGTGTGTTTTCGGATACAGCTTATTTTATTCTTTGTATTTTTTTTCAGGTATTAAGAAGAAAAGAATACGATATGTGGTCAAAATTATGTCTCATCCTGGTTCATCTTATGTTATTAATTTCACCACAAATGGCTAAAATACAGTTTCCTGATGACATAACATATGGTAGAGAAAATCTGTTACTTTGTATGAAGAACATTGTGAGTGAATATCTAGCAAATTCAAGAGAACTAATTATATTTGATGCTGTTGGCATAGAAGATTTTAATATCTTTGAATACAGCAGTAATTTCATGCCTTTGGTAAGAATAAAGCAATTGGTAGCGAATCGTTCCGTACTTGCTACTCTAGAAAATCTGACATCCACAGAGGAACATGTTGATTATATGTTTTTCATCCGTGATTCGTATCAGTTTACAGCGACATTACAAATACTAAAAAGTTTATTTCTCAGGAATCCTCCTTTGAGGAGCATCATTGCTAATTTCGATTGTATTACAATGCTCAACATCAAGAAAATATTCAGGAAACTAAATGCGTTGCATATATTGGATTCCATTTTAGTTGGACAAAGAAAAAATGACAATTCCGATGACGTAGAAGAAATATCCATCTACACTCACATCCCATTTTCTCTATTCGGTTGCAGATCAGACTATTATGTAACTGTCTTGGATGTTTGGAGCGAATCAAAATTTATTTATAGAAACAAACTTTTCCCTCCAAAATCATCAAACATGTATGGATGCGATTTTCCGTTTTCCTTTGGTATCCAAGAACCACATGCATTTCAAGCCTTGAAAGATAATGGAGAATTTGGTCTGGTTGGGATATATGTAGAATTCATGAGAACTCTGAGTGATAAGATGAATTTCTCTTGGGCAAATATCAACAACAACAAGTTCCCGTCCACAGTTGGGTACGTCTTTGAAAATGGAACGCTAACTGGCGATCTTTCTGATTTACAACAAGGGACGATTGACGCAGCCATTAAGTATGCACGTCCACTAGAGTCAAGGTTTAGGTATTTTGATCACATTCTGCCACGTGAACACTATAACCTCGTATGGGTATCTCCACTACCATCAGAATATCCTCGGTGGATGAACTTACACTTCCCATTTCGTCCGATACTTTGGATAATTGTAATAGGAACTTTCACTTTTATCATTTTATTTATACACATTTTAAACGTTCTACAAGTCGGAAGTGTAAAATCGAAGATTGACAACCCAGTGTTGTTTACATTATCAGTTTCAATTGGCTTATCGGTCTCTTCTTGTCCATCTAAGTTCACATATAGATTAGTGATGATAACTTGGGTTTTCGTCGTGTTAATTCTGAGTACCGGTTATCAGGCTGCATTTTTCGGATTCCTGACCAAACCGAAAATATATCCATACATAGATAGTACAGAAGATGTTCTAAATTCCGGACTAGAATTCGGCGGTTCATGGTATGGGCGTGAGCACTATAAGGACTGCGATGATGGTATTGGGAAAAGAGTCTTCGAGAATTGGGTTATGGAAGGTAACCTATATACTTCATTTGGTAGAACAATAAAGGAAAAGGATTTTATATTTCTAACCACAAGCTTAATTGCGGATATTTTCTCATTTGCATACATAGATGATTATGGAAATCCATTATTCTATATTTCGAAACAAAAAAACTTTTTTAGCCCGTTATCATTCTACATGAGAAAAGGATCTGTATTTACTCATCCCTTCCAAAATGTTTTTGACAGATGTTTCGAAGCGGGATTATTTCTTAAGTGGAGAGATATTGCGTTCTACTATGTACGTCAAAATTTTAATACAACTTCTAAAACCAAGTTTTTTGAGAAAGACTCTAACCAATCTCTAACATTCAAGGATTTAGTTGGTGCTTTTCTTCTTTTGGGATTAGGATTGTTTCTCGGACTATCAGTATTTATACTAAATAGTCTTAGAAAGGCTTCAATGAAGTTGAGAAAGATTGATAGACATATGGCTACTTAAAAAGTGCTTATTACTGAAGTAAAATCATAGTAATTTAATTACTTGATTTCTGACAGTGTTATGGATTACGTTAGGGACAGAGGAGTTTATTGTCGTACAAATAGTACCTTCTAGTTGTAAACAACTTTAGTGAACTTTGAAATTAATACAGGATGCATGAATGCTATGAACCTACATCATAACGAACTAATTCATTATGTTTCGAACATAATATTTAATTAAATATAAGCAGCTAGAGCAACCACAATGATAAGTGCCACTTCCGGTGAAATTGAGCTATTATCTGGAATGGATTGTGATTGAATCGCAGAAGATTCTGTGCACAAAGAGAAAAAAATAGCTGCATTTAGAAGGAAACGTAGACTTCGGTTACAGTCGGATTTCTTGTATCTGCTCTTGCCGATGCAGTAGCAGCGAAATCTACATGGTTGTACAGATTTTCAGTAATGTGGAGGATGGTGCAAGACCAGGCAAATTCTTGTTCTTGTGTACAAAACGCACACATGACTTTCTCTATGCTGCACGTGTAGATGGAGAACATACATGATTTACGTGTATTTGCAGTCGTACAGATTGGTCGTGGCTAAAGAACAAACCAATACGTAGTTTGGCGAGGATCATCATGTGTGTGATACAGAATCCTTCTAAAATACTTCTATCCAGATTTTCTAGACTAAAATTCAGCAATATTTCTCTCAGTGTAGGTAGCTTAATTTCGGAAATTTACCTGTAAATGGCAGGATAAGTTTACTCTTTATGTCATTATATTGAATTGCATTGGAGTATTGGAGTGTTGAAGTTTAATTCCCACTTTACTCAAAACTTAGAAAATCTGGCATATTATTATGTTTCCCGAGCCGCACATATATTGATATATTATATACTCTTGCATAGTTGAACTTTTTGTGACATTTTTCGTTGTAGTCGAATGCATTCTTTAACTCTAGTTATAATATTATATTGTTTATTCGCCATTGCACATCTTATGTGTTGGAAATGATGTTTGAATTAAAGAGCAATTAAGGTAGGTAAATAAGTCAGAAATAACAAGGGTTTTAGTGCTGATGAGGCGACTGCAACTATTCATGAAAAATAATGGCTCTCAAGAAATCATTTACATTATACAGTTGTACTTTCTCTTAGTAACAATAGTATCACCGGACGTGTATCTGTTTGATTCAGCAAATAGGTTTCGGTTGCCCTAGAGAATAAACCGTAGTCCCTGGGTCAGGGTTAATGTACATTCATGCATTGCTCTGAAATTTTGGGACCTGTGTGTTTTGCCCACATCTTAAATTTAGGAATTGTCAATAAAATACAGTTTGATAAATGTTCTCTGGAACTCGAGTGTACAGGGCATAACTTAATTAATGCAGCAAGTGTCAAAAGGTGATTCCTGACACCAAGATAAACAAAAAAAGTTTGTATGAACATATAGGATACTAGCAGAGTTACGGAGGGCAGTAAGCATGTTGCAGTAAGTTTTAAATTGTAGACTTAGAAGACCAATATGTCTAAAGATTTCAATCTAGAAAGTCTAGAGTTGGCACTGGTGTTCAATGTGCTGTTGCTCGGTTCTTACATACATGTAGCGCTTGTGTTCAAGACATTAGAGTACAGTGGTACGGTCATTATACTGCGAGCGTTGAATGGGACAAGTGCCACTGCTTGACTAAAACATGATGCATCATTCATGCAGATGACAATAAGCATGAAGCAGGAAGGCCTCATATGGAGCATTTTCCTTACAGACGCCAACCATGATACGGTATGTTTTCTGCACTTTCGGCGCGTGTAGGAAACAGGGATCGTACTTGCTTCGCTAGTGGATGCTGGTCGACCTCTTCGTGTGCAAATACCTGTTATGAAAGAACATGTGTTAGAAACTGTGAACAATGAGCTAGGTACGAGTACGAGGAAACTTGTCACTTGTGTGATAATGTAGGATAGTCACGTGTGTGTCTGTGATGTGAGTTACATGGAAGTATCTTATACCTATACCATCTGCGAAGGATACAAGGACTGATAGAAGCAGATTTCCAATCACGTGAAGCATTTTTCCAGTGGTTAATTCAACAGATCACTACCATAAAGCTATCAGTACTGTTCACTAGGAGACCGTGTTTGGAATGGATGGTATTGTCAAAATCCATAATACACACACACGTAGAGAGATGAAAATCATCATGGCACGGTTTCTCTAATTACCAACACCAATTTGGACGCAATGTATGGTATGGCAGTGTTTATGATCAACTGATCGGCTCATACATATTACCCAAAGATAAATGGAGCACAGTGTTGGACCTTCATGCAGGATACACGGCTTGAATTACTGGCATTTGTTTTTCTTGGGATTCGATGCAATATGTGGTACATGCATATGGTGCTCCTGGCGTTAAGAATCTGAAGCCAATGGGGTTTTGTCTGTGTGAACATATGAAGAATATAGTTCATGGTACTTCTGCCAACGATGTCAACATCTTGGAATAGCGTATCCATAGAGCCTGTGCAACTGTTCACCATTACCTAGGTATCTTCGATCGCCATCAGCAACCCATGATGCGTCGTTGTCATTCAGGCATTGCTAATTTCCTGTGATGTGCACGATGGACGCACGTTTATGTCTCTCTGCACGTCAATATCATCGCTTCAAACTTACTATTTCCACACTCCCAGCCGTCGCTAACTCTGCTATTAAAACCTACGTGCTATATATTCATAATACCTTTCTTCGTTATCTCAGTGTAAGAAATAACCTTCAGATATTTGAATCAATTTTTGTAAAACAACAAATATCAAATTTTGCCAGACACGAAATTAACAAGAATATTGTGTTTGCTACCCCTAGATAAACATTTTGTGAGTTATCTACACTGTCAAACTGTTGCCCACGGGATACGGACAAAATCTCGCTGCCGAGACACCGCCGCCCAAGATATCGCAGGCTAAAATCTCGCGTGGCCAAAACTTCGCCGCATAAATCCTCGCTACCCAAAATCTCCTGTGCCCAAAATCTCGGCGCCCAAAATTTTGCGTGCTCGAAACCTCGCTATCTAAGATCTCGCGTGGCCAAAACTTCACCACCTAAAACCTCGTGGGCCAAAATTTCGCTTGGTCAAAATCTTGCGGGATGAAACCTCTCCTTAAAATTTTCCCTGAGTTTCATACTATGTAGTTCCATACTGCAAATAATAATAATAATAATAATAATAATAATAATAATAATAATAATAATAATAATAATAATAATAATAATAATAATAATAATAATAATAGACAAAACATTATATGCGTGGGTTTTATCGAGAGTATTCCCGTTTCCTCCCACTTTCTTCATTCCACTATTTTCTTCATTCTGATCATCTAAGTGAAATTATAAAAAAACATCCTAGGCCGAAACCTCACCTATGTTGAAAATTTGATCGATATCCGTCTGGTGATTCAAGAGATGTGATGTCACAAACATATTTTCATTTTCATTCATAAAGATTTTCAAAGCACTCATTAGAACATTTCTTGACATTATTTTAATGCAATTGTGTGTTATTACCAGGGCCCGGATCTTGTTGACAAGTCAACTTTTTTCTGTTAGGCATAGGACAAGGCAAGTTCAAATAAAAACATTATCCATCAACTCTTGGTTCTAAAAATATATTTTTTAGGGTCAACTTTTGGTCATTTTTTGCCGTTTTGAAGTTTCAGGTCAATTTTTAATATTTTAAGGTAACTTTTAGGTCACTTATGGTCTTTTTATTCTTTTTCTTCTACATGAAAACTGTTTACGGATTTAAAAACAAGAAGTTTAATGATCTTTTTTCCTGCTTCCTGATTATTGGGGTGGAAAAACTGTATTCCTAACAAGTTAGTGAACACTAGGCTGTAGCTGGTTGACGAGGGCAGGGGGTTCGTAAGTGGCCAAAGGAGATGATTCTGATTGTTTACCACAATGGATATGACTACGTGAATAACTAAAAATAGATTAGAAGACGTTCAAAGCAAGGTAACTAGAGAACAGGTTGCCTCGAAACACTTCGGTTTTCGTTCGGAGGGAGTCGGTGAAGATCGTAATACATCACCCGTTGATCAAACGCTTTGAAGGCACTTGAGAACTCTATGATCATCCTACAGCTTTAAATGCACTAAATAGAATTAGAATGATTAATTATTTTAGGCAATAATCCAGGCGTACTGAAAATTAACAAAAACACAAATACTATCGAAAATGAAGAATTTGAAGATTTTAAGCAAATTTCTTTTAAAATGTTGTGTTGTATGTACTGATGAAATGCTGAAGACAATGACCGAAGACAAAGATGTTCTTAAGTCAAGTGTGCTACATTGAGACACAATCAGCAATGGAAGAAGATGGATTGGCGTATATAGCAGGTTGGCTTTCAATAATAATAATAATAATAATAATAATAATAATAATAATAATAATAATAATAATAATAATAATAATAATAATAATAATAATAATAAAGAAAATGCAAAAAATACACCCTCATTTAAGTAATCAGTACAATAAAAATGTTACCGTTCATCACTCTTCACCATCGTCGATTCAAAGCAGTGGTGTAGCCACGGGGGGGGGGGGGCATCGGGACAAGACCGAAATGACCAGCTTTCAAAACACCATCGTCAGATTACCTCGCTTCAGTCATTTAAAAATAACAAAGTACATATAATTAATAATCGGTAAATTATTTACCGATCCTTACCGATCGAAAAATAGTATGGTATCTCTTCCGTGTAAGGAATGACCAAATGCAGAGCTTGCTGCCACATTTGCTACAATCGATTGATCTAGTGCTCCTGTGCGGATCATGTCCAATATGAAGCATGAAAATATTTTACATAGGCCTATTTTAAAATAATTGTCAATCTATGCTAATACGAGAATTTGTATGGTGTTTTAATCAAGAATAATAAATAAATATTTTTGTCAGGAAATCTTAAAGAAATTAAGCGAAATTTCAAAGAAAGTCACTCTTATGTAGATAGGTTCTGTGTAAAGGGGCTTAAATTGTTATAGTTATGCACAAAGGCATAACACTCGGTCCGGAGCTGTAGTTCTTGGTTGAGCATAATAAAAACTATTTGGTACATAATATTTATGGAGGAAAAGCAAAAACCAAAGCTTTAAAAAATGTGTTTTTAGTTTTCAGGACGGAAACGAAAAGTTTCCCGTATTTTCAGGCCTCGAAATCACTAACTGTAACACTTTTTTTTTTGTAAATTTTAGCTGTCTTCCCCCCCCCCCCAAAATAACGGGCCCCTCGTAGATAAGCCTGCTGGCTACAGCCCTGATTCAAAGTTTGTCTCATGGCCATCTCACACAGCCCACTGAAGAGTGCTTTCGTGTGTAAAAGATATGCAAGAACAGTTTTCATTTTACAATGGAATAACAGTGCGTAGGGAAAAAGATACCATGAAATGTCTTTGTGGTAGTGATTAATGCTAATGTGAATTCTGAAATAGTGACTACATTTGTGCGAATGAGAACATTTGCCAGAATTAAGTTTTTGAATAGTTTGGCAAAACAGAAAAGTGTTAAGATTTCTGTAAAAAGAGAAGGAAGCTCTCAGGACAAACGGGAGAAAAAGCTCAGGAAACTTGTCCAGTGAGGTAAGGTTTCTAATAATAGTATATTATCGTAAAACACAATTATTATTATACATTCTGTTCTCGATCATTATTCTATGTAGTAAATTACAGACACTTAAGTTTGATTCTGTATGCAAGCAAAAAAAGGATTTTACTATGTAACGTTAATCCAGTATAGGACTTCTCACGCGAAGACCCTCTTCTCTATTCTTAAGTGGGAAAGAAGCAGACAATTTTTTTTGCGCGCTTCACGGGTCTATAAGTGACGTCATTCCGGGACCATGCAGCATGGTTAAGAGGCAACCTGTTCTCTAGTAACCTTGCGTTGAAAGGTTTAAACAGGCTTTCTATCTATTATTCTGGGGTATACAATCTACACTTGCGAACATTTATTATTTAAGTGTGCTTCCTAGTTTCAACTCGAGAGTAAATTGATGGTTTCAGTATGTAGAATGCCAAGGTCTAAATCATCTACAGCTTCTCATTTAAAACAGATTGTTTCCAAATTTGGTGAGGATGTTTTTAGTGCTAACGGTACAATATTGTTTTGGAAGGCATGTGAAGGAAAAGTGGCAGCAGAGAAAAGAGATACTGTACAAAAGCATATCAGAAGCGAAAAACATTTACGCGCAGTTGAAAACAAACATAAAACCAAGTATTCGCGTTGTTACTTGTGGAGAGTATTTTGAATAGTAAAGGAAAATCCTCAGTTTTCAAAAGAGTTGTGTGAAGTTTTTGTGTCTTCAAATATTCCTCTTTGGAAACTCGACAATGTGAAATTGCGGGATTTCCTGGAAAGTCATACAGGTCGTTCCATTCCAGACGAAACGAATCTTAGGAAAAAATACATGCCAAAGTGTAACGACTACACAATAAGAAAAATAAAGAGAGGAACTTTGGACTGAGATAATTTTTGTTTCTATAGACAGACTAGTGATCTGGAATCTGTCAACTATTTTACAATATGTAAACTTTTCGATAAATCGATATCCCTACTTTGGCCTGAAGGTGTCCAACATGGTCATGTTGTTTTTGTAACAGATGCTGCTCCGTATATAATTAAGGCTGCTAATTCTATAAAATCGTAACAATGTTTACAGTTATCTACTGCAATGCTGAATAAGGTATGAGCTAAATTTTCTGACGATTACAAAGTTCCTGAGTTAGTTTTATCACAGCTTATAAAATGTTTATATGTTGCTTAACTGGATATAGAAATATATATATGTAATTCAAATATGAAATGCTAAGCTATTTACTAAATTGGTCAAAGTTTAGTTTTAATATTATTGCTTTTTATAAACCAAAGACAAAAAGGATCAATGGACTGCAACTAACTAAAACAAAAATTTGAAAATGAGTGAGAAATGGTAATTAAAATCCAATAAATATTCAAAACTTGTCAATGTTTTAATGAAATAAACGTTTAAAAAACTGCAAGTTTTAAGGTCAACTTTTGTGAATTTTAGGGTCATTTTAGAGGAATTTTAGTATCATTTTATAGGTCACTATTTAGAAAATTTTAGGTCAACAAAATCCGGGCCCTGGTTATTACTAAATTTAAACATATAGGAACATATAGAACATTCTATATCGAAGAAATCGTCGTGAGGAGATTTTATCCTGACGATATTTCTTACCACGCGAGATTACGTCCTACGTGGTTTATGGCAGGCGAGATAATGTGTCGCGAGATCAGGACCTCGAGGTTTTATTCAGGCGAGATTTTGGTCCGCGAGGTTTTGGGCGGCCAGAGTTTGACCCAAGATGTTTTGGGCATAGCGAGATTTTGGGCCGCGAGGTTGTTGAAGCGAGGTTTTTTATACAAACCGTTGCCTACATTTGGTATATCATAAATAAATAGACATTTTTAAGAAAATCTATAGTGTATAGTATAGTTTTTCACATATTTCTGAAAACCTGATTTTTCTGAAGTGTGTTGTTTTACAAAAAGAAAAAAAGGGTTACATTATTAAGTTACACCTATTATAAGTTTGTTAACTGGGATATCTAACCTGAACTATACGGAAGGAGCACTTGATTTTAGGGTAAATTTTCAATATCATCCCACTAAAGTGAAATATTATTACAAAATATGATTATTTGGATGAGTACGTTGTTTTTTCTTGTCTTGAATAGGACATGAATACCATAGTACACCCCTTTGAAAATTTTATTGTGTACTTCGGACCAACCTCAAATTTTGGAAATAGTCTAATATTTCTTACCACGCGAGATTACGTCCTACGTGGTTTATGGCAGGCGAGATAATGTGTCGCGAGATCAGGACCTCGAGGTTTTATTCAGGCGAGATTTTGGTCCGCGAGGTTTTGGGCGGCCAGAGTTTGACCCAAGATGTTTTGGGCATAGCGAGATTTTGGGCCGCGAGGTTGTTGAAGCGAGGTTTTTTATACAAACCGTTGCCTACATTTGGTATATCATAAATAAATAGACATTTTTAAGAAAATCTATAGTGTATAGTATAGTTTTTCACATATTTCTGAAAACCTGATTTTTCTGAAGTGTGTTGTTTTACAAAAAGAAAAAAAGGGTTACATTATTAAGTTACACCTATTATAAGTTTGTTAACTGGGATATCTAACCTGAACTATACGGAAGGAGCACTTGATTTTAGGGTAAATTTTCAATATCATCCCACTAAAGTGAAATATTATTACAAAATATGATTATTTGGATGAGTACGTTGTTTTTTCTTGTCTTGAATAGGACATGAATACCATAGTACACCCCTTTGAAAATTTTATTGTGTACTTCGGACCAACCTCAAATTTTGGAAATAGTCTAACTCATAAAATGGATAAATAGTCTCTATGAATAATATATATAATTCTGTAAATCTGGATGGTCGATATTATTTCCTTGTATGAGAAAAATAGTCAAAAATTCAAGTATCTGAAATTTGTGACCTAATTTATCCTACAAGAAACGTTTTTATTATAAGTTTATGTAATACGAGTCTCTTTATAATTCTTTGTACATAATACCTTCAGACACTGTTCTTAAACGTTTCGAAGTGTATATTTGGCGCCTTTTAAATTTAGGATTTGTCGAAAAAATTGATAAAGATTTCTCTATAAATTGGAGTCATTTTATATTTTTATATAAACGTATAATGGACAATGCTTAAAGCCAACAGTAACTCCTCTTTTCATATGATAATAATAATAATAATAATAATAATAATAATAATAATAATAATAATAATAATAATAATAATAATAATAATAATAATAATAATACTTATCCTCCTAGCAACCACCGTAGTTGTGGGATTTTTCATAGACATCTACAGCATTCACCGGGGATTGTGAAACCAAACAAAACACCGACGTCCCGTTTTGATATCTCTTTACCTATTCAAAGGTATATTTCAGATTCAGAACCTCCCACTCCTTCACAGACTATGTATTTAAGTAAATCAAATACGATAGGTACTGTGGTTTAATTTATTAAGCACTCCAATGATGGCGCAACCCTATACTTGATCTACATGACGCATTAGTGAAGAACCTGGTTGCGTTTTGGAAACATACTAAGCGTAATCACTTTAATGTGTTTTTCGCCATAACTTCCTTAATATAATAGTATTTATACCACAGTGGCACTATGCGCTTTTTTTATGAATTCCGCAGTGCTTCAGATCGATAGTGATGCACAGTGTATTAAAAGTAACCTCCAATGCATTTTCTCCAGAGTGATAATCATTCCCTATCAGTATAATTTAAAAGCAATCTCTTAGGTTATTGTTTGCCCTTACCTGGGTGGTGCATTATTTCATCCATGCCGTTACCAACACCAAATGCATGATATGAATAACAACAGAAGCAGACTACGCCTCGTTACTATGACAGAAATAGGTGACCGCAAGAGGAACAGTAGTGTCACTACTAACAATAAGGACTATCAGCACCACCACCTGCAAAGGGGATACACTGTAGTACTTTGGGCAGCATTAGTTGGCATCTCATTAGTAAACTTCATATCGTCTTCTTCAGCTGCTATGGGTAGGAGAAATCTTATCTCTCTCCAGCTGCTGCAGGCAGAATAAACTCCTTTCTCCTCTACTCCAGCTTCTGCGGGCAGGACAGATAACTTGATAATACTCTTAAGCTGTTGCGGGCAGGAGAGATTACTTAATCCTACTCTTCAGCTGTTGCGGGCAGGAAAATTTTCAACCATCACAACCATCACACTGAGAGTCGTTGCTCAGGATGCTGTCAGCTTGGACATCTTACTCTTGCCAGTGTATCTCTTCTTCAGCTGCTATGTGCAGGAATAGCTTATTATAGAATGTAAGATGTTATATGAATATTTCAATCTTTAGTGAAAGATTGTAGTATAGTTTGTGTAAACATCTGTAATTTTGTAATAAAGCGAGGTGAGGGAACTCAAACCCGTATTTCATTGACTGTACCGAAACCGACACAATATTACAAGATATTCTAGTATCCGTTTCACATCAATAAATGGTATGGTTCTTCTAAACATCAATTTTTAACTTTAGAAAAAGTCGTTGATCTTCAATTTCTCGAACGCTACACACGATCTTTTACACTCACACAATGTATTAAACTTAGTACGTTCTATCAATTGGTATGAGCCTCTTTTATCATTAAACGCTAATAACATTAAAAAATAACAGAATAGAAAAAAGAAACACTATTATTTCTGATCCTAAAGTTTTATAAACAAGAATCTCGATATAAACGAGGGGCGGCTTTAGGGTTTTAATTTTGTATAGGACCGCCTCCTCGCTTATGGATACATACATACATTTGACTGGTTAATAACAGTAGGAAAGTACTTTTACAGTAGAGGTTGATGCTATTTGTTAAATGATTATCTGCCGGTAATATAAAAAGTGAAAAATACCTGCATATTTACTCTTTATTGTATCTTTTGGCGTTTACATATTTTTCAAAATTTTGGGTAGATCCGTGCCTACTCGGCCTACCCACTAAAGCCGCCACGGCTATAAATTAAGCTAAATAATATTTATTTATTATTCTAAATTAAACTTAGTGAAATATATTAGAAATATATAAATTTATCTTTCAAGCATGCATGGAATTAAGTGTATTCATTTATAATTATTCAATAGACCTTTCAAAAATTCATTCTCAGCTTTGTTCCTTGAAGGTAAAATACTTATACAAGTGTCTTAAGAAGTACGTTGGAAGTTAGTAAATAAGAAAGAAAAAGATGCGTATAAATGTTAAAGAAGTTAAAATTATCTTATGTTAACCCTGCAATACGGACACGGGCTACTATTGTAGCCCAGCGTTTTTGTTTTCCTTGCCACAAAGTAGTTCAAGATGTTAACAGAAAGGGTGTCTGTGTACCTCTCTACCAACTATCATTCTACGCAGTTAGTGCGTGATCGAACGTAAAATAGAAATGAGTTCATTGTTATTTTGCTTGAAAGTTTGATGGGCTACATCTGTAGCCCGTGCGACTACTGCTGTCATAAGTGTTCCAAAACGTCCAAAGATTTTTCATCATAGTTTGAGTGCTGATCAGATGGTCAATGAGTTTGTAAAATGCCAGATCTGATGAAGAATGTTTTCTAGATGACGGTACTGATGGTGTAGATCATTTTGAGAATGCAGAAGTGCATTTTTCGGACACAGAAATACTTTGTGAAAATTAAGAAAATGTGACTGAGAATTCCTGGTGGCAGGAATCACTGATATCTGTTGATGATGGTTGCAGTAAAGATAGCTGTGAAGTAAATTATTATGTAGCAAAATACAATTTCAAATGGAAAAAAAGACACTCTCATTCGTAATATTCGCACCCGTGCTCATAACATTGTGCTTCGTTTTCCAGGACCGAAAGATGAGGCTAGGTCTGCGTTGTTGCTATTTGAATGTCTAGAACTGTTTTTAGATGCAAACATTTTGAGACTTATATTTGATTGTACCTATATTTACATTGACAGTGTTAGAAAGAGATTTGTACGTGACCGTTATGCAAAACTTACAGATGATTTTGAAATACGTGTCCTTATTGGCATTTTAATGCTTTTGATGAGTGGCCAATGCTTGAAGGAAAGTGTGCATTGACCACTCATTACTTGTGTGCAGAACATGCTTAGAGAGATATGAATGGAAAAACAGGAAAAATATACGAGTGTAAATAGCGTATTATGTGTAATTATGGAAAATTGTAATTAAACTTTGATAGCAAAAGTCATTAACAAATTTCGGTGTAAAGGTATATGTTCTGTAGATAATACGTTTATTTGTAAGCTTTGTTTGTAAATTGCTTGTAAAATTATACATATTTTAAAAAGGAATTCTGACACATGTTTACGATGAAGGAAAGTTTAAAATGTGCCAGATTGGGTTTATTGCTAAATAATAATAACTTCTAGTCTTATTCGTATATTACTTTTGAAAAATTTGCCTCTTCGCATTTATTGCTGTACCAGGGGTTTGGCGATAGCTGTCCTGCCATGATTTTTCATTTTATGAAGTTCCAGTTGCACTGTATTCGATGAAAGCGGGTTTTGCAGGCCGGGATTGAGTTCAAACGTAATTATCATTGCAGTGGCCTTTTTAGTTGATACAATCGTTTTAATGCCATCGGGGTTCTATCTGACGGGATTGTCTCTCGACCACTGTTGTGCTTTGCAGATCTCGTTTGTCCATAAATTGAGTATGCTCTCGTGACATTGGACACAATGCCTTTCGATACCCAAAGAATTTCGCCACTGTCGGCACTGAAGCTCCAACCAGACGGGCACCAAGAATCATGCCTTTTTGGAAGTCTGTCAGGTCGCCCATTTTACCGTACCAGTTTCACACCACGAAACTCATAGGTGAACTCGTTACTGCTGACGAAAGAGGAAGGTCCACATGATACATTGAAAGCAAAAAACAATCGACAAGCGCAACACGTGTTGTGCAGTGGAGGGCCAAACTTAGGTGTCCTGCATAAAGTGTTTTTTTTGTTTACCCCTGTATATATATATATATATATATATATATATATATATATATATATATATATATATATATATATATTACCTGACCAGGATATTAGTGCGGGTTTTCGAGGATGGCGCTGGTGTTGTGTTTACATCAGTTTCTAGGTAAGCACGGTGGGACAGGGGAGCGGAGAGCGTAATTCTGCAGTGTATCCAACGATTTATAAAAGTTACAGTTTACATCCTATAATTAATCTATTTTGCTTAATAAATAACGTCATAAATTATATAGGTGTTATTGAATGCAAAAAATGGTTATTCCTGCCGTAATGGGCAGATGTGTTGTGGATAATGACATATGTATGGAAATTTACAATTTAAGAACAACTTAGCACTCAAGTGAGTTTCTACTACGTATTAAGCAGATTGTATAAAAATTAATTACGTTTTATTTGATTTCGTTATAAGATAGGAACAACATGTAAAACGCAGGAATAACGATGCCAATGACTAAAAGATAAATTAAGGGTTGATGGTTTAGAGATTTGCGCATTAACTTATAACTGTAAGTTCAAATCATGTTAAGGCTCGTGATGCTTGAGTTTGTTTTAAATGTATTTTTATCGATTGACAAATAAATTATTTTCTCGAGTTTTAGCCAAGGAAGAATTCCGATACGTTTCTAGTCGAGAACTGTGGAAATCTTCTCCATTGGTCTATTGGCTAGCACATGTGCCTTCGTTGTACGTGGTTCTGGGTTGAAATCCCAGTGAGAGCTCAAAAATTAATTTTACCATTTTTCACTTTCATTAACCATCTGTCTCCTCTAGCATAAAGAGCATAATGATGGGACGTTAAACTATTTCATTTCATTTTTCCGATGAATGTGGACCCTTTGGGGGGAGGGGAAAGGAGGTGAAGAAGAATTTTTCCTTCATTTGTTTAAAGGGCTATGGGATTGGTTAGCTTGCCTTTCGGGATTGACTTGTAAAATCTGATTACGGTACCTTTTTCTTTTAGGATTATTATCGAAATCCATCCTTTTGGTAAATGTGGAATAAAAGTATTGATAAAACATGAACGTATGGGTAACGTAAACGTAAGTATCACTGCTTCAACACACAATAAACTCACAATTTTTATTTACGAGTACAGAAATTCTCCTTGAACTCCCTCTGAATTTCTTCCAGACTCTATGTCTCAGGTGACAGAGTTCATTCTACTATCTTTTTTCATACACAATATGATTTGAAAACTTGGGAGCCCAGTATTACCTTTGTGTCTGTAATACATAATCATTTCTCGATTGACTTCAGAGGACTGAGTTTAGCCCGTAAGCACAAGATGCATATAGTTCAAACATATTAGATGTACGGTCTTGTTTAACAAAACCTGCACCTCCCACTTCTACATCTGAAAAGCCTTATATTGTTGTTCACATATGAAATTCAAAGATAAAGGCAATCATCTGTAAACAGCTGCATTTTTATTTCAAGTCTACGTATTAAAAATGTGCCACGTATGGTTGCAGGAGGTTGGGTGGCTTTTTTTTTTTTTTTTTTTGCTAATACTGAACTTAGGTACCTAACATTGGCACACATCTTCTTCTTCATGAATTCATGCAAGGAAGCTGCCGCGTGATTTCCTGCCAATTGTTTCATCACCGGTATCCTTGATCAATGAGATAACAGTGAAAGATAAACTTATGCAAGTGGTTTTGTTATTCAAATACATATCTATTCACTCTAATCAGTTTCAGAGGTAGTAATAATTTTATAACAACATAATGCCTGTAATAGTTATCCTGAAAATATATTTTGTATTTCTTTTTTAATACTTTATTCATTTTTTCTGAATTGCACTGAAGTTCTACTCCTTGGAAGGACAAGGAACCTTCAATTGCCAGGCACCACACTTTAAACTTAATCTCTCCCCTATCACCTCCAATGTTACACTGGGTTTATTTCTTTTAAATAAAGTTTTCAAAATATGGCAGAAATACCGGATTTTTTAAATGACCAAACCATGCTAAATAATGACAGGTTAGACATCAGAGAAGGTTATCTTTATCTACCATCTCAGTCAGGGGCGGATCCAAGTCATAAATACCTTTCCGTTGCTAGCGGTACCCAACTTGCTAGCGGAGTTACCAATTTTATAACTTGACCTGGATTTTTTGCGTGGAAACTTTAAAAAAAATCTTCGAAGATAGGATAATAAGCTTATTATAGTGTTTTCACTTTTCAGAGGACGGTACCGAGACCGAAACTCTCAGTCTCGTCTCGATACAATTCTGTGGATGGTATCAAGACGGAGAATAGTCTTGGTCTCGTCTCGAATTTAGAACCGAGACGAGACCGAGACTATTCAGTCTCGTCTCGATACCATCTCTAGTGTTTTCTATGACATACATAATATACTGTAGTGGTATAGTGGTATATATAGTCTGTATACTGTAGTGCGTATGTATGCAGAAAATGTATTCGAATAATAAAATTTGGGTCCCCGGTTAACACGAATTTTTTATCACGAACTCCTGATTTTTCAGTCCCTTGGAATTCGTGTTAACGAGGGTTTACTGTATATATATATACATACATACATACATACATATATATATATATATATATATATATATATATATATATATATATATATATATATATATATATATATATATATATAGCTGATCTTTTATTTATAGAATTTGTATTTGTATACAAGAGGTTTGGTAAAATTGACAGTTCTTTTGAATATTAGTGTAAAATATACACAACTACAAATAGTATTGTTAAAGACTTGTACGAAATAAACGTTACATATACAAATTTTTATCCTGTTCCAAAAATATATAGGAATAAAATATGTATATACAAAGAACCTCAAACAAAGAATTTTTAAGAACATTAGCGTTTCTTATCTCATTTTGTAGTTAATTTATCTACGTAGGACCGGAGAAAAGAGTTGACAGCGAGCAGGTAGATTATACACAGCATTTGACAAAATATTTACAACAAACTCGGAAAAGTGATAAGAGCAGTTAGTATTGTTGGAATTGCAAGGATAGAAGATACTTGTCGTGCCGTTTTTTGCTATTTGTTGTGCAAAGTAATTATTTAGTGTGTTGTAATAATTTTTCCTTGAATAGAATAGAAGGACATTCTTTGTTTTGCTTGCTTCATCTAAAATTAGTTTTTGATTATCAATATGAAAAATCTGATATTATTAGTTTAGCATCCTATGATTATGTGGTGTGGACTAAAGGCGACAAACGATAAATGGAAGTGAAGGATTATGGAAGAATTTGGTGGAATGGGAATGTGGGAGTAACTCCGAGAAACTCACGGACACGATCTTGTCCAGCACTAACTTACTTGACCGAGAAGCGAAGCAGTACGCCTTGCACCAGAAGAGACCGTTCTGTCACTGAGACACCGTGGTTCCTTGATTGTTCGAGGAACTATCATGGTTGTATATTAACTGCAGTCTGTCTTAACTGTAATTCTGTAGAGGCCCTTTAAATATGTGTATATAATTATCCAAAGTTACGATTAAAATGAAGAAAAAAATTCAAATTTTGAGTGTAAAAATGCCCCAATAATACTTTATTCTCATGGTCCAATATATTGTTAAATATCTTTCTAACGGTTAATCATTATTACGGACCTTCCATTCGTTAGTTAATTCTCGATATCACTTAACCGAATACATTCAAGGTATCACTTAACCAAACACAAAAGAATTTATACTTGTCACTTCCAGCCGCCTATTTTCCCGTTGTCCCTTGCAAATCAGATGACGTCGCAGCTACGACAGCACTCAAGGCCACATACTCATGCAGCCTCTTTCCCCCATGGCAGTGTTTTATGTGAATTTACTTAGCAAACACTTATTGCCGTATATTTTTCTGATACTAATCACTTACAATATAACGTGATGCAATTGCCTAGAAGTCAAGAGAACAACATTATTTTCTAAATTAACGCTGTAATCGCAGCAAGGAAGATTGAGTCTATTTGAGTATAGTAAAAGAAAACATGATTTCCTTAAAACTAACACAATAGATGATTTATGTCAAGATATCATTAAGTTATCATATTACAACATATCAAAAAATATGAATCCTAAAAGCGTAAGACTAATAATCAGAAAAATATTAAAGTAAAATAACCAGGCAATAAATTCTTACAGAAAAAACGGGGGCGTTTAAGTATCTAACGAAGCTACTTGAGTAGTTGCTCTTTATATTAGCTAAGAGTATCGTATCCGAGTAATTTTTTACTCATTAGCAAGCTAACCAAATTCACTGTAATACGAAAGCTTTGAATCAAGAGAGCTTAATAGTTTGTAAAGAATTTTTATTTTGCAAGAATGTTACAGTGTTTTCTGTCGAATCTCTTATACATGTGTCATGATATCAATATTTAAAAACACAATTTCCATTTCACGATTTTGATTGCTTCTTACAGCCCCGTTATTTGCTTTTGTAAGTGCCACCCTCAAGCTTGATGGACAGAAACGATGAAATGGCGTCAGAAATATAGAAAGATTATGCCTTCCCCACTTCCACTCACACAACTTGAGAGAGAATTGCACACACACGATGATTTGTTACCTTATTTGCTATATATATGAGACTAGGAAGACAGAAATTACAAATACCCTTGCTAAGAAAATCTCGGCAATTGTTGAATAGATAAGGATAACGATAGAGAAACTAACCTTTTACACGAACAAAAAACTGAACAGAAATGCGTAGTAAAGATGTTTTTCTTATTCAAAGTTCCTTAACTTAAATAATACAAGTACTCTGTAATAGCAAACACCTTCAAACTAACAGAAAATTGTCAACAGTATCTATACTAATGATTCGTATCTAATAATACAGACACACGATCACACGTCTCCTTCATACCTACGGAATATGCCATTAGGGAAGCTTTAATATTACATTTGTGTCAAAATACTGCTTTAATGATAGGTTTAGAAAAGCCAATAATGTCAAAATTATTCAAGGATGTCTTGGAAACATAGTGTCTAACTCAAATCAACTAGTCCAAGGTTTTTTTTTTTCAAATTTTTGACATACTTAAGATTAAGATCTTTAGCTGAAGACTCTTTCGAAACTTAAATGATTCACGTCCGAATATACAAAATAGCTCTTAGAATATAAAGAACAGTGTTATTTTTGCTTGTACTTAAGTAAATGTTGTCTCCCTTATCTCACAACTTTGTTAATTCGGGTTGATTCTCTTTTTCTCCAAACACTCCAATGTTCATGTATCTTCCCAAACAAAATGAAATTTTAATGCTGGAATCCAGCAAATTTTGTGCCTGCAGATGATACTCAAGCACTTCAGGTTGAAGCTTAGTGAGAGTCAGATCTGTCACTATATTACTCAATCTAGATTATAATGGTACGAAAACATAAATCTATCCCCATTTTATTTTATAGATTGGGTAAAGGTCATGTATGTCCGAGTAATTGTTTTGTTTTCTTGGATCATTTTTTTCTGCTTTGAAAGTGGACTCTAGTTCAGATCCATGCGTTATGAGATCATAGCAGATAAACCAGCCTTGACACCAGTAAACAGGAAATGCTTCTGTGGAAAGTCGTAAGTTTTAGTAATCATCAGCTCTACTTTTCCTCATATTCAGAATGGCACATGCTGCGATGTTTTGTTTCATGTATTTGAGATGAAAGAAGGTGAAATATAAAATAACAAAATAGATAACAACGCGGTATTCCGAGCAGGGAGCGGCTCCCTACACTTCTGACTGCGCCGAAGCACTGTGTTAAATTTCACATTTGACTACTTTGGACCTACTTTGAAATTAAATGATACCTGAAATTAGATAATAATAACATGCCAAGGAAATTACTTGTGCACTGATTGCACTTCGTTGAAGTAAGTAATTTTGAATTAGTATGTGTGACTTTCTTTACAGTGATATGTCCGCTAGTAAATGGTTGCTCGAATTTGAAGTAAATTGTGTTAAAATATATTTTCCCCGATTTCGGATTGCTCTAGCTCTAAAACTTTGAACGTTTTCTCTTATTTTGATGAGAGATATACATCTTAAACTTTGTATGTATATTTCATTGAGACCTTGTATAATTATGATAGTTAAACAAAATCATCTGAGTCAGTTTTGAACAAACCATACCAAAAAGTACTTAATGCCATCAATAAACTACCAGTCATAATATTTTTTCTACAAAAATGACTTACACCACAGTATAGTTGTTAGTGCAATATCGGTATGTAAAATATTAAGAAAATAATTTTAGCCGTTCCCGAGAAAATCACACATTTCATCTTTACTTTTCAGATCTTTACCTTATCTTTAAACTTTTCTATCTCTACCCTTACTTTTGGAGTAGAAAGAGAATTCGAAAAACTTTCCTAAATGATATTATGTTTTACAGTTGTTTGAGGATTCGTCTAACAATATGATTTATAGACAACCCAACATGTTAGATTGGTACGGAGGAACTGATATTCAAAATATTTTTCCAATATGTAAAGACCACAGAACGTCCAAGCCCGTTGAAATCTCGGCTGCAGTTTTTTCAAGATAATCATACTTCCTTCCCTCCTATCGTCACTCAAGAGTAACAAGGAGTGTGTGCATATCACACCGACCTTTATAATTGCAAGTGAGAAAGACGGGAGGAAGAATTAAAGTTATGCCTCATTATGCCTGAATATATGATATACGTTTTTAAACATTCATGATAGAAAATTTCTCTTAGTAAAGCAAAACTTTTAGAAACGCTTTGATATGTTAGTACTTATATTTAATGAAAAATTCATATCTCGAGTCTTATTTTCTAACTTTGCGAGTTTGTAGGATACTAAATGTTTCGCATATATTTTGACCCACACGCTCCTTCCTTGGATAAGTATCTTAATTAAAGTAACTGATGTAAACCAAAGTCAGTTCATTACCCACTAGTGTACCAAAAATCATCAAAATTGGTGCAGGAGTCTAGTAGAAGGTATCAACCAAAAATCTTTATTATCAATTTCATATTCTGCCGACGTGTAAGATTTAAAACAAGGCACACGATGGTGCCGAGTAATAACAACCCACACAAAATAATTAACGTTTACCTAATTTTGAGTGTACAAAAGAAAAAAAAGAGCAATGCAAAAGTATCAAGAGATAACACTCAGTAATACCACAGTTACGTTTTGATAATTCAAAAAACAAATAAAATTCCATTTTAAAAAGTAATTTAATAATCTTTTTGTGGTGTAAAAATCCAAAATATTATTATATTCTTCAACTTGATGAACTAATGAATATATGAAAAGTACAAGAATGCTTAGTATCCACTTATAAAGTATCATTCAACTTATGAAACTGGGTATTCCATTGGAACAACTTTTCTAAATACCATCTGTTACTACTGTTAGTTCTTTTCGCTATTCGAGTATAAATTAAATATAACAAATAATAACCTTCAGCTTACCAACATATCTTCGAATCCGCAATAACTGAAGGTACATTATATGGAATGATTTATACAATATCTTGCTATAAGTGAAAAAGTTTGTAAACAGAACGCTGCAGCCTAGTTGTTGCGCACCTAATCCTACATTTCCCCACTCCCTTCTCAGCGACGATGATGTTTTCCAGTGTTGCAATCTGGAGGGAGCGGAATGGTCTGAGGATTTTCTACGACATTTGAGTGTAAATGCTGTATATTGACTACACTAAATTTTTAATGCATTTTAATATTTCTCTTTGAATATTAAATGAATTAAGCATGATTAGGGGTATTCCTTACCAACGTAATATATGAATTAAAAGGTGGAAAACTTCGCAATGGATCTTAATGAAAAATAAATAAATAAATGATAACAGAAATCATCTTCTAAATGTTTTCCATTTCTCCTTCAGTTTCACTCTCCCACTCATCTGAGTCTGTATCGGCCGATGAATCTGAGTCTGAATCGGTTTCGCCAAATCTAATTATCAGTTCATCTAAACATTCATAAGTCCGTCTCTTTCAAAGTAAGAATCTTCAATTTTTTTCACGTGTTCACAACATTTTACTCATTTCTGTGGTGAATATTCATTAAATAACTTTCCCAGTAATTCTTTCTTTTCATCCAGTGAATCGGAAATGCATTGCCTTGCTTTGCTCTTGATTCCCCCCCCCCCCACACACAAGTTCAACAGGATTTAAGTCTGCGTCGTAAGGTGGAAGTCTTATTATAGTGTGCCTCGCGTTTATAAATTTCTTGTCAATCGCGTATTGTTTCACATAAGGTACATTTTGAATTCTTAAGAAAAATTGTCTTCTGTTCATTCTCCACAATGTATTTACTCTATTCTCCGCTTCAATTTCGGTTTCGTTTATAGGTTTGTCTGTCGCTGATAGCCACTGTATCATGTCGCTTTTAAGTGAAGACATAGATAGTCTTTTATTGATTTAAACATTGTGATAACTGGCATTATCAACGACAACAACGCTGTTTTCGGGAAGATTAGGAAGTAGTTTTTCATCGATCCATTTTGAAAAATTTCTACTGTTCATGTCATCATAATAATCTCCACTTTTTTGCTTAGATTTGAACAATAATAGAGCATTATTAACAAACCCAAATTCCCCTCCTGCATGGACAATAATAAGACGAGGCCCTTTTCCAACAGTTTCTGTTGCACCTATTTCACTCTTACTTTGCCAACACGCCGGTACTGAATGTGATGCGTGAATGTAGGTTTCATCTCAGGCCGGGCCCGTGAATTAATAATGCGAGGCCCGACTCGAGTTAGCATTTAGGCCCGACCCAAGGGCGCCGATTTCTCTCTAAAGTTGGGGGGGGGGGATTCAGATGCAGAAGGTATATACATGAGGATTTTAAGACAAATTGCATTCAAATTATGCCAAATAATGTATATTCATAAATACAATAGGGGGCCCACATGACCTTTGGGACCTCAAACGTATAACGAGGGTGATAATTAAATCAAATATTTTAATTGCAACTATGCCAAATATTTTGATCCGCACTTCTGGAAGAGGAACTAGCTGAAATAAAAGAAATCGTTGAACAAAGTTTTCTATACTAGTTATCAGTTGTTATAGTTTTTTTTTAAACACAAGTTGTATCTTCGGCCTTGGAAGTTGAATAATTATTCATTCTTACTCAGAAGGATGGGGGGCGCAAAATGTTAAACATTATAACACTTGAGACATAGTTTGTACTAACAATAGACTGAAAGCAGCTTATTTGTTGTCTTATATTGACAAAAATACTTTTGTCAACTCGTCTCATTGAAGTAAGACAGAAATATTTCCCTTTCAGAAAGATGCGCCCCCCGTTCTGTATTCGCCCCTGGTTCAGTATCGTAATGTTCTAGTAGGCTCGGCTGTCAGTTCAATCTTTAATGTGGAATCCAGAAAATTAAGTCATTTGCCTTTTGGTTTCTCTTCGTTATAAAGCTTAATAACGAACATACGCAGAATATACTACCATAGAATACGAAGAGCTACCACCGCAACGCATTTTCAAAAGCGGGATTAAATGAAATGGACCACTGATATGAGAATTACGAGTCGATACTGTAGGTATAACGCTACACGGTAATATTTCTCATTTATTTTAGCAGATGATATTTGTTGTAGCAGATGATATATGTTGTATTATAAGTTTGCTGAGTTAGTATCACTGGTACTTTCAAGGCCAGATCAGTGGATGGAAGAGTAGTGGGGAGGGTGGTGGAATACGAAGTGCTCCTCAGCGATCTGCGCATCTTGGTTTGAAACTTGTCGAGTTATAAGGAACATTCCATTAAACCTCCAACATGGCCAGACCACATATACTTCAAAAGCATCACAATATTCTTATTTCGTTGATTTTACTGGTTATAACTAGACAATAACTTCGGTCAACACTCAATAAGTCGTAGCACACTAAGTTATTAGATAAATGTAGTCACCACTATTGCCTTTCAACTTTCAAAACAAACATTGACTATTTGAACACTGTCCACTTTAAATTAATACAGAGATTGAAGCACTAGTTTTGACTTATAACAGTAACATATGTCCCGTGCATTATTTAGAATACGTATAGCTTCCCAGCCAGCTGTCTATATGAACGTAAGTTCTTAGTTACCTAAGCCCCGCTAAGACCTCACGGCACTAGTAGTAACTCTTATTACTTTTCCCAAAGAAATTTAAATTTCTCTCAACATATTGCATCTATTTCGAATATCATATGCTTCAGACAATAATGTTGTCATTGCGTATTCGATTTCATATTCGACACAATTATGTAACTCGATTTTAGTAGTTCGACAACATCATTATCTTCTAATAAACAATCGCAGTGGTGAGACAGATACCAAACAAAAGATCTCATTAAGGTTATTAGAATGGTATGGATGAATATAAATACATGTGCGTAATTTTCCAAAACACATTTTTTACTAAACCTGACAGAATATTACTGTACGATGACCACGCGAACAATTAAGATGCACCTGATACTCTTACCCATTTGTTTTATGACGCGTGTATGGCCGAGTGTGATATTCGACATGATCTTTACAAAGGGCCTCTTAAAACATTTAACTCAGGGGAAAGCAGTATATCAGAAACAAAATATATCTATTTTATGACTCCTTTTTCTAAATATGCAGTTTATTTGTATTGTTCATAAAACATGTATATTTTTATACAAGAGAGTATTCATCTTTCCACAAACCGGGGATTTCCCCCGTTTCGCGCCAGTGCAGAAAATGTCTTTAATGATATGTGTCGATAGTAATAATTCTGAATGATTGTAATCATTCTAAATATATACTCTTCTATATTGTAAAATCACCACAACAGTGAACACAACTATTTATACAAATGACTGACAGGGAAATATTCTAGTTTACACTTAATAATTCATCGAGCTTCTACATAGTTGTAATATTGTAACTTTTGTAACAGCTAAACACTAAATTATTCACAGGTTTGTCATCTATTTTATCACTGAATGCAACATTTCTGTTAACAAAATGTAATTAATTTCTTCACTTTCCTGTCCCGATATAACATAGTGAAAACCAAAATAAAGAGGTGTCTGTTCTCATGTTTTCAATTTTATTTATTTCCACTTGTGACTACTGTAGAAAAAGCGTATTAAATAAAATTTAATAACAATAATAGTATAAGCATATTCCAACAGAAAATAATTATAGATAAAATATAATTCTGTCCACATTAGTTATATCGATATTTAACAATATAAAACTGAAATTTACATAGTGATTTAGACGTAACCTTCTGTTTCAAAATATATTTTATCTGAGGTAATATGCCTATATTCATATGAACACATAATTCATTATGCGATGTTGAAGGATTAGGATTGCAAACGTGGATGTCGATTCTGGAAATTGGAAGTGAAAGGAATTAAAAGTGAATGATAGTTCATTATAATACATTCAGCTAAATTCGACCAGAGATGATTTCATGTGAATAATACGCTAATCAAAGAACTTCCTTTTTCGTATTCGTGCTTAAATTTTTTAATGTTACGTTTGCAAGGCAATGACCGCGTTAATTGATTGATTGATTGATTTAGTTTTAATGAGAATGTCAGCAGTGAGGCTATTTGCCCCCTCACAAAATTGCATCCAACATTAGGGTTATACTAATTAGGGAATTGTTGTTCAGTGATAGTATCACATCAAGTCAATCCATGCTAAGTGATTTAAAAAGAAGGGAAATTGCCGCTCGACCTGTTAAAGAAAATTTAATTTGTTCGGAAATGTTGAGTCTATATAAGAATACATCAAAACCATAATTAAATATTTTTTACAACATCCCATGGCGACGCAGCGGCTGCCGCAATTTTGTGTTTACTCGATTTCAGGCATTTACTTTGTTTTGAATACTTTAGCATGTGTTTGTCCTACCAAATTGAACGTTATTGAGCGTCTCCAGCTTCTGCAGAGCTAAACCTTGTCCTCTTAACATTCTTTTTTGTCTAAAACCACTTGAAAGGGGTGAAATCAGGGATTACAGTAGCAACATTTTTGACATTGAAGAGTGTGTGCATGCTGTCCACAGTCATAAGTTTATGCACGAAAATTTGCAGACCTGTAGTTGCTCCCAAAGGTCTGAAAGATATCGTAATATTGGGGAATTATAACAATTTGGCATGTTTCACTGTCCACTATCTCCAGTGGGCATGGGTAAAAGAAAATCTGAAACTTTGAGAGTAGCTACTCTTTAAGTATACCATAACACACAACAACAGCGCGTTAGTTCTGCACAAGTTGGAGGCGCCCAGCAATTTTTATTTCGATCGTATCAACTCATATCGATATATTGAATAATCCGGAAATGCCTCAAATCGAAAAAGAAACGCAAAATGGCGGCAGGCGGTGCGTTGCTACGAGATATTTTAAAAATCCAAAGATCATGGTTTCGAAGTACCCTAATATAGGATAAAAATTCATGAAAAAAATTAGACTTTATAGAGATGGTCGAGCAGCAAATGCTTGATCACATAGATTAGATTGACTCGTCACTTCGACTCAACAAGCATAGCAAGATTGTCCAAATTCTTCTAGAAAGCTAAGAATACTTCCTTATATTTAAAGCATAATGTTTATCACTATTGTTAGGAAGTAGATTTCTCTCTAGATAATATTCCTACTGTTCATATTGGTTTGTTTTTTGTATTCGCAACATCAACTTAAATCTAAAAAAAAAAAGGTAAAACTTCCGTTCCTGTTACGGTCTTAAATATTAATCACACTTAAGAATATATGAGCAAAATTTTAATTGTGAACCGATATTCGTTCAGTTAGAATATCTTATTTTAATTGTATATAGCGTGTCACACAGTCTATATTTTGATATTCTAAGAGATAGTGACAATTAAGAATTGTAGAAACGAACATGTAAAGAAATAATATTTATGAAGGATGAACAATGGATCACGAGAAGATATGCTAAAAACCCATTGTAAATGTGAACGTTACATTCAACTTTCATGGATGTGGTATTCTTCAATGACCAAGATGATAGTCCAGGAGTAATCACAGAACTGATTGTCTAAACTAAATGATTCTATCATCTTGCCTACAAAATATGCGTCATTAACAAAGTATAACTGACTGTTAACAATAATCCAATAAAACTGAATTAGAAATATCTATAACGAAGTTATGTAAATAACAATCACATAATTCAGATATTTTCATCTAAACACGGATATAAACATAAAACTATTAATCAATCACAATTCATATTTTTAATTGTGCAATGAATCTTATCTAGTGAATGGTAGTTAATTTTTCAAATGTTTTATTATCTTCAATTCACAACTGGTTTCTTACTATTCTTAGGTAATAAGGTTTGTAATATAATTTCTTAATGACAGATTAGCGATTGAAAGGAAAAATTATATAAGCGATACCAGAAGATAGAAAGTATTCTAGTATTAAGGAACCCAGTGACAACTTTCTTTAAAGGTAAGATTATCGTGAATGTGTTAGTTTTTGCAAATTGCATGTGAAACTATATGTTTACTACTTGGAAAAAATTATGGTTTTTCGTCTTGGAAGCGATAATTACAAATTTCAAGATACAAGTTTTCTGGAAAGCTTATGAAATACGCTATAAGAAAGCTCATGTACAATGAGTGATCTGTGGGGCATTGGCAAGAAACATCAACATTACTGTTTTAAAATAACAGAACGAAACCACTAGCATGTAACATTGTAAGTTGTATGTATATAGTTTCACCATCTAGCAGCACATAATTTTATTTCAAATAGCGATATCCACTGGCAAAATAGTCCAAGTTTTGTATTTAAACGTTACTTGACCCATGATTTGCATTATGACAGAACGAGGAGAGGACATTGTTTGACTGAATCTGCTTTTCCGCACACAGTGCATTGTTGGCATTATTTGTCTGTTTTGCGGTAGTTATGTCTGTTTGGCCCTACAGTTCTTCTTCGTGGAAAAAGAGCGCTCTTATATAAGGTATAGTAAATTAGTTAGTTACATTCTATCACTGCCAGAATCTTCTGAAAAATAAAGATGTTAGATGATCATTACAAAATTAAATATAATATATTTTTTTGTATAATTTTAGCTTTGATAATCCTGTTGTTATTAAGGTTACTTATGTCATATCTACCTTTATTGGTAGTTCTGCTATAATAATAAAAATATATAATTACTTAATATTATAATTTGTAGTTATAATATTTTACGTTTCATTGATTTTTGCATGGATTAGCAAGCTTATGAGCACGTAGTTACCGTTCGTTGTAAAGATTAAAACTAGGTATAAACCGGTGCTGTTTCTCACACTGAGGATACCTAGAAGAGTTCCGACATCTCCACTAAACATACTTAAAACGAGTTCAAAAAAGGTAAAATAACAAATTCCGTCAAATTCCGCAAAAGAACCTAAAATGATCAGAACTTCAAACTACACAAAAAATGTGTGACACCTATGCAATTGCAAATGTCAGAGTTTAATCGCTCTTAATTTCTAGCCCTCTCTAAGCCCTATCATACGATTCAAATGTTTATATCTGTAGTGCGTGATGAACGTTACCTGCATATATAGGTTTATCGCTGGAGATCGTATGGGATAGTAGTGAGTGTGGACACTTCTTTCGACTTCAGGGAGATAACAAGAAAGAGGTCAATGATTGAATTCTTGAGAAATGCTTTAATTGTTTCAACAGTATGTGTCCCATTTAGAAACAAAGATCGTGACCATCAAATTCGCTCCATTTCATTAAATTTTAAAACTATCTAACAGAGTTCTTAATCATACTACTAATTATGTGGTAAAATATGTTTTTCTACTCGTATGGAATATTGTCTGTCTTCTGAATAAAAATAAATGAGAATGGATAGTTAACTGTAGAAAGTAAAGATTTTTGCGTCATTGCAACTCGCACTTATAATCCTGGAACACGAATAGCTGGAATCGAATTAAATTTCTAGAAAAAACTTTAAATCCCATAAAATTAACTGGAATTGCACGATTTGCCATCAGGTTCCAAGGAACTTCTTGTGCAGCCAACAAACGGTGGTTATGGACCATAAATTAAAAACGTTTTCAAAGATTCTTTGAGTTTGAAAACCTACCCTCTCGCTTAAATACTGAATCCCCGCTCCAGAAACTAATCCAAAAGAATGGGAAAACTGTCACTAAATGCCAGAATAGGATAAACAGACAAAACACGAGAGGTTAGCTCGGAAGAACTATTAGAATTAGATAAAAAAATCCTCATCAACAAGTCGGAAATGAGAAAAACTCCGTCTTTTCAAGATGTTTTTGTTTTTAGTAGTAAAAGGGTAAATCCATCACATTTGTCCAAATGTGACATTAAGGACATGTGTGTTTTCTGTGAGTAACTTAGATGACAAAATATTGGTTTCAGCAACGACACTCTGGATAGGTCCGACCATGTATTAACACACTTTGCTTCTCGAAGATGAAATACTCTTTACAAAACTAACAAGTTATAGTGACATAGTTGATCTTAAAGCGATGTACCACAAGCACTTTTATATGAGTTTTCTTACCTGAGTTCAAACATGTTAGAAAATCAGAATACGGAAGGGAGTTAGCCTTTAAAGCTCGTTTATAGGTCTGTTCTCAGTGAGCTAGCAACTTGTATGCCAGATAGCTATTTGTACGGTCAAACGGCACCAGTCTTCCACCTGTCTATCCTTATTCTTCTCGTTAAGAGCCTGGCTTACTAAAAATAATTTAAAAAATACCATTTTTCTTTTGCTTGATTATTCATCAGTGAAGGAGATAATGAAATGCAAGTTACCACAATCATAGATAATGCTATTCTACAACAGAAAATATGAACCTGAGGAATGTTCAGTGTTGCAATCCATAGAAATTACAGTGTTGCCAGAAAAACAATTTCTCTAAAATTAAGTTAAGACAGCATAGTTTATACGGTTTACCCAACATTGTTAGGGTCGTCAAGTCTAGGAGGCTTAGGTGGGCAGGTCATGTAGCTAGAATGGAAGAAAGTAGAAACGCTTTCAAAGTCTTGACTGGTAGACCCATAGGAAAACGACCATTAGGAAGACCTAGGCGCAGATGGGAGGACAATATTAAGATGGATCTCGCAGAAATAGGAATACAAAGTAGAAACTGGATGCAATTAGCTAAGGATAGAAGTCAGTGGAGAGCTTTTGTGAACGCGGCACTGAACCTCCGGGTTCCATAGGCCATAGAGTTAGTTAGTTTAAATTAGTTAAGACAGCTAGTAGAGAAATGAACTCAACTGCATTTGATTACGTATCATGTTGTTTTGATTTCTTGTGAACTACTTTTAATTAACATTATTATTTAGTTTTAATAACTGTAGGTTAAAACTTATTACCAACTAAATACAACTATTATTTAGAAAGTAGTTCACAGGAAACCAAAACAATATGATACGTAACCAAATGCAGTTGAGTTTGTTCCTCTACTCGCTGTTTTAACTTAGATTTTAGGGAAATTGTTTTTCTGGCAACACTATAATTTCTATGGATTGCAACACTGAAAGTTCTTCAGATTCATATTTTCTGTTGTAGAATAGCATCATCTATGATTGTGGTGACTTGCATTTCATTATCTCCTTTTACTGATGAATAATGAAGCAAAAGAAAAATGGTAAATTTTGTATTATTTTTAGTAAGGCAGGCTCTTAAACAACAGTTACAGAAAATGAGCTTTTATGAGGACTTTCTTGAAGGGGCGATTACTGGCACTCATTCCCGGTTCAAGAGAATACAATGTTGACTGGGATGTTTTACGAAGGTAATGTCGACAACGCCACTTCTGAGAAAAATGCATTTGTGATGACATGTCTGACAAGGATAGCTCGTTCTCTGTGAAGATGTGTTTCGAGAATACCCAAAGATTCTTCGCCGGAGAGTTTATTAAAGAAAAGTGTGTCGTAGAGATTAGTTATATTTTTATGATGCTTTTAGCAGATGCTACTACTAGTAGATTAACAGAAAGTGAAGAAATGACGTGGAAGTTCAAAATTACTACCAAATATCCCTGTTTCTATTGTGCAGATAGTTAGATTAATTAGTGTAAAGGAAAGAAGAAAGATGTCTGTTTCTTCAATTTGTCACTCTGAAGACGGAGAAATCACTTTTCCGCTTTATGTAGAGTTACTGCTTCAGAGTCAAAATGCAGGTGGAGATTTTATTCAGAAATTGTTCAGCCTTGGATTAAGAATGTCATGTCAGTAAGTGATATTCGTGAGGAAGTTCAGGACCAATGCAATTTACACTAATATCACAAACTCGAGTTTGTCTGCAACCAAATGCTAAACTAATGTCTTTACCTAGCATCAATTGAGAAGGTTGATCACGACTCTTCCTACAACATCTCCATTAAAGCGTTTTAAATCACAACCATTTCCCTGATCCAATATGTAACCGAACATGGAATAATACCAGAGCCCATTAAACAGGCATCAAGTGATGAAATCTGCACTGTACAGCTGCCCGAGAATTGTACAATTTGCCTCCTACTCCAAAACTCATTCGTGAAAATCAAAAGTTTATTGAACCTGTCAAAGTAAAATTATACGATCTCCGCAGTGTCTCCAGAAGTGTTTGAGTGGTTGAACACCAGCAGAAGATTTGGAGAATGCGAAAATCAGATAACTTGAAAATCTTACTTTTCAATGTATGAGCAAGAAAACTCAGTGCCATAGCGAAAACGATGCACCACAAATTTATTCCCAGTTTTGTTCTTCCTATCCTCATATAGTATTTAGTGAGGGAAGTTAACTTCATTAAGCTAGAAATTTAAGAATCATACATCCTGTAAGAATTCAACAAGAAACATGAATTAGTATTCATAAAATGTCAAAAATTCATATAATGAAATACACGCTGTATTATATTAATGATGAAATCATTATGTGGAGAAGGAAATTGAAATTAATGTTAACAAAAATGGGCAAAATTTTTAGCATTCCCGAATTATGTTAGGTTTTTCAATGAAAAATAAAATATTGAAGTCTTTCTGTGGAACTAGTCATTATCTCAATTCAGACTCACGGATTATGGCAAAATATAAACGTAAACTGTAAATGTAAACGTAAACTTTTGGCACAAATATTTCTTTGTGTGGTTTGTAAAACAGCGAACTCACTGGTATACATTGAATATGGCTAAATGCTAGTAATAGAAATTCGATGCTTACTGTAAAATTATTTGCTGAAAGTAATTCCGTTTAAGATATGTATTTATATTTTTATTGACTAAAACAATGAACATAACACAATCACTCCTACGTATTGTCATTAAGTACAACATATTCTGTTCTCTCTTTTTCAGATTTACAGAAGAGAGTAAAGCAATGAATATACTGCAGCTGGTACTATGGATTTTCTGTATACTAATTGCTACGGTTCAAAGCAATGACCGTAAAAACCGTAAGTTTAGATTCGTCATGACGAATTAACAGTTATCAGAAGACATATATTTTAAAATATTCTGCTTTGACTTTGGTTTGATACATTTAAATTTACAATATAATTAACTTCCACAAGATTACATCAAAATTCCGAATCTGAGATGTTTGTGAGTGTGATGAAACATTTCTGTAGAATATAATTTTGGCAATATCTCAACTGTTTAGTAGAGTCTTTTACGTGTGCAAAGATCTGGATTGACTGTTATGTAGTTGTTAATCTGTTATGTTATAATATGAGTATATTCCATTTATACATCGGGATAATTGATTAAGCCGTAGCTGCGAAGTACTATGCGTGCGGTAAACACGAGAGTTGCTCCGCATAAGTTAATAATGTTAATAAGAATCCGCAAATTGAATAGTGCGGATTGGAAGTTCGGAACAAATACGGTTTAGATGGCAGTATACAAAAAATAATACAAATAAAATATTAAGTCTGATGATTCTCTCTGTCATTCTGAAATCAATATGAAAATGTCGTTCATTTAATTATGGGTAGTAATAAAACATAAATTCCATTTTTTGGGAAAATATTTTATTAGCCAGGGAAAATTAGATCTCGATTTAATGTGTGCTAGTTTTTCCTAATTATTGTGTATTGCGATATTGTCTCTAGTAGTTTTATATAAGGAAATTATAATATTTTAGCTTAATCAATTTAGTATTATTTGTTATAATATAATTATGGTAATTTTCACTTTGCTTCATTCACATTATTTTCAGGTTCTTCTTAGGTGGAAATTAATATTTATTTTTTTATTTTTTCGACGGTTTGTATCAAATAGAATAATCTCTTTCAATCTGAACAACTTAGCAAACGTTTTGTAGTTAAGAAACAGAATAAATTACACTACATTTAGTATAAGACCATTGAATTTTGTGAAATTAATTTATTCTACATAACTGCAAATGAATCGCTGATTGAAAAAAAACGTCATAAGTCAGCCACATGCCAAAAATGTCTTTACATGTGGCTTTTATTCTTGAAGGGTAACTACGCCGTGCGGTCGTGATATGTCAAAAGTCATGCTAATAGTTCGTGCCATATTGATCTGGAATCCTGATTTGATAATCGTCACAAATCATTCACTTCACAGCATTTTTGACATAATCGACTTACGACGTTTCTCAAATCAGTGATTCAGATTATATGCAATGTTTCCTTATAGTATACGACTAGTTGCAAACCATTTACTCTAATATATTATTTTACATATTATGACATGTTATTTGAATTCCGAGCTACATTCAAGGAAAGATTCTTTTCTTTATACACAAAATATTCTGAAGGTGCTAGTGATAGTGCAAATATAGTTTTCGGTAAGAGGTATTTTAAAGGAGTAATTTACGAGAAGATTTATTGCTTTGTGCCACAAAAGGTTGGGTACATATAGAATAGAACATTCTATAATCATACTATGAAAAATTCGTCAAAAAGACTAATATTGAAGTGAAATGTACTATTATGTGTAAAAGGTATTGGAGTCTCCTCCCCTCTTCTCTTGTCCCTCCACTAAAAGGCTCAACCGGCTCTTCTGGCTCTGGAAGGGCAAACTGGAGCTGAGTTAAAACAACAGATTTGGACACTGAAACGGGTTTGTGATATCACGTTCGCTCTCCGAGGTAGTGTACGCCACTACCAATTAAACCTCTAGGGTTGATATCCCTCTCGTCGGTGGCCAAATCCACAAGATAATCTTTATTTCTGGTGCGTTAGAGACAAAATGTATCAACGAAGTCAGTAGCACCTATACCTACCATCCCCATTCGATAGCCATATAAAGTAAACAGAGAATTTCTGCTAACTACAACATTAATTTATACTGTAATGACTGTTAAGTTCATAATGAGAAGTCTAGTATTTTACAAGACTTCGATTAGCACTTCTGATCATTTTTCTCTTTACATCCTTGACGCTGACTTATATTGAGAGGAAAATACTAGATAGTACGGAAGAATGTTTAACTAAGTAATGCAAGTTTTCCTAGAATCAATTAATAATGAAGGCATGAGATGGAAGATAGCGAAAATACAGCTCAGCGTTCTTTCTCTTCTCCTACATCTTTACCAACGAGCAGAAATAAATTCAATCTACATTTTACACATACGTGCGTCTATCTCCGAAGTGGACAAGATAAAAGAAAAAGGTAACTTGAAGCGCAACACTGACTGAACACAACTCCCACAAGAACGACAACAACCATCATCATCTTTTTTGTGGCCCTTAAATACTGGGTGCTTCGACGCGATCTTTGCTCACGTTGTGATCGGCAGGAATTTGAGTCGACAGAAATTGCTATTTTCTGAATATTAGATAAAACGATATACTTTATTTTGCACGTGGAATCCTTCTTTCTGAGGGTGACACGAGCAATGAATAATCTGATGGAGTGTAATTTATTCATGTTAAAATTACACAAAGCAAAGTAACGATACAATCTATTGAATCCCATGAGGTTGTGAATTTCTGATGTTTCTTTAATTTCAAAATAGATTTTATTCCTTTTGACAATTACTCAAACCACAGTCGTCATTCGTTCCAGAGAATCCTATGGCTTTGTAGTTTCCTATATCCTCCTGATTTCTAAACTTTAATGACTCTTTTATTTTTTATAGCTTACACGTCATTCAGGCAGAAGTATCAGGCATGGTAACGGTGGTATAATAACAGCAAGCCACCTCAAAGAGAAAGTTTGCAAACTCCACTTTGACGATCACAAACCCGTCCAAATCTACAAATACAAGCTTTTTCAGGTCCACCGTATTTTGTTTGCAGAGCCAGGAGAGCCTGGTGAGCCTTATAGTGGCGGCTCGACAAAATAAAGCGACGAAGACAAGGGAGAATACAACATAATTAACAATAACGCGTATTACTGGTGTCCGGGCTATAAGTAGATACAAAACGTAACATCACATATTAGTACATAGATCCCAAGATCTAAAGAACACTCCGAAATACATTAATCTTTAAAAAAGTGAAAATATAACTTAACTATTTTAAGTCACATAATGCATTAGTTTATATATCATAATACCATGTTGAATTTTATAAATTTATAATGTAATATTTCTCTGGTGAGCATGACTTATTAGTGAATTCAGATTACTTCTTATATGCTAGTTCTATGCACTAACCAGGTCAATAGCTTCATTTTCATATTACAATTGAACAGACAAGATGACTAGATAATATAAAAAAGTAGCAATTTTTTAAATTTTGAATTAGATTATTATTAAGCCTTTAATTGGCAAACATTGATAGCACTACCATTAAAATATTTAGTTTGCTTTTATAATTGAACCCTGTCTTCGTAATCAAAATTTCCTAATTTTTAAACTATTTTTGTACTTTGGTTACAAAATACAGGGTGTTTATTTCAAAACAACATTACCATAAGATAGGTCTTATGTGTACCTACTGATCAGTATTGCCCTATTATGGTAAACTATCATAAAAATACTTTCAATAATTACCATCAGTTTCGGTGAAATATTTTCCTAGAGAGCAAGAGCACCCCCCCAAAAAAACTTTTGAGGAACGGAAGACATAAACAATACTACGTTTGACTGTCCCCTGTTGGACATTAGAAATATCTAAAGAACCAACCCGCAAATCATATATATGAATATTGTATGAAAAAAATAATGCCAATTAAATGATCACTCAAGTTATAATTCCTGCGGATAACGCACTTGAATGCGATGTTGTTTGAGAGCAACAGTGACAAAATATTAAAATCAAATTTTGCGATGAAAGACATTAAAAGACGCTAGATAACCCCCTAGTCTTAATTAATAAGGTTTTCATATGAAATTACTATATCGAAGTTGGGTGCATTAGTAATATTGAAAGATAAACAAATTACAATGGTGTTTAATTTTGTCTTTTTAGTTCCACCCTGCGACGAGGGATTTTGTAAAGAAAATCCAAGACATGCGGAGTGCCGTGATGACTATCCTCTCCATGTTTTCTGCTATTGCTCAGATAGCGAGTGGGCCAAAGATGGCCTCGTATGTGTTAAATCAGTGAATAAAGGGAAATAAGAGTTTCAGAACACATATTGATATGTATGGTCTCGCTAACAAAATAGAAAAGAGCCCGGACTGTGTTATTAATAAAATCATAACTTGCATGATCACTGTAGTGTTATTATTTCTTAATTATAATTTTTTTAGTATATATGTAATATAAGAAACTTTCCTGCGACATGTTCAATTTGAATTTAGTTGCAATCATGGGAGTACCTAAGAATGTCATTGGATTCGAACATTGTTGAAAACTGCAATTTTGGAAAACGTAGATGTGGTTTATCACTATAACCGAAACATGAGTCGCTAAGACCAGTGCTAAATTTTAAAACACAAACGTGAAACCCCTGGCTGCTCGTTAAAATTTAAGTTTATTTGGGTATTTTATACTGTACCTTCATGTATATAAAAAACTTAAATACATTTTAAACTATATATAATAAAAATTGATTTGCAAGTCTCTGAGACTTTGTGTTTCTCACAACGTATTTCGAAGAACCGATGGTTTCATGAATCTTCGTATACGAAATAGTTGTTGTTGAAATATATTTTCCAATGGTTTTGGGCAGTTCTAGTCCTGAAACGATTTCTTCATGAGTTTCTATGCATTTTAATTTTGTTAATACATTTTTAGTCAAATGAATTTAAAGTAAATTTAAATACTGGTTACTGTGATATAAGTCATTCCTATTATTTTCGTACATATTGTTTTCTTGTAACGTTTGCTGCAATGTTTCATTTCCGATTGGTATTCTAAATGAAGTTTGTATAATGTATTATTTCTTAATATCGTTGTTAATGTTATTTTATTGTGTATCCCCGAAAACGTGTTTGAACTTTCCTCAATTAGCCATGATAAATTAAAATCTATATTATTGTAATTTTCCGCTAATAGTGCCTTAAAGGATCTAGTAATCCTTTCCCAAATACTAGGACAAACTTATCCCTCGTAGCTTCTAGCATATCTAGTAGCAATCTCATGTTCCAGTCTAAACAATGATATAATTTATTTCGTATTACATTACCTGGGGAAAGATTGAAGTAAAGTGAACAAATGCTTCTAATAAGACTACTTCGAGTTGAATATAAAGATGAGGTGCTTGTAATTGGTTTAAGTTAGCAACTTGATAAAACGTATTTAACACAGTTCATATTGCGAGTATTTTGTGTCAACACATACACGTGTATTGATTTATTGAGGATATTGATTTATTTTATAGCCACTAGGACATATACAACCACTGACAAAAGTCCTATCACACTACTGATGTTATAATATTTTCTCATTATATCTATTATGTATTTTCAAAATCTTGTTTATTGGTGTCGTATCGTTAAATAAGCAACTTTTACTCATTCAAGAATATAAAAATGAACCTCTTCGCATTGAAATACTGTTTATTGAGGATAATTGTTTTACAGGGAACAAATAATTAGTGAAGAAACAACTGGGGATACCTGTACGAACTCTTATCAGTAGCTGTCTAGGTATTACTATTAACAGTTGTGTGTGTTAAACAATTGATTCGCATATGGACAAAGTTGGGTGCTTATGTGTGTCATGCAATCGGGCTGCTTTTACTTGAATGAATTACTAAATTAATGTAAAAGACGTGAAAATACTATCAAGTGCGGAAGTGAAACTGTGACTAAGTACCATATCACGTGATTAAGTAGTTGTTTCGAGAGAAGAAAGTATTCTCGACAGAAAATCACCCGGTCGTTGAATATAACAGTCAGTCTTGATAGATAGTCAGAAATGGTCGAAATATTAAATGGGAATAAACGGATTGTACAGAAATGACCGTAAGAACAAATTCATTAAAAGTAGAAGGATACGGTTAAAACTTTTACTGTTCCATAGGTGGTAAGAGAAGTGTCGTTCCCAATCAATACGAAATAAGACGGTGGTCCCAAAACTTGGAAATTTATGGTCTTGGGGATGCGATTGCAGCAACGAAACCCCTCCACCGAGTAGGAAACATTGCTAAAAGATAGTCTTAGGCAAAGACAGAATTTTTGGACCTGTGAAGAATGAAGGAAAGAATTATGAGTCGTGTGATGCATTGACGTCGGCTGTTTTCCTAAAGTAACGAAATGTATCTTAAAAATAAAATGTTTGGTGAAACCTACGATTGTCTAAGAATGATTGTGTTTGTGCTAGGTAAGATGTAAAGGACTGAAGCAATTACCTAAATTAAAAAACTACCTAGTATGCTAACTGAGTATTAATTAAATAAGTACTAATATATATGAACTTTAAAGAAGGATCTAAATATATCTATATAAATGATGCAAATGTTTTTCGTAAAATAGAATCCGTTGGTTTAAAGAGAAAATATAAACACTCCTAGGTGTTTCATGTTAGATGAGAAGACCATGTTAAAAAATGTTTAATTGTAATGAAGATATCTTGCTTATATTTTAGCTTGAGTTCATAATGTTTTGATACTTTCAATGCTTTCGCTATGAATTGTTGAATATTTACAGGAACTTACTGTTGTTAAGTTCACATATTCAGTATGATTTGCTTATTTTTAAATTTATATTGCATTTAAATTGTTATTGATTGCATTTAAATTGTTATTGTTATTGATTTGTCTTCTATGGTGCCCCTGAATGCAACATTTTTTTTAGCAATGTCCATCTATTTTCTTCACTTCCTTGTAGCGATATAACGTAATGGAAACCAAACGTAAGGAGAGGAAGCTGTCTATACTTATGTTTACAGTTTTATTTATTTGTACCTGTGACCACTGTAGAACATACGTCTTAGAGAAATTTCAATAACAACAGTAAAAGAATATTCCACTAAAAAACAATTGAAGAGGAAAATAGAGTTGTGCCAATATTGCTTGTATAGATATTTAACAGTATAGAACTGAAAATGTCATACGCATGTAGACAAACTTTCTCCTCCAAATGTATTTTATCTGTCCTAATGTGCCTACACCTATATCAATTAGTAGATATATAGCGTGATGTTACAGGATAAGGAAAGTAGCCAGTTTTACTGCTCCTGGAAAGGAAAGGTTAAAGCATTTAAAACTGTTCGATAATTCACTATCAGATCAGCTTAATTCGACAAGAGATGGTTTCATGTAAAAAAATACATTAATTAGAGAACTCGAGTTTTGTTATTCAGTTTGTGGTTCAGTTATTTTATCTTACATTTCAAATCTGTGAGTTTTATGTCTCACACTTATGCCGGTTAAGCTAAAGGAGATGGTGATTATGAGAAATGAATGAAATAGTTTAATTAAGAAGGTGGAAGGAAACGGGACAGCCCCAAGAAAACCCACGAGCACGGCGTTTGTCCACGACAAACTCCACACGACGCGAGCTGGGATCGAACCAGGGACCCCAAGCACCGGAGGTCAACGCTCTACCACTGAGCCACCGCGTCCCCATATCTTACGTTTCAAATACAATGACTGTGATCATCATTAGGTTTATAATATTTCGAGAATTGTTGTACAATTCCTTAGTATAACTTCAGTTTGATTCAGTAAGCACGGAAACATTGTCGTATTTCTACAGAAGAGCTAGAGTACTTCATTACTTTTAAAATATAATAACACAGGGCTGCAAATTGAAAAAAAAGTTCATATTTTTTTTTGATTAATAGGTGAACTTAATTCTTTGTTCCTAGCTGATTACGAATAATGAATTCGTTTTCCCCTGTCACGTAAGGTTTTCTTACAAATCAATGTGAAAATTTGGGCCTTCTTCCGTATTCAATACTGCTTTATTATACCTTATTTCTTGCCTTCTATCAGACTAAAGAGCTTATTATGCTAAATAACAACATGTTTTGTTTAATGTGAATGCAGACAGACAAAGAAAAGAATATAAGATTCTCTGCACATACAGATTACTACATATATACATATAATATGGAAATATATACATAAATATATACATTGTAAAATGGAAATCAACACAGTCATATAACATACTTATTTATCACTTCACATCTTTTTAGCAAGCTTTCTCTTATAAGCTTTCCTAATTTTCTTGTGATTTTCTTCTGAAGTTTCTCTGTGCAATTTACAACAGTAGTAATCCATCATGCTAACACTCCAAAGTGCCTGATACCTTTTTTCCATATCCCTCATGTCTTGGTGGAACCGTTCGCCTTGTTCCTCACTTAATTTTCCGAGATTTGGTGGAAAGTAATCAAGATGAGAATGCAAGAAATGCAACTTGAGATTCATGTTGCAACCCAGTTCTTGAAATTTAACTAATACATTCTCAACAACTTATCTGTAATCAGTACTTTTGTCGTACCGCAGGAATTTCACCACCACGCTTTTAAATGCTATCCAAGTATCCCTTTCAGCATTAGTCATTGTTGCAAGTTTTTATCCTTTATTAACTTCCTAATGTCTGGACCAACGAAGACACCTTCTTGCACTTTGGCACATGAAAGTGAAGGATAATTTGTTGCATATGAACTTGAAACATTCGCCTTCCTTGTCGAGTGCCTTAACAAATTGTTTCATCAATCCTAATTTTATGTGAAGGGGAGGAAGTATAACTTTCTCAGGACTGACTAAGTTTTGTTGAATGATCTTTTTGATCCCTCGTTCAGTGTTTTCCGTAATGGCCAATGTTTCCTTCCCCAGTGGTCATTTCGTGTCCTACTATCCCACTCGCAAATGTAACATAGTATTTTTGTATATCCACCTTGTTGCCCAAGTACAATGCTCAAAATCTTCAAATCTCCACACAACACCCAACCATGTGCGTCGTATTTAATTTTATTAAGAATAAATTGCACATTGTCATATGTTTCTTTCAATGACACAGAATGAGCAATAGGAACTGAGGGGGACTTATTTCCATTATGTAACAGAATAAATTTTAAACTTGTTTTATTTGAGTCAATGAATAATCTACAATCACTAGAAAGGCAAGGGAAATTTAACTTGATCAACAAATCTGACACATCACAAAAAATACGAGAGAACCTTCTTTTGAAAAATACTGCACAAATTCTTTTCCCCGATATCTGTACCAGGAAAATGTTCCACAGGCCAGCAAGTTATTTTCATTAAGTCTGAAACCAAGAAGTTCAGCAGATTCTTTAGACAAATTTATGTCTCTAACTAAATCATTGAGCTGGCGTTGAGTGGTATAAGGTCATGAGATCCGCTAGGGGGGGTTGTAAACTTCATCTTCTATTTCACTATTTTCCACTGAATCACTGTACGAACTAGGATCACTTACAAACTCAAGAATTGGTGGAGGTGTCGGAACAGGCAAGTCTAGGCCGTGCAGCACAGGTCTCATTGCAGAAGGAATATCGGGATACACTATCTTTGTCTTGTTTTGAGTATTGTGTTCTACAATTTCACAGGAACAGAAGTAGCAATCGTCGCTGTGGTTTTTGGGTTCTCTCCCCACCATTGGTACTGCGAATGGCATAGATGACCGCTTTCCAGTGCTGCAGTTTCGCAACGATTTCACACAAGATCTACACAGATTGTGTGGAGTTCACGATTTATCTTGATTTCCAAGTTCCATAGGGAAGTATGCGAAATAAGCCTTTCTTACAAAATCTGTAATTTTCTGTCTCTGTTTGTGTGGGACAAATTCACCACAGATGTAACAAAATATATCTGGTCTATTCTTACAACCACGAGATGCCATGGCAACACAGTATTCAACGAACTCCAAAAGAGAACTAACCTGAGATAATAACACTTCATACTATTTAAGCACATTTAAGATTTGCGATAATTAAATATAAAATTTATTTGAAATGAGATAACAAGGTTTGATATAGAAATATTTTAAATATTAATGCAGGCAAAATTTTAGTTAATTTAATTAAATTAAACTTCCTTACATTTAAAACATATTCATTGTTATTACCGCGTGGATAATTTCACCACGTTGTTGTGACATCTAGCGTCAATCAGTTGAATTACGCTTAAACATGCATACCGCAATCAACATATATAAATCGTGAATTGTAAGACATTCTTACGTGATATGAAAAAACTAGTGCCAGTTTCGGTTTCAGCATGTTCAAATACATATAAAACACCCAAATTTATAAAAACAACAGAACCTATGCGGCCCTGTGTAATTACCACTTGTTAAAAAGTATATTTCTCTCTTAGATGTTGTTAATTCGTTTGAGATTGATTTGTCTCTCTGTGTTCGTAATATCAAGGTAAATGAAAAAATAAAACTTTCGTTCTTCTTACGTCCTTGAAACTTAATCACACTTGAGCAATATCATATATAGTTTAATAGCGAAACGACATTAATTCAGTTTGAACGGTTCTTTATAATTGAATATAAAGAACCACTGGGTGTATTCTAAGAGTTAATACCAATTACAAATTGAAGCTGATAACATGTAAAGAAGAAAGATTTTATGAAGCATAAAGAATCACTAAAAGTCATGCTAAATGACCAGTGTAAATATGAACGTTAGCTTCAACTTTCATGGATGTTGTATCTTTAAATGATCAAAATGATACTTAATAACCCACTTGTGTAATCACTGAACTCATTGTTAAAACTAAATGATTTTATCATCTTGCCTACAAAATATGCCTAATTATCAACGTATAAGTGAGATTAGACACTTAGATAAATGGATAATAATTCAGAAATTATTATAATGAAGCTATATAACTAATATTCGCATAATTCAGGTACTTTTTGTCACAACAAGATATTTAGAACACGGTTATAAACATAAAATAGGGAATTAGTCACAAGTTGATATTTTTAATAGGGTAATAAATCTTTTCTAATGAATGGTAGTTTGTTTGTCAAATGTTTTAAAGTATTTAATTTTAATTTTATTACTATTGGTAGGTAATAAGGTTTGTAATATAATTTCTTAATGAAAGATTTGAGATTAAAAAACACTAATATATAAATGGCTTCAGAGGATAGATAGTATTCTAGAGATCGCAAAGAATCCAGATACATCTTTCTTTAAAGGTAAGATTATTGTGAAGGTTATAGTTCTTGTAAATTGCATGTGTAACTGTATGTTTGCGAAAGAGAACCAAATTAAAGTTCATCATTAGAACCGATAAGAACAAAATTCAAGATAGAAATTTTCGTTATACATGCGACAAGTTTTTAGAAGATAATATTGTAGCTAGTTTATTATCTGACTACTTTTTTTCTAAATTGTTGGTTAATATACGACTGAATTTACCAGAGTATGCACTATTTGCTTACTTACTATTTTTTAGAGTTATGTAAAGTTAGGTTGCATCAGGCATACCAAGACTAAGTTCAGATTGTAGTAGTCACTAAATTACTTAACAGCTATTGGAATTTACCAAGTAATATCTAAAGCCTCTTTGTGTTTTTCAGGTAGTGATGTGCATTATATTTTAGAAGAATACTTAATCACTGTTCCTGTACTATAACCTTATATCCAGTAGCATATAAATGTGGGATCACTGAACTGTCAAAGGCGGAGTGGTGGCTCAGTTCTTACATTTGCACCTCTGGAGCGTTGGGTTCGATCCCAGCTCGTGTGAAGTAGGTTTTGTTATATAAAAAAACGTGTACGTGAATTTTCTTGTAGTTTTCCGCCCTCGACTTTTATTTCATCATTTATTTTACTATTATCAAGGGTTTCTTCCTTAGCATCAGATTATAATCGTGGGATATTATGGCAAAAGTATTCACAACAAATTTTACTGAGACTTAAAGTGACAGAGTAATGAATAATTAATTTAATATACCTACAAAGTTCCAAATTTTATAAATTATACACATAACGCAAAGTATTATTTACAATAAAAAGTGAGCATATTCATTCACTGCTTTAAAAAAATAATGGAATTTCAACAGACAACACTGAAATTATTTATGCTCCAGGCAATTACACATTCGTATTCATCATGCACCAAATGACTCCCTAATTATTGGCATGTGGTTTTAACCTGGAAGCTGGTGCATTAACGAATGCACTTCTCATTTTGAGAAATTTTCAAATACACTCTTTTATGTCATTCAAAAATTCCAGTATACTATTATGATAAAAGAAAGGAAAAAAAAAAGTAGAAGATTCATCTTGCATTGAAGCGCCTCCAACTACTCATGAGTCTTATAATTTTTTGGAAACGAACGGTTGACATTTCTTATTAAAAATAAAATTCAAAAATGAAATCTTTCAGTTTAACGTACAAAGATTATGTCTGATTACACTAAGCGAGACGATGGTCAAAGCAAGTGAGTGATGATGGAATAATTGTAGGAATGAGAAAGTAGGAGGAAACAGGAGTACCCCTAGAAAACTCACAGACATGATGTTGTCCCCCACAAATTTACTTCTGCGGTAATCGGACTAGTGACACACCCCCAAGGTAAACGTTCCACAAGTGAGACACTGTTCAGCCCTAATAAAATTCAAAAAGATTTACTAATGAAATAAGAAAATTGTAACATTATAAAAAGTGCTTATAAACTGAAAGTAGTCGAAAAGCGTTGAAAATTATCATATAATTTTCAAAATTACTGTAATATAGCTATTATTAATATAATATTTTGAAATTTGTATCAATCCAAATTAATTATTCAGTGCCTCCTCCGAATTTTCATACACTCAGTGTCCCATTTTTCATTCAGTTAGCGTATTTATTTGATAATGGTAACATTTTTGTTACAATTAAGGTTACTTTCCATGATCTAGATATTTTGAAAACACTTTTTAATTTTTAGTGCTTTCCGAAGTACTATATCTTTAATTAGAAAATTATTATTTTATATTTTTTTAGCCTTTTCCTTAAGTTGATTAGTACTGTTCTAATTTTTATTGCATTTTCTTAATTCTCCTTACCCCACTAATTTAAGTAACATATCTGAACTAAAAGTAGTCACTAATGTCTGTAAAATGGTTTTGTGTATGAAAATGCCTAAACAAATATTTTTCTTCAAATTGATGTATGCATTACGGAATTATGTGTAACAATAGCTACGCAAAACTACGTAACTAACTGTGTTATTCGGTGAAGAGTTTCCATATTCTAGTTCCAAAAACTATCAATAGATCCTAATGAAATTTATGTGAGGCTGCCGGGAAAGACTTAGAATTTTCACGTTTACCTGAAGAGATTCATCAATATTTTGCACGGTTTTTATCATGGAGCAGAGAAATGATACAAGTTTGAAACTCTTGTATCTTATCTCAGTTATAGTTAGTATGACTAATAATAAATTCGAGACGGGAGGTCATATGGTTCGGATGCCACGTTAAGCTGTAGGTTTACGTATCACCTAGCGTCGTCACTGAAGGGGCTCATTAAACAGAAAATCCAATGCAACCATTACTGAAAACAAACTTGAAAATATGTACAGTTAAATTTTTTTAGATTATTTTAAAAGAAACTTAACAAAATAATGAATTGCTTTTAGACTTTTAATCAGTCTCTTTATGCAACGCATAAGGCAACTCCACATCAATTTTGTATTGACCATACACAATTTAATTTTCTCTCTCTGTTCTAGTTTTAAAATGAAATGAAATGAAATCTTTCCGTTTTACGTCCCACATTTTTTGCCGGTTAGGCTAAAGGAGACGGTGATAATGAAAGATGTGTGAAATGGTAGAATGAAGAAAGTGGGAGGAAACGGGAGAATCTCGAGAAAACCCTCGAGCACGGGTTCTAGTTTTATTAATGTTACAGTTATAATCAACAATTTAAGCTTTGCTCTCAATGTAATAAAAGATATTTATTTACACAAAAGCTTGAATCCTGAAACTATTAAAACATGAAAAACCACAGAAAGAAAGAATAGTATTTACATTACGTTTATATTATACATAGCTATGTATCCACGTTGCTAGTTGAAGGGGTGGGAGCTTTCCTAGTTTAGTTACATATATATTTAAATGTATATTGTCTACTGCCATATTTTCTCAGTTCTGAAACCTCCGTTGTTACGGAAACATTAGGTCTTGCATTTTCATGCAATTGATTATTTCGCTACAGTTAGATCGTCTTCGTTATATTTGAAATTCAATATTTCTGACTACAGGAATCTTTTAATATCTCATATTGGATTGGTCTTTTTATATTCCAACATATTAACAACAATCAATTGTTTGCAATCTTACTGACTTTTATGGTAAGCAGTAAGCTCTTTTCTTAAACATTTTCTCCTAGGCAATACATTTTTGATTCTCAGTTATAAGACAGCGACAAAAGATTCTTCGGGAGAGGAGAGAAGGAATAAGAGTCATATGATTCGGTGAGTCTTCTGAGAGAGTTCATGTGAAATAGATGTAGAGTATTTTATCTCGAATGTCAATTTTTAAAATTTACCATCATTATTAAAATTTAAGAAAGCCCATCAAAATTATTATGACATTTATATTAAACTATATATTTGTGAAGCTACTGGTCAATTTTCATGAAAGTTAATGCCTGTAAACATTTGATAGTCAAAGTTAGAAATTGGTATATCTTAAGAAATTTGAATATTTGCTGTGTCAATAGATTCTGTTTACATGGCTCATGTTGACTGACAGTTAGTGAAAATGTGTGGTTCACATGAAATCATGAGCACACTTGTGTTTCTTGTTGAACAAGAAAACAAAAAAAAAAACAAAAACCTAAAATAGAAAAATAGTTGGCAGAAATGTTTAGTTTTTAAACTACTAAATATAAATTATCAGTACGTCCCGTGCGTCATTTTCAAGCCAGTTCTGATGACATATATGCAGATGGTGTAGATTCTCCTTCTTTTCACCCGAGCAGAGCGAGAAGGCAACTGGCAATTTCATCTACAGGCATTTCAACAAATGTTGCCTTTTCGATGAGGTACAACTGTGCACAGTATGCAAAATGGAGGAGAGTGTATCTATGGTCAATGCACTAGCTTCCAGAAGAGATCAGGGCTGAATTTTAGAATGGTAATTTTGTTGTGAAAAGAGCAAAGCAGAACTTCAACCAAGGATCCAGAGCACAGCCAGGAGTGGATAATTGGTATAGGCAAGAAAGTTAGTGGAATTGTTGTGATCACCAAAACATCAACAGCTCTCAGCCGATTGAACCTTTCATACAACATACGAAGTCACTTGGCTAGTGCGAAAAAGTTTATCTATGAAATTGGATGGGAAGATGCCATCACCCACAATGAATACAACAAAGGAAGACAGAAACTGGACTTTGAAGATCAAGAAAATCTGGTGAAAACCCTCTAAACATTCAAACTATTTTCTGAAAATTCATCTGAACATATGCATAATATTGTAAGAAAAGACATCATCACACAGCAGATTGAAGACAACCTTACTCTTGCTCAACGGAAGGGCCAGGAATTGTTCGTTAAATTTGTTGAGGAGAGGCTTTTGCCTGGTGCTAAGGTTCCTTTGAGAGATAGTTTACCAAGAAACACGTATCTGACCTTTGCTTCTCTGTAGTGGAAAGGAAGAAAGGTCAGAGAAGTAATCATAAAGCAATCCAAGCAGACGTGAAGTTGTAACAACACCTCATCACTGCCATAAATGCTGGAAGAAATGTAATTCTTCATGACATACTGAAGCATGAGCTGACTCCAGCACCTCTTCCACTAGCAGAAATTAATGGTGGCTTACAGAGAGGACAGAAGTCACTTCTGATAGATACTATGATTAATGAAACACCTTGTCCTACAAACCTTGATTCAGTGGACTTGCAGCAGCATCCTACAGTGATAGTTGATGGCCAAGTTTTCATATTCGCATTGGGAAAGATCCGAAAGCAAAATGCTTTGGTGACTTTGCTGATGTGTTTGTTGCCTCCATACTTCAAACTAGAAGTGCATTCTGTGGCATACACGTTGTGTTTGATAGGTATGGTACCAGGAAGAGAAAAAACTAAAAATGTAGCACCAGTGAGGAGAGATATGTAAGACAGTTGTGCCCCTCTCTGAAAAACTGGGAAAACTTTGTGGCTATGAAAGAAAATAAAGCTGACCTGGTGATTTTTCTGTGTGAACAGATCATTCTACAGGCTGCTGCAAACAAAGTCTTTCTTATATCAAATAGTTTCACTGATGAAAAGCAGGTTAAAGAATCTTCTCCTCTTATCAATAAAAAAAGCTGGAAGTTCGAGACGAGGAAGCTGATACACGTATGATTTTGCATTGTATAAGAAGCCATGCTTTCTCTATTGTTGTTGATGCTAGAGACACAGACGTTTTTCTTTTACTGTTGGTTCATTTCAAAAAGATTTCATATACAAAGATCTGCATGAAGACAGGAATATTGAATAAAGAGAAGTATATTTTAATTCATGATATTGCACTGTAATTGTAAAAAGGCAAAATTGAAATGTACTAGTGGTTGTAAGTGCATCATGAGCCAAGATTTCTGCAGGAATATTTTAAAGGCGTTATATTCTATGTAATTACTTATTAAAATCAATGTTTTTTCCTTCCCAAAAATAATTAATAATTTGTAGTTTCAGATTTTTTAAAAATGTACTTCTTCATTGTGCCCCACAAGTGCCTGATTCCAAGACAACAGTGCATGTCATTCCAAGCACATTTTTCTCAATTGTTTCAAAGAACATTCTGGTGATGTGAATGAAATATTCTGGCATCCTCATTCATCAGAGTTTAATTCGTTGTATCATTATATTAGTGGAGAGATTCATGCAAACACACAATATGCTGCATGCAGTAGCTTACTTCATTATGACAATTTCTGAGAAGATATAAAATTAAAGCACGGTAACCACTGAAATGGATTTTAGCATACTCTAGTCCTTTTTTAAATAAATGTTGACTTGGTCTACAATTTGCAAACAGAACGTAAGGAAGCTGAAATCTGAAATACCGAACCAGTCTATAATGTAAAATGGTGGAGGAACAAAACCCTGTTTGTATTATTGTAAACATAGAATATATATATTTGAATTTTCCGGTCCTTTAATTGGTTTTCTGAATTAAGAATAATGATTGCAGCCATGTTGGAATATGGCAGAACAACAGAGTCAACCGCTGCTATGGAAAAATAGAGAGTAAATTTCAATTTTTCAGCCTCAAAAGCATAAGGTTTACTATAAAGATGATTAATTTTCATTAATTGTAGATTTCGAATTATCATGGAGGCCATGTCGGAATATAACTGAACATAAAACCCGGTCACTCCTATGCAAAAATAGACGGCAGATTTGAATTGTTCAGCCTCAAAAACATATAGTTTGATGGAAAAATCATTATCATGGCTTTTGAATTTTTAATGGTCATGACAACTATTTTGGAAAATGGCGCCATAGCACGAAGCAGCAGACAGGCCAAACTTGGCAATCGGTAAAAATAAACTTAGCGTACTGAAATCTTTTAGAAAAGATCATCTGCCTACTTTATCAAATGCCTACGGGTGTTAACGTTTATGAAAATTGCTCTAGTCTAGTTTCCTTTCTAAACAAAATGCACAAAGATTTCGTTTCACCTTCTGCTTTCTTCCTATGCTCATACAGTATTTAGTGAGCCAAATTAATTTTGTTGATACACAACGTTTAGAATCTTAGATCCTGTAAGTATGCAAGAATAAAATCCCATTAGTATTTATAAGAAGTTAAATATTTATGCAATAAAATTATATTAATGCTGAAATTTTTATGTGTAGAAGGGAATAAAAATTAGTGTTAACAAGAGCGGACAGAAGTTATCAGTACACCTGTATTACGTTTTTTACGTGAGAAATCAAACATTGAAACATTTCCACGGAAACTAGGCATTATTGCAATTTAAACTCTGAGACTCGAGGTAAATTATATACTTTGCCATATATCTATATCTATATCTATATCTATATCTATATCTATATCTATATCTATATCTATATCTATATCTATATCTATATTGTTGAGGGAGTGAAGTTAAATAGATTTTATTTTTAAAATTTTAATAATTGGATTAAATAAAGATAAATGAATGTGAAAAAAATAAAAGACAAAATTAAAAAACAAAATTAAAACACAGAATTAGGTTAAAAAAATAAATTTCAAAATTATGTTATGCAAGTATTGTTTTGGTTATGTCAGTTGTAAATGCAAACGTGTAAGTATGCTATGTTTTGATTACACAAAATAACAAAAATGAAATGCTGTGTCTTTAAGCTACGCACTTGCAATTAAAGGCACACACAGGGGGGTTGACAATATCTATATCTATATCTATATCTATATCTATATCTATATCTATATCTATATCTATATCTATCTATCTATCTATCTATCAATCTATCTATCTATCTATCTATCTATCTATCTATCTATCTATCTATCTATCTATCTATCTATATATGTATATATATATTTCTTTTTATTGTTTGTAAAATAGCCAAGAATAAGATATGCGAAAATACCAGTAATATAAGTTTGATGTTTAATGTATAATTGTTTGCTCAAAATGGTTCCATTTATTATATGTTTATATATAATTTTCTTTACTAAAAGAACGAACATCATAAAATAACTTGTACGGAGTATCACTAATAACAACACTTTCTGTTCTATCATTTTCAGATTTACAGAAGAGAGTAAAACAATGAAGATTTTGGAGCTGCTATTATTGATTTCTTGTATAGTAATTGCTGGGATTCAAAGCGGAGTTACTATTGGCCGTAAGTTTAGATTGACCATGACGAATTAACAGTTATCAGAAGAAATATATTTCAAAATATTCTGCTTTGGAGTTTGGTTCGCTAAATTTAAATATTCAATATAATTGGCTTGAACAAGATCATTTCACAATTCCAAACCCGAGATATTAGTGAGTGTGAGGGAACTTCTGTCTACAATGTAATGTTAGCAATATCTCAACCATTGGCAATGGCTCAATGAGAGTCTGCAAGTTAGGAAATACAAATTGAAAATTCTCATAACTTCTGGTACACAATCAAAACAAATGTATTAAATACTAATATCCAAAATAAGGTTTACAAATAATATATAAGATTTCACTATCAACTTTGCTGTTCTGAAATTAATGTGAAAATCTCAAGATTTATTGATCTTGATTAAAAGTATACTAGTTTCCCCTAACTATTGCATATTGTTATACTACTTTCATATATAAGTAATATAAACTTATTTTAGCTTAATCAATTTAATATTGCTTTTATTATAATCTAATTATGGTAATTTTCACCTCGTATCATTTACATCATTTTCAGATGGTTATTAGCTCGAAATCAATAGTTTGCTACTTTTGCCGAGGGCATGTAGCAATTAGAATAATCTCTTTCAATTTGAACAATTTAGCAAAAGTTTCGAAGTGTTAAAGGACAGAATACATTACGCTACATTACTATAAGATCATTGAATTATATCATCATTTTACATTACTACAAATAATATGTGAGTTTTCCTTATAGATGGTGCCCGGGAAATAAGGATGAATTTGAATTACGCACCATTTTGTCATTTGGCAGCCGTGGTTTTACCATGTTTGTTATCCTCTGTCCTTCCGATTAGTAGAATGTGTGGTGAGAATTGTTGGTTGGTGTTTATTTCGGTATGGAGCGTTCGACAACAAAGCAACGCATTCAAGTGATTAAAAAGTATTACAAAAACAAGCAATGACCCACGGCAACCGTTCGAGATTTACGTGCGACACTTGGACGCAATTTTGCTCCTACTGAATAATCAGTTCGGAAGTTGGTCCTGAAGTTTGAGACCACGGGATCAGTGTTATTTATTAAGTAAGTTATATATTAAGCAAACTGGAAGACCGCGTTCTGTTCCAACAGAAGAAAACATTGCTGTCGTGCGTGACAATGTGACCGTAAGCCCCACGAAATCAGTTCTCCGACGAGCTCAACAATTGAATTTCACTGCATGAAATCCTGAGAATGCATACAAGATCCAACTTACACAACAGTTGAAGCCTACAGATCATGGAGAGATACATCGATTTGCTCAATGGGTATTAGTCCGACAAGCGGAGAACGAGAACTTCACGACAAGAATAATTTTCTCATAAGAGGCACACTTCCATCTCAGTGGGTACATCAATGAGCAGAACTGGAAAATTTGGAGTACAGAAAATCGGCAAGTGACTGTGGAACAACAGAAACATCCTAAACGCACGACTGTGTGGTATAGGTTCTGGCAGGAGGAGTGATTTGCCCATACGTTTTTGAAGACGATGAGGGAGCTGGCGTCACTGTGAACGGCGACTGTTGCAGACACGTTCTTTCAGATTGTTTTTTTCAGCTTTGGATGAAATGGAAATTAAAAAATGAGAATTTTTGGTTTCAGCAAGATGGTGCGACCTATGACACATCCCGTGAAAAAATTGGTCAGCTCAATGAAAAGATTCCTTAATAAATTATCTCTTTGCGAGGAAATCAGGAATGGCCTGCCAGATCATGCGATCTTACACTTTTGACTTTTTGTTGGAATTCGGGAAATGTAAAGTGTACGTGAACCAACAACAACAGACAATACAACAACAGGAGGATGAAATTAAGAGGCTTATTAACGGCATCACACCAGATGTTTGTGAACGCTTCATCGGAAACTTCAAAGAACGCATTGCCCATTGCCGTGCAGAATTGGGTGGCCATATGCCGCATCAATTTTTCATACATAAAGGTGAGAAAAAATACCTAATGTGTATGTATACAAAATGTGAGAAGTTACTCAATGTGTTTATATTTTTTTCAATATATTTTATATTAGTTTTATAGCACTTTAATATTCGTCCATATTTCCCAGACACCCTTTAGTATACGGTTAATTACAAACAATCAACTCCAATATATTATTTTACAAATTATGAGATATTATTCTGAATTTAGAGCCATATTCAAAGCAAGGTTATTTTCTCTACCTCCTTATCTCACCTCGTCTCACCTTGTTTCAAAAAGGCTGAGCGCATTCTTTATTTTTGTTTCGAGGCAAGAAATTTCTAAGTTCAATTTCGGGTATCTTCGGAAAAAAGTAAACCAAATTCGAACCTCGAAGCCAAGCTATGCAATCGGAAAAAAGTTTGCAGATGAGCGTTTCTTCCTTTAAATATAATAAGATTTGTTACCAATTATATAAAAAAGCAACATTGATTGAAATACTTAATGATAAAATATTTCGAAACTTTGCATTAATGTCAGCACATGCTTGTTTGTCATTTTGCTCTCCATACTTAATGGAACATTTAGATACGTAACCGAATCTTTCCATATGTAAAAGAAGGTGAAAGTTAAGACATAGAATATAATTCTCGCCTGAGTACTAAAATAAAAGTCAAAGTAGATCAAAAACAGGGTTTGCAGTGGATGTATGTCATAATTATCTTAAATACAGCTAGAAATATTTTCTAAAGAGCGCTTGTGTTAGTTCAGTGGTAACCCATGGGACCTCAAATCGTAACGTTATGAGTTCGATTCCCATCTGGATCAATGCTTTTTTTATGAAATTTTATTTTCTTCAATGTATGAAAAATTATGTAAATAATTACATTATAATACATCAGTTGTATATATATATATATATAACATATAATCATTCCGGAACGTGATTATTTGATTATTATGTTTAAAATATAACAAGTGTTCACAGTACGTTGGTATTCTATATGTGAATGATAAATACAAATTAAGAAAATAATATAATTGCTATAAATAAATTATATAGTATATTTATTTGCAGTTATTTGTCATACGGAAATTACTTCTCAATTTTCTCATTACAAGAAATAATTTTCTCATTACGCTTTCTGAAAGGTAAAGAGACTTGCGGGTATAAACAGAAATTATTATACAAACTCCAATCTTTTTTACAGACACAAAACTCACGATCTCGAAAATCATATAAAGAGGATATCTACGAACACGAAGTCATGTCTAAGAGACTTATTTATACTTTAGAAAGAAGGCAAAATAGGATGTCTTTCCAAAGAATCTCAGTTTAGTAATCTGCAATATATATACTGTGTATATTGTGTGTATTTTCCATCATGTAAAAAAACTTCCAACACGTAGTGCTTACAGTCTAAGAATTAGTACTCTCGGGGTAAGCTATTGAGAGTTGGAGCGGGATATATATAAAGTAAAAGCGATCGATATTACTGTCGAATCCATAGTTCTCGTTGTTTCAGATATTAATAATTACATCTCAGAAAGCGTTAAAGTTAAAATTTAACTCTCATCGTAAAGCTCCTTTGTGTTTAAGCGTATTGCGTACACGCTATCGGCGTGGGAGACCCAGATTCGACCCCCAGCGAGAGCTCATGTACTTCGGATTCTAAGTTAAATAGTAGGTCTACGTCCCATATAGTCTCACTGCTGAACGGGACGTTAAACTCAAAATCAACTCAATCGATTCAAAACCCATCACCATGGCGGGCGACAAAGGATGAAAAATAAAATATCTCAAGTTACTGAGATTAGTGTCAAATCCATAGTTTGAGTTCGTGACGCGATTACAAACACAATGTCATTTAATGCCACGTTTTGGCATGAGCGACTATACCTAATGGATTTTGAATTTATAGGAGCAACATCGAAAGCGTTGCACACACGTCTCTTTTTTTATGTATATACGTTTATATTCCAGCGAAACTCCGGAATGTCTGGAGCAACTTTTCCTAACATGGGAGACATATTACTTTCAATCTAAGAAAAAAATATTGTTGAAGTCAGATACCTCAAAGGATGGAAGTTGGGAGGACTGACATGTAAAAATAGTGTAAAACGACAGATTGTAGAGTGTTATCCATTGTTCTCTGGGTCGTTGAGATGAGTAGTGAGGCACTCAATGGTGTTATATCCAAATTCATCCCCATCTTCACAGGATGAGGGTTTGGAGATATGATTAATAAAATGTAAAAAGCTTACTTAAATAATTGTCGAAGTAATAGCTTTCTGGGATCGCGAAAGCGTTTCTAATAACTTTGGAATGTAGTTTGTACCCACTTCAAAATGGGCTTTTCAATCGTATCAATTTTTCACCTTAAGAAGAAATTACCATATTAACTAGTATATGTATCAAGCTAGCCTTCGCAATCGAGAAAAAATTGTGTAGATGTATGTTTCGTGTTTTAAATGATATACTAAATGTAAAATCAGAGATTGAGTGGGTCGGTGGGTCAAATGGGTCAAGATTCGTGAGTACGTCAGTGGATCGTAGGTACACAAGGCGTGACCCACTGCGAAATACCATCACCGTGACTGACACTGACTCATTGACCCACCAACCCATTCTGGTGAGTGCCTTCTAGATAGCATTTTCTGAACCCTGGCATGTTTGTCTACATTTTACTTTCAAGACCTCCATTTTTCTTCTTTTTTTATTTAGTTGTAATGTAGAAAGAAGGATTTTTTGGATTTTGATATTTCCAATTGTAACAATGACAATAGGACTTACTACTTGGCTTTTGAGATACAGGATGAGAGTTTTTAGAGGAGGTAACTACTGGCAAAAATTAGTTTATTACAAATATAACCTCTTTAGTCAGTAGAGACGATGGCGTATAATTTTCAAAACGGAAGTGGGGCTACCACGGACCGTACCTGCGGGATCACCAACTTTTGGAGAGAAATCGCCAGTTGCGCATCGGTAGTCCACTGACACATACGGCATGGGGGCTTGTATCTGAAAACTAAGAGAATAGAGAAGCATGGTATCCATGAAGCCCGTTGGAACTAATAGAAGTCTGAAACGATGAAACAGATGTCAAAACCGGATAGCATGTATTTGATAATTTCAAAGGTACCCCGTATCGAGGAAAAAGATTTGCCTCAAGGTTTCCCGGAGGGTCTCAGGAGGGGTACAACTCAGAGTTTGAAAATCAAGTTAGGGGAATCAAGTAGTATGTCATTTAAAATATTGCTAAAATAAAAAAATGGTAAGAGTCCCGGGTCTTTATGATAACTTGTGCAAAATAGCGAGAGTTCACTTGTCTTACCACTGCCAAAATATAATGCACAAAGGTAAAACAAGAAGTGCCCCATTATGGGTTTATTACATCACTAATGTAAAATTCTACTTTCCACGGTTGTTTCTTTAAGCTAAAGGATATGGCGATTGTGAATTATGAAAATAATTGTAGAATACAAAATTGACCCACCACCAACTATAAACCACTCCGAACCATTGTGACCAACTCCGACATACCAAAACTCATGGTCATCAACTTTGACCCATCATCCACGTCCTTCTCTCCATTGACTAAAGAGGTTACACTTGAAATAAAACAACACTGTGAAATTATCCCTTATTGGAGTTTGAATTCCTACCTCAATCGCTCAAGCACCCCTCTGTTACAACACCGGTGGATCTGAACTTTACGATATACAATAGTAAAGCGTTTCTCATCTTCCAAATTAAGATGAATTTACATTTATCATATATAATTATTTCTTTCTTAGCTTACAGATACATTTCAGTAGAAAACAGGATAAAATTTGAAGGTACCAAATCAAGATAAAGTAGACCAACATAAAAAAAGAAAAACTAGTTTTCCATATAATTAAGCATGCAGTACGAATTTAAAATGCCCATCTAATTAAGCTTGGAATACAAATTTTATGTAAATTTTTCTCACAATTTTATGGCTTGATAGCTTTATGCTCTGAACGCTCCATATATTAAACACCAGCTACAGCAATTATTACAATAGAAAGCAGTGGGTATAAAATGCGAAGTACGGTAGCTTTCATTCCTCAATTTGTTTCTCAACTAATGTAAATTGTTTTCGATTACTTTTACAAATCAACCAATTACCAATTCCCAATATATAGAAAATCCCCTCCCCCGCTCATAAAACACATTTTTAAAAATGCCAGGACACGTTCTATTTATTTTTCATAAAGAGCTATATACTGAATTTTAGCTCTCTAAGTTGAACGACTTGTAAGATACTCAATTTTTCGCAAAAATTCGGACTCCTACTCCCGCTAGGGATATGTGTTATAATGAAAGTGATACGCGTATGATAACTTCCCAGTTGGAATTTGGGCCTGATTATATACCAGACGTAGTTACTTTCAATTTTTTTACTAGGTATAATAATTCATAATTACAAGTGATTCAAAATTTTTCTCCAGCAGTTGACTCCTCTAAAAGCTCACAAACTGTATCTCAAAATCGAACTCTTATTGCTATTGGCACTCTTACAATTGCAAATATTAAGATCCAAAAGTGCCTGAACATTTTCATTAGAAACAAATGAAAAAAGAGGAAAAATTTAGATCTTGAAAGTAAAACGAAGACAAGCTCACCAGTGTTCAGGAGATACTGTCTACAATGCACTGAACAGAATAGGTCGGTGGGTGGTTTGGGGTCGTTTCGTCCAAAGGACATTTCATCCAAAAGACATTTGGTCCAACGTCCAACAGACAATTGGTCCAAAGGACATTTTGTCCAAAAGGGAATTGGTCCAAAGGACATTTCGTCCAGGGATGTTTAGTTCAAAACACATTTCTTCATAAGAACATTTGGTCTTGTAACGCTTGGGGGTACGGGGGTTTGTTTCTATTAGAAGATTAAAATTGATGCATATAACGTTATGATTCATGTAGCAAGTTGTAAGATTATAAAATACATAAATTGATACAAGACGTCGGCATACTCACAAATAATACTTCACAAGTGTAACACTCCAATTTTGATAAAATTCGGCAGGTAGATACTACACATAAAATGAACGAACACATGTTTTTCTTCCTGCGGAAGAACGGTTTTAGGGGCAAAAGCCCTCATCAAAAATTTGAAACTTGAGGCCCGAAAGACCAGAAGAAATGAACCAATGTGAATGAAATTGTGCAGAGATATTGTTGACGTAAATTGAGGTAGTTGGGTTTCGTGTTTTCCTTTAAAAATGCGGTTGCGTATATTACGCACGTTTTGAACCGTTGATTACGAAATTCAAAAGAGCAAAGAATTATACGTCAGAAGTTCTTAAAGAGCATGGAGAATTGAAACGGAAGTTCGTGTAGGGACAATTCGCAAAACAATAAACGAAACGTGTTTTAAATTGTGCGGAATAAAAGTGTTGGGGCCTAGGCCTCCTCCGAAAATAAATATTACCGTAATAGCGCAGGAAGTAGTGGATAAAATTGTGAGTAGATATTTTAGAGACCCTATGTAAAATAAGGCCTTTCGTGTTTTTCAAGTGTCCCTATCCGTTTTGCTTCAAATTTGTCACATGATCAGCAAAGAGGAAATTAATCGAAACGTGTTTTTTTATACGGAAAAACATTCTAAGAGATTAAAGGTGCCTCCTAAAACGCTATAAAAATGCTATACTGTTTGTGCTTGTTGATCTGTCGAATTTGAAGAAATCGGATGGAGACACTTATGAAACACGAAAAGCCTTATTTTACGTATCCAATATCTACATCCAATTGCATTCGCTTCGGTCCACACCTTCCGCCACTCAACGCGTCGGTCCGCTCAACAGTTTTTTTTCTATTTACAGGAAAATACGAAACCCATATTCCTTCATTTTTCGTGTACAATATCCGTGCACACTTTCATTCACTTCGGTCCACTTCTTCTTGCCTTTCGGGCGTCAACTTTCAATATTTTGGGTGAGGGCTTTTCACCCTATAACCGTTTTCCCGCAGAAAATAAATAGACATGTATTTTTTGCGTATTGTCCATACACAAATTTTCGTTGAAATTCGTCATATCATTTACACACGTCTGACATACTGTTTCTAGCACTTTTGATATTTCATGAGCAAAGGTTTGGAGAGGTCCGCGCCCCACCCAACCATTCTTTTCGGGAAAATATAAAACCCGTGTTACCTCAGTTCTCGTCTACAATATTTGTGCACAATTTCATTCATTTCGGTCCACTTCTTCCTGCCTTTCGGGTGAAACTTTCAAAATTTTGGGTGGGGGCTTTTGCACCATATAACCGTTTTTCTGCAGAAAATAAAGAACACGTATTCATTTATTTCATATGTAGTATCTACCTGCCAAATTTTATCAAAATTGGAGTGTTAGTCTTGGGAAGTGTTACTTGTCAGTAGCTTCTTATTTCTAAAAGAAATTTTGAAATAGAGATTTATTCCGCAATTTTCATTTCGATAGAAAAAATATGTGCTGAGATATTCAGAAAAACGTAAACGCCTTAAAAATGACCACCTTTCTTTGCTTTCATTAATAATTTTACAAAAATACAGTTTTAGCTTCGAAGAAATACAGTTGTAGCTTCGTTGCTTAACGAATTTACCTCCTCCCGAAATAATAAACAACCCTTTGAAGAGCAAACTTCCTCTTCATTTGAGGACAACATTGCCTCCGCATGGTCATGTAAATCTTGTATTTGGTTTCAGAATTTGCAATGGATATCTTAAATATACTGTACTGTACCGAGAAAATTAATATGAACTCCAAATGATATACTGTATTAGCATAAGGAGTAACACTGAAATGAAAATGCAAGAAAAGTTAAGAATTTGGTTTGTCATACAACTCACTAATTATATAAAAATGTCTGCCAAAGTTACACACTATCAATAGTCTACGAATAGAAACCAGACTTGTAGTCAACCTGAAAAGATACGTATATTCTACACGAAATGCTGTAGCTTTCATCTTATATTTGTCAATCACTTTCCACAATGTTGCAGCCAAGAATGTGACTATTTAAGAGCATTGTCTTTGGACACTAAGAATATATTTCACACACGTGTATTTTTCAATTCTCAATATTTCTTCAAAGATATGTGACACATTATTTTTTACTTTACTAACACAAGGGTTTCAATAGCGAATATTTAACTTACTTAAATTTAAACTCCATTATCTTTAGTTACCGGTACTTATTTTAGAACTATTTCATTCACAACATGAAAACTTTAGATGTCATGTTAGCAGTTATTACAGCAACATACTTCACACTGCAACCTTTCACTCATCCCTGGTCTTCGGCCATTTTGTTTTCAGACGTTTACCTTTTGTTCTGAATATCTCCGCGTTTTAGTTCTATCGAAATGAAAATTACGGAATAAATCTCTATTTCAAATTTCCTTTAGAAATAAGAAGCTACTGAGTCATAATGTTATATGCAACACTTTTACTCTTCTAATAGAAACAAACCCCGTACCACCAAGCGTTACCGGACCAAATGTTCTTTGGACGAAATGTGCTTTGAACTAAACATCCGTTGACGAAATGTCCTTTGGACCAATTGTCTTTTGGACGAAAAGTCCTTTGGACCAATTGTCTTTTGGACGAAATATCATTTGAACCAAATGTCTTTGGACGAAATGTCCTTTGGACCAATTCTCCTTTGGACGAAATGTCCTTTGGACCAATTGTCTTTTGGACGAAATGTCATTTGGACGAATTGTCCTTTGGACCAAATGTCTTTGGATTAAATATCTGGACGAAATGTTCTTTGGAAGAAATATCTTTGGACTAAAAGGGTGGTCACCCGGTGGGGCAGTGTGAGTCACGGTGAGTGGTGTTTCGCAGTAGGTCACGTCCTTTTGACCCACGTTCCACTAACCCACCCACAAATCTTGACCCATTTCACCCAGTTACTAACCGACAAATTGACCTACTCTATCTTTGATTTTAACATGTCTTATTTCATTTAAAAGACGAAACATATATCTACACAATTTTTTCATCGATTGCGAAGGTTGGCTTAATATCATAGTTGAAATGGTAATTTCTTCTTAACGTGAGAAATTGATATGATTAAAAGGCCCATCTTGAAGTGGGTACAAATTACCTTCCAAAGTTCTTAGAAACACTTTCTCACGCCAAAAACTATGAACTCGACAAATATTTAAGTAATTTTTGAGATTTTATTTTTAGCTCTCCCATTCCATCATCCTCTGAAGATGGGGATGAATTTGGATGTAAACTACATTGGGGTTATCACTATCCATCTCAACGACCGAGAAGATTATGGATAAAACACTAAGATCAGTCGTTTTACATTATTTTTACATGCCAAACCTCCCAACTTCCATAACGTCATACTACTTCAATATTTTTTCTTAGATTGAAAGTAATATGTCCCCCAGGTTTGGTAAATGTTGTCCCAGACATTCTAGAGCTGTGCGATCAATGCCTTCGATGCTACCCCGGTAAATTCAAAATCCAGCTGGCATGTTCGTTCAGAAGTGTTGCTATTTATCTCGATGATAACGAAACCCTGAACTCTACACTAATATCGGTCGTTTCCAATCATTGTATATTTTACTCCCTTCGACTCTCCTTATTAGATGTGCTGGGGATCTTACTCGTACTGGAAGTTGAACTTAAACTTAAAGTTCATCAGAACTGCTCCCAATGAACTTCGGGACCACGAAAAATATGGATTAAATACTAACACTGGTCATTTTTAATTACCTCTACATGTCACAAATTTCAAACACTCCTTCAGGGTTCTAATGGGGGCTAAACTCATATGGCATCTGGAGTGCCACTCTTTATCTAAGCGACCCCCCAAAATTATAGATTCGACACTAATGTCGGTCATTTTTATGATTTTGATGTCAGCCCCTTTCATTCCTCCTATGACAGCATTCCTCCTATGATAGAATTCTTAAACAAAACATGTGGAAGAAATTTACAACAAAAAGAAATTAAAAATGGATAGAGATATTACCAACACTAGATAGCGAGTATAATAATCGTATACATAGAACAATTGGTTTAAAACCTATAGAAGTTAATAAAAAGAATTAGCAAACAATATTATATAAAGTGTATAAGAAAGAATATAAGCATGTTAAGCCGAAGTATAAGATTGGTGATTATGTTCGTATAAGTAAATCGAAAGGGTTATTTGAGAAAGGATATACGCCTACTTAGTCAACAGAAGTATTTGTTATTAGCGAAGTTATTCCATCTAATCCATCTACGTATAGAATTAAAGATTTAAAAAAAGAGGATGTAGAAGGTAGATTTTACGAACCAGAACAATTAAAGACGAAACATAAAGATGAACACTTTGAGGAAAAGGTGTTGAGGATGAAAGGTGACAAAGTATATGTTAAATGGTTAGGATTTGATGATTCACATAATAGCTGAATAGATAAAATTAATGTAATGTAAATACAAATGTTGTCTGTTATGGAATAATAACCATAAAAGATTAGTATGGATCAAAGTTTGAATGAGACATGTTACGAACAGATTAAAGATAATTATTGGTATGGAAAGTTACTACGATCTAGAAATGAGCGCTTCCTCTAATCGTAAGAGCCGCTCTAAAAGGATTGATCGCTGGTTAGAAACTAAAAAATCAAAAGGACTAATAAGGTACTATGATGAAAAATCCCACTCCTGGAATTCTGGGAGTCGCTCTAAAAGGATTGATCACTGGTTACGAAATAAACATTCAAAAGAGTTATTAGATTACTACAACAAACTTCGAAGTTCCCATGATTCCGGCCACTTCAAAAACTCATCTTACAAAGTAAAACAAGCTGGTAAAGAAATAAAGTTAAAAAAATATTTTCTAAACAATAAATACGAGTACTATGGATAGTTCTCTTTGTTTAAACGCTATTCGTTACGAACAGATTAAAGACAATTATTGGTATGTTTTTTTGAGATTTTAAACTGATTGTGGATAAGAGTACAGGATACTTCAATGCTACTAAGTTGTGTCAAGATGGTGGTAAGAGGTTTGATAATTGGCTAAAAAATAATCACAAGAGTTAATAAGTTACTATGAGCTAGAATTAACCAACTTGTGTAATTATAGGAATTGCTCTTCCACACACCTAATAAAAGAAGGAGACAAAGAAGCAACCTCAATTAAACATTAGAACGCTGACTTTTAGCGGTCTGACTGAAATGAAAAAACAATTAAGCAAATTTCAGGTGTAGGAATTAACAAAAAGTAACAAGTGGCAAAGGAGATCGAAACAAAAAATATTTTTGTATAATAAAATGAATGCCTTGGATAATTCTCTCAGTTTAGATGATATTTGTTACGAGCAGATCAAGGATAACTATTGGTATGGTAAGTTTGGCAATTTCAAGTTGATTATAGACAAATCAACAAGTTATTTCAACGCCACTAAGTTGTGTGAAGATGGTGGTAAGAGGTTTGCTAATTGGTTTCAAAATAAAGAAACAAAAGAACTCATAGCGTACATTTCCAGAACTGGAATTCCAGGAGTTGAAATTATCAGAGAACAACAGGTGGCAATGGAGAAATATGGAGTGAAGTTAGAGGAACATATGTAACAAAGGAATTGATTCTGGACATATCTCGATGGATTTCTCCTAGGTTTTGCCTTAAATGCAATGGAATTATTATCAATTACTTCATCCAAGAGTTTCAACAATATTGCAACAACAATGAATTAGTACAAACTTGTATGCAAGAAATAGAAAACCAAATGAAAGAATTACATCTTAAGAATAATAACGTAAAAGAAATAACAGCAACATATACAGGCTATAATTGAAAAGATAATTGTCTTATCATCTACAAGAAGAACAAACCTAATGATCCTTTCCCATATTACGCAATCAGATGTCAAAAGAGAAGTCTATAATAACCTCTTAATGAAGCAGAAGAAAAATTTCTAAAGCATGAGATAATATACGAAAAGTTTAGAGATCCTAACAGTGTTAAGTTATTCAACCTAGTGCAACAAGAAGTAGATTATTCGTAAAGGTAAGGGTAATGAGTTTTGGACATCCCTATCAGAAGAAGATTTGGTTAAAGAAATTGATTGCTTATTTGATCGGTTAATATCTAATCCCATGTAAAAACTTTTATGATTATTATTTCATAAATGTTTAACATCAATCTTCTCTGTTGTTAGTTCCATTCTTCCTAAAAAAAAAAGATTATCAAAATCAGGATTTTCTTCTGGATCTTCTTCAGAATATTCATTGTTGTTACTATTGTTGTTGTTGTTGTTAAGTATAATAACTGTTCTACACAATGGACAAGTGTTATTATCTCTTAACCAGGTAAGCATACACTCAACACAGAACACATGCTTACATATCCTTTTACACAATTCAGTTTTTATTTCTTTACATATTGGGGATTCTTCTGAGTTCACTATTAAACGTAAACCTGTTAAGAGTAGCATTAGTTTGTTTCTGAGGGAATCGTGAACATGCTTATTTACTCTTAAGAATTTAAACATATCGATCTTGCTTCTGATTTTAATTAGAAAGCTTTCAGATTACTTCCTATCCCAACAAGCCTATAATATCTTGTCTAATTCTAAATCTTTGCTTTCAAACTCGAGAATGAATTTTTCGCTTTTATCGTCTAAACTAACTGCTGTTGGCCAATAAACTTTATTTTGATATTTTCTCACGTGTGTTTCACCTGGCTATGATGTAATAGCTTGCCAATCAATAAGAGAATTAAATTCTCTCAAGAGGGCGGTTAGTTCTTTTCTTGTGATGCAGCAACGTTTAGAAACTATATTCCAACTGAGTTGTCTTTAATGGTGTTTAGGAACTTAAAATTGAGCAAATCTGTTTTTCAACGGAGTATACCCCAATGTAAGTATTCTCTGAATTGTTTACAAACCTCAATAGCTTGCTTCTGTGAATACTTTCTCCAATTATTTTTTCACTGAACGCGAACCAATCAACCTCTTTTTTAAACTCACTAAGAAAGTCTTCAGTCTTTTGTCGATCATATTCATACGTGTAGTAATCCCAATTAATAAGTTGTCTTGTATGTTCTTTATAGTTTAATATTAATTCTGGTTTTAAATGACGATAACTCCTTGAACCGTATTTTGGTTCACACAATCTGTCCCACGAAAGTTTATCACTATAGTTATTAATAACGTCTTCGTGTTTAACTAAGTGTTTTCTGTTTGATTATCTGGCCGAATTGATGTGTTCTTCATAACGTGAAAGAAAGTGATAGTTTAAGAGTTGATGTAACTGAACACCAAGGTATCTTGTTTTTGAAGGTATGTAGAAAGTCATCGGGTGAGTTCTTTAATTCTGAAATTTGTTTCCATTCTTCGAATTTTTGACTATTAAGTACATCTATAACTATATTTCTACAAAGCGGATTTTGAAAGTAATTTCCGATATGTTCAGGTTTAAATTTTTGAATCATATCTATTATAAGTTCATCTTGTTCACTTGGTTGTTGTGAATTTGTAGTAGTTGTTTTATCTTGTTCACATGGTTGTTGTAAATTTGTGGTAGTTATTGCTAAAGACTTATTTCTGTGCTCGTTGATTAGGGCTATTATTTCTGCCTTCCTAAGCTTTGAATTATTATTCCGTTTTCTCTACAGTATTGTTTAAGATGGGGGATAGTTTTCCTTTCCATTTCCTCGTTTATTGTATTAATTAAAAAATAATATTCATTCTTGTTAAATTTTCTATAATAAATATAGAAACACATTGTAATTAGATACAGAATAAACTTAATCTTATTCATCAAGATCTTAAACTCATAACATCACTACAAGAAAAAACAAATATTAAAAGAAGAAGAAATGCTATTTTAAAAAAAAGAAAATGGAGTACTACAAAGATATACACCATAATCAAATTGGGATAGCGACAAAGATTTTGAGCCCACAAATGATAGTGATTAACATGATGAGGTAGATTTGAAAAAATAATAATAAAAACGAATTAGTTTCCATTAGATCATTAGTAACTTTGATGGGTTATTCCCATTAAAGCCATGTTCTAATACAATATGCTAATAGACATCGATATTTCTTACGTCACATGAATATTAGCTGTTGTATTAGATAACGAAAATGATTAAAAATTTTTTGTATAATAAAAACAAAAAAGTAATTATGATATTAATAAACATACAGTAGTTGAATTAAAAAGAACCTATGTAAAGGAAAGGGGATAAAAGGCTATCCAGGATTAAGAAAAGCAGAACTTATTGACCGTACTAAAGAAAATGAAGATAAACAAAACAGATTAAACTTTAGGGAAACATTTCCGTTTCAAGAAGACATCTTTGAAAAACCAAAACCTAAGAGATTAGGTAGGAAGAGAGGTTTCAAACTGTTTCCATTTAAAGAAGAGATATTTGAAGAACCGAAAATCAAAGTTGAATCAATACCAATCGATGTAAAAGTCGAATTACTACATTTAAATCAAGATTGGAAACATAGAGATTCACAACACAATATAAACCAGTAGATCCATTAAAACGTTATATTAAAACAACATCTAAAACTATATTAAACAGAATATAAATCAGATTACAAAAACATGGCTCGGTGAAAGTTAATTTATGTTTAAGTTGTAAATATAAGAGAGGAAAAGAAATTCAAGAGTTTTATTTTAATACTGAAAACCAAGAAATATACTAATCAACCAATTAAAATTAAGCACTAACTAATATGAAACAAGCATTAAGAATAAGAATGGATGAGTTTCAAGCTAGAGGTTTATGCTGGGCTCTTATAAACATTAACTTTTCAGAACTAGCAATTGTTAAATATGTACCATACAGAGAATCATCATACATAGAATTAACTAAACAAATTCAAAACAAAAATGCAGTAGTTATTGTAAAGAATGAAGATGAAAAATGCTTCTTATACTCATTATACAGAGCCTTGCACCCTACAAATTCACATCCTGAACGAGTACCAAAAAATAATGAACTATTGTCCAACTTAGAATCTAAACTGAAAGATATTCATTTTCCTGTAAAACTAAGCGATATTCTAAAAGTGGAAAAATTACTTAATATTTCCATAAATGTCTATGCATATGATAAAAACTATTCAATCTATATGTTACATCACATCCATATCAAAAAAGGAAAACATGTGTATTTATTATATATAAAACAACTCGTTGAAGAAAATGTCAAAATGTCACATTATTGTTTAATTAAAAACTTGAGTAGATTAGTTAGTTCTCAAATGACAAAATGGGAAGCTCGAAAATATTTGTGTGGTAGATGTTTGTTATACGTTTACTCACAAAGTGCATTAGATAAACATGAGGAAGATTGTTCATCGAATAAAGCACTAAATATAATAATGCCTGATTAAAACACATATGTTAAATTTAAAAACTATCAATATAAAATGAGAATGCCCTTTGTAATCTGTGCTGATTTTGAATGCTTATTACATTAGGTTATAGGATGTGAAGAGTGTTACTCAGAAAATAAAACATATAAAAAATATCAACAACATTAAACATTCTGGACTTTGTTATTACACTGTAAAGAGTGATGGAACTACAACCGAACCTATTTTGTTTAGAGGTAAAAATGCAGCTAAAAGGATCATAAATAAATTACAGAAAAAAGCTAAAATGATATCAAACTTTATAAGCAAAATAATGAATTACCTTTAAAAAAGAAACAGAGAAGAGAGTTTAATAAATCTGAATTTTGTTATTACTGTAAAGAAAAATAAACTAAAAGGAATTATAAAGTTAAACATCAGGATCATGTAACAGGGGAGTTTATACCTCTTTTATGTAAGAATTGTGATTTAAAAGTTAAAGTTCCAAAGTTTGTACCAGTCATTATACATAACAGGATACGATTCACATTTATTCATTAAAGAGCTTGAATGTAATAAAGAAAAAAATGATTTAATATCTAACAAAATGAACGCTACATCTCATTCAGGAAAAAGGTTGGAAGTATCAAATTAAAATTCACAGATTCGTTTAGATTTATGGCATGTAGTTTAGACAAATTATCATCAAACATAACAAGAGAACCAATGACTCATACACACCACTTCTGCCCTAATGAAGAACAATTTAACCTTGTAACAAGAAAAAGTTTTTACCCGTACGATTATGTTAGTGACTGGAATAAGTTTAGACAGAGACCCCCAAACGTAGCATTCTTCAACAAGCTTACCAACACATATATAAGTGATGAGAATTATAAACATGCTAAAAAGGTGTGGGAAAGACTTAAAATTAATGAACTTGGACAGTACTATGACCTATATCTAAAAACTGATGTGTTGTTATTAGCAGATGTGTTTGAGAACTTTAGAGAAACATGTCTGAAAGCTTACTTTCTTGACCCAGCTTGGTATATGACAGCACCAGGTTTAGCTTGGGATGCAATGTTAAAGATGACAAATATAGAATTAGAATTGTTAACAGATTATGATATGGCGCTGATGATAGAGAAAGGTATAAAAGGTGGAATTTCACAATGTAGTAAAAGATATGTAAAGGCAAACAATAAGTATATGGAAGGTTAGATGGAAATAAAAAAGATTAGTACTTAATGTTCTTAGATGCTAAGAACTTGTATGGATTGGCGATGAGTCAATACTTACCATTAAAGGATATAGTTGGTTAAGTGAAGAAGAAATAATAGAAAAGATTTTGCAAAAGTTCCTGATATTTGTGAAAAAGATGACATCTTAGAAGTTGATATTGAATATCCGAAAGAATTGCATGACTATCACAAAGACTACCTATTAGCACCTAAAAACATGTGTTCGTCTGACTCAAAACAATCAAAACATTATTCAATAAAGAAAAATATGTAACTCACTATCAAAACTTAAAATAATGTTCATCATTTGGTTTAAAGCTTAAGAAAATTTATCGTGTAATAGAATTTGAACAAAAAGATTGGTTAAAGAATTACATAGATTTAAACACACAGGTGGGAACTAGAGAGACAAATGATTTTGAGAAATACTTCTATAAGCTTATGAATAATTCAATATTCGGGAAGACAATGGAAAATATTAGGAAGAGAGTTAACAGTAAACTAGTAAGTGATGGGAAAGAAATTGAGAAGCTTATAACAAAACCAAACTATAAACGCACTAAAATGTTTTACGGAAAATTTAGTAGCTGTTCACATGAATAAAGTTAAAGTACAATTTAACAAGCCAAATTATGTAGGTATGTCTACTTTAGATTTATCAAAGCATTTAATGTATGATTTTCACTATATATGATGAAACCTAAGTATCAAGACAAAATAGAAATTTGTTACACAGATACAGATAGTTACATTTATCAAGTTCAAACAGAAGATGTGTACAAGGATATGAGAAATTATATTAATTACTTCGACACGAGTGATTTCTCCAAAGATAACAGGTATAAGATGCCCCAGATCAATAAGAAAATACTTGGCAAAATGAACTTAAAGGAACAGTCATATAAGAATTTGTTGGTTTAAGATCAAAAATGTATTCAATCAAATCGAAAAAAATAAATGTAAAAAAGCAAAAGGAGTAAAGAAGAATGTTATAAGTAAAGAATTCACATTTAACGATTATAAAAACTGCTTAATCCAAAAGAATATTATAAAAAAATAAATTTAATCAGAAGCTATAAACACGATTTGTACAGTGTAGAAATAAATAAGTTAGCTTTAAGTTGTGTAGATGATAAGAGATGTGTTCTAAAAGATTTAATACATACCCTGCCATGGAGAAATTTATAAAATAGAGGAGTTGTACATATAGTTATAAGTTTTTAGATGTAAGATTTTTAAGATTTTCAATGTCATAAAAGCCTATGCGCAAAACACCCTGCCCAGTTTCACCCTACTCAATCTGTGCTAGTCTAAGATATTTCCAAAATGGGATGGCCTAGCGTTTTGTACCAGAAGTTAGGTTATTACACTACTTATAATACTATTTCTCTTGTCAGCATGGCCTAAAGTGAATTCTGATTACTATTTTTATGCTACTATTATGCATTGAAATTTAACATTCAAAATAGACATGAAAATATAAAATAAGAAGTCACTATTTTAAGTTTGAATTAAATTGCTATTAAAATTGCTTTTTGCGATGACAAACATTAAAATATGCCACATAACCTCTACTTTTAATTCATAAGAATGTAATATCAAATTACGGTATGAAATGTAACTAATTGTGTTGACAATATTGACAGAAAAATCAAAATATAATTATGCTCATTTTTTATTCTAGTTCCGCCGTGTGATGAGGGATTCTGTAAGAACCATCCAAAAGGTACGAAATGCAGTGATGGTGTTCTTTATCATCTTTATTGCTTCTGCACAGATAAGAGGCTCGTTCAAGATGGCCTCGCGTGCGTTCCGCCATTTAATAAAAGGAAATAAGTGATTCAGAACACATTGATGCGTATGGTCATAGTAATGAAATAACAAAAGATCTCAGACTGTAATAACTTATTAATAAAATCATAAACTTTCGTGACCACTATTGTGATATTTTTGTTTAATTATATAATTATCCTGAGCAAATATGTAATAGAAGTAACTTTCTTGTGACATGTTTATTTGAATCCTGATGCAAACATGGGAGTGTCGTAAGAATGGTACACTGAGAAAAAATTACTGATATTTTGACGGTAAAGACGTGCAAAGTTGATATTTCCTGATTCCGTTCTTAAGTTACTTAAATTTTGATTTGGAACCATTGTAATGTGAATTTGTCATGTGTCGAAGTAGAAATACAACATGCTGCGTTTTGTCTTTTACAAAAAATGGGTAGTACGTATATAATGTCTGTAACGACAGGAAAGTTTTCAGTTCTGTAATGTTAAGAATACATTCCAGACTGGACAGGTAAGCGTGGTCATCAAACAGAAATAAATGTATTTCAGGATTAAAAATCTTACATGCTATCGAATCCAGTATCCTGTTTTTTGACACGAGTAAAGCAAGTATCACAGAAATAAGAACAAATTTTCCTTACAATGTAATTTTTACCTTATAATGTTAAAAATTCAGCAATTAGTAATTGTTCGTAGTAATGTGCAAACTTTACGTCAGGAATGAAATTTTGTCACAATAATGAGACCTACACTGCAAAGAGCAAACAAATCCGCACTATAGAGACATTATAAACGAAGACAAGTTTTTTTATTATTAATATTAAAGCATGATTCCGTACAGTTTCTACGTACAACTGAACTTCCACTCTAAAAGTGCGACAAATAAAGCACGTAAATGTATGAAAGAATGTGGGATATTTATAATGTTTTATATCCCAGGAAATGGATAAAATACATTTAGAACGAGTAATTTGCAGTAAGTAATGAAATAAGTCATGAAACTCTGTGTAATCATACAGTTGTTTGGTATTAAAGTCTGAATTGTCTCGTTACTTCAATATTATCACACAGACAGGAACATATTACTTTTGTTATAATAGGTGGGTAAAAAGGAAACGCAAAATTTCTATCACCCACAATTGCACACTATGTACTATGATAAAACCAGGATGTTTCGTGCTTGGACCCAAGAATAACAAGTATGGAGAAAAGATCGCAGCGCTGTTATCATGTAACTTTTGTGGGCACAGCTATTGGTATTCGGCAATGTCTTCCTTATCGTACAGTTTCTGTCCCATCTGCTCTTCACTTGCTTGAACATAACATCACGTTAATTTATTTCAGAAGCAAAACAGTTACGTTTGTTGCTATTTACTATCGTCCAGGAAGAGTTTTCAGCTATAATTTTTTCCGCTACATTGATACCAACTTCCTGCATTACATTATCATTACCAACCTCAATTTTTGTAGCCATCGTGACAAAGGTTTCGTGACGAACTTTCTCGATTTTGGTCAGAATGAAAAACGAGCTGAATTCCATACTTATCAGAAACCTACACGTCCAATCAATCGCACTACTCCTGGTGAAGGCATAACTTCATCTTCACTATTTCAGTCCATTCATATATCTGTACTTGACTCCATAGGTAACGACAATGTTCCCATCAAAGTCGAACTTCATTGTTCTCCCAACACTCAGCCGAAGCCTCCTCATCAGAAGGTCTACCAAAGGGCAAATTGGGAACAATATCACACCGATTTAGACACTACAGTAACTATGCTGACACAATACCTAGTACGCAATACGAACTCGATCGAACAATCATTGCACTTACTGCAGTGCTACAAGACGCAGCACAACGTTCCATTCCAGCAATCGAAATTCAGCTACAAAACCCTAAATTACCTCCGCAATAGTTACAATTTATTTCAGCACCCCGAAGAGCTGTCCATGAATATCTCGCTACGAGTAACCTTGAAGCGATTGGGTTTCAACGCCAACACCTAAGTATCACTCATAATTATATCCTTGCATATAAGAGACGCCACTGGATTCAAACTTGCAGCACACTAGCTAGTGAAACACATCGTACAAGTTAAATCAATTAATTGGTAGAATTTTTGTACGCCTTTGTCTATTGTTCTTAATCATCAAGCAGTCCTTACGGATGCAGAAAAGCGTAAAAGTTTTGCTTCCTATTTTCAAGATATATTTACATCTCTAACGGGTTGGTATAGAAAAGATTGCTTGCAGTCAACTATAAACCGACATACCGATGCAGCTTCTACTTCCTTTCGCCCGTCTGCTGATCACGATTTAGAAACAAATAATCCTCTAACCATGTTGATTCACCCCGAAACTATTAGTAATACACTTAGAGGTAAACGCATTACTACACCAGGATTTGACTATGTTACATATGTTCTCATAAGACAAGCGCCTCACTTTTTTCTGCTCTTACTTAACACCATCTATAACTTTATTCTGCGAACCGGATGTTTTTCACTCGACTGGAGATACTCAAAAGGTATTCTCTTTCCTAAACCAAAGGAACCTCCATCAGAAGTCACATCCTATCGTCCCATTCACCTCACTGGTCGTCTTGGAAAGAATCCTTGTCAGTCCCATGGACGACCATATTCACTCCATAATCTTGTCTCAATACACCAAAGCTGGGTTTCGACCAAATTTTAGTACTCAAGATCAATTATTCCGACTAACTATAGCTATTTACAATTAATATAATACAGAGTTTCCGTCTTGGCTTGTAACATTTGATTTGGAAAAGGCTTTTGACAAAGTTTTCACCCCGGCTTACTATATAAACTACGTACCTGCCTCCTGCCAACTTCGTACATCCGTTTCATACACTCCTGTATAGAACTTTACAGTTTATAACTTTATCAATGGAAAGCTATCTTATTCTATCTTGTTTATATCTGGTGTACCACAACCCTCACCTTTGTATCATTTATTATATTTACTGTACGTCGCTGGTCTTTTTGTTCGTAATAACACAAAATATTTCAGTTTGCTGACGACACTGCTTTTTTCGCAACTGTCCGCATCGTACTATCTCTTAATAAAACCATACAAGTAGCTATTGATGAATTTGTGCGATGGTGTCATGTTTGGAGGTTGAATATTAACTCTTCCAAAACACAAACCATAGTTTTCTTACCACGTCAACGGTGTTCACGAGTACATTGAAACCCTAATCTATTTTGCCTTCAGGTTAATCTTACGAATGTTCCAGTTTCAAGTACTTTTACGTATGGCTCATACCGTTGTCAATAAATATAAAACCTTCATCAGTAATACATTGACCTACGGACATACAGAATATGCATCTGCGCCAGTAAGATACTATCAAAAACTTGCTAAAGTACAACGCCATGCTATACACCTAGCATACCACATATGCCTATCGCACTCAACACCTTTACTTTATTAGATGATCGATTTTCCGACATTATTAACACACATGAACAACTTCGTATCGTTACATCAGCAAACGTTTGGCACAGCCCCATCCTATGATACTTGTGATACTCCGCTACGACCGTAACAAAGATGCCCCACCAAATTTCGTTGACACCGCTGTCCAACACTTCATGACATTATATCATTTACAGTTAGATATTGGACTACGAAATGTATACAATATACCGATCGCATTAACTTTCATCTCATATCTATTCATCATATGCACCGTAATACCTATTAACAAGGGCTTCCTCTTTCTTCATCAGTTCCTGACTTGCCCAAGAAACAGAAGATAACTTCATTCGTCTAAACTAACACAACCTTGTGGTATGACGTCCAAAGCACTGAATTTTGTCCATTTATTACATATGTTTATTTTCTTTACTGTAGCAATAAAATTTATTTTTCTTTCATCATTGTTGTTTATGTAATAATTGGCAATGTTCACTTCTAGCCATTAAGCTATTACTGCTTATTAAGCTATTACATTAAGCTATTACTGTCATTATCTAAGACATCACCTTTCATAAATTTTGACGTCATCATCTTTATCTGGAAAAGTAAGGAGAAATTATACGTAAAACGGATAAGAACAATTAACATTCTCGATAGTGTTGAAAAGTCATTCTTCTGCAAGTTCATAAAAATCGCCGTCGTTTACGTACCTTTTATCGGTAAATTTTTCTCAGTGTAGTGGAATCGAACATTGTTGAAAAGTGCATTTTTGTAAAACTTGCATGTGACTTACCACTGTCACCGAAACATGAGTCTCTGACACCCGTGCTAAATTTTAAAACACAATGGTGGCACCCCTGGTTGTTCGTGAAAGTTTATTTGGGTATTTTATTCTAACTTTCATTCATTATGTATATAAGAAAACCTTAAAGATATTTCAAAGTAAATATAATATAAAATTGACTTATATATCTCTGAGACTTTAGGTTCCTGTCACCACGGCATGGCGCGTCCTCAGGTTGCGGAGCGAGGAGAAAGCCTCTATATATAGAGGTTAGCTGTGAATATGCTCAATAAGCAGTCGCGGATAGAAGACAAGGAGTGGTCCTATAGCTTCGGGGTTTGCCTAAGGAAACATTCACAGAAGCCTCGGACCAGCACTGATAATTTGGCACGAGCTCAGCAAAAGTAAACGGACATGAAATTTGGAATATGTTATATTAGAAGTTTTTATACGGCAGGCGCATTGAAATCAGTAACGAATGGGTTAGAAAAATACAGGAGGGACATAGTAGAGGTTCAGGAAGTTAGGTGGGAAAGAAAAATTAACTGTGAGTTCTGGAAATTTTACGTTCCTTCACGGAAAGAAAATACAAATCACAAATTAGAAACAGGACATCTCGTTCACAAACAAATAATATCAACAATTAAGAGTAATGAATTTGTTAATTATAGATTTTTTTATTACTCTTAAGGGACGGTGATGTGATATTATTGTTTTAAATGTACACACCTATTCACAAAAAGCTGGAAACTCGTTTAGAAACATAGTCCGAAAAAGTGAGCCTAGATCCGTCACAATTCCCGCAGATATATACACAGGGAATTGCATGTTCTCGCCGTTCTTTATCTACCTGCAAACCGTACTCTCATCCGAGCGATGTGAAAATGTAAAAACAAAGTCAAACTACTTATTTCTGATATTAATATTGATTGCACACCTCATGCACAGTTCCAATATGCAAAATCAACCATTATCTTAAGTAGAAATTCCTGAAAACGACAGAAAATGGATATTTAAACCTCCAAGTAGGAACCTGTGCGTGGAGCGATTCTATTATCAATATTATAACACAATTACTTGCAAGTTTCGTCTGTGGTAAGTAATCTGTAATAACTTACACATTTATTTATTTACATTGAATGTGTACTTGTTTTATACTGTATAGCATGAATATTAGCTGCTACATAAGAAACAATTATCTATAGTTGAATTTAAGTAGGAAATCAATATAGTTATTATAAAATGCTTGTAAAAATGAAGTGTGTAATAATAGTTGTATCTGAAATACATGTTACGCAATGGTGTAATTGGTTACCCCGCCAGCTTTGCAATACTGGGCTCTTCAAACTGTCCATCCTTAGGGATGCGCAGAGTCGACTCGAGACAGAATTTTCCTAACACAATTCGAGTCGAGACATCACTTTTACAGCATATTGTCGAGGTGAGACGGCCTCAAATCTTGTCTCGTGCACATCTCTATCCATCGTACCTAGACAAAATCAATTTCGGATGTGAATATTCATTTTCTTTTAAGAATAATTGTAATCTACGGTAGAGATTGAAGTAAGATATTGGCTTGAACTGCCTTATTACCCACTTAAACTTCGTATACTGCAATTATATCTAATTTTGGCATAAATATTTATTATTATTACAAGGTAAACATTGAAGAATATATATTGACACACAATGAGGAAGAAGTCAATGCTTGTAGTAATTAAGAAATTGGTTGCAAATTTATTTGAAATTAACTCTCTTGAAATCTAAATCATCATTATTAGAAAGAAAGCAAGAGAACCGTTTTGTTAATTTGGACATATTGAAAGAGATTGAGGAATGTATATTTAATCGAACAGAATATATGAAACTAAATGTAATGACATGTGGAACCGAACTTGAAAGATTATAAGATGTTTAAATGAAAAATGAAAGAAAGCAGTAGTTAACAGCATTAGTCACTACTTAGAGCAGATGAGTGAAATCTACCGCCCCCAAAAGTTCAACAATTCTGAAACATAAGCGCGTTACATTTTCGTCGTTTCCCAACAAAATTGAAAAATGGATATTTTCATATTTTTCGCCTATACCCCTTCAATATACTTAGCTAACCAATCAAGTACGGTCGACTGACTATACGTCAAGTGAGTGAAATTTATATAGGAAGTTTTGATACAGCATTCACCGAAGTGACGCACACGTGGTGTTGAAGCTTCTGGTAGGTCATTTTTCGTAATGGATTTTAGGGCAACGAGATTTCTTTATACGTGTCAGAAAGCTCTTTAGCTCCATACTAAAGGAGTGTCGTATGATTTATTCAAATCGTCAGGTATTCGGACAACCATGAGCCCAATTCGTTTTGCTTCACTGCTCACAACTTTGACTTTAAAAAAATTCTTACTTTTCCACTGAAATACAAACTGTTTTAATGATCATCTTATCATGGGTGAAATGTATAATTCTGCAAGTAACAAACATTTTCATGTCCATCTCCGAGATTGAATTCCTCTTCCTTTGGTTCTGCAGTTCGACATGTAGAAAACTACACTAATTGTCGTTGTGTAACAGATTGCAGGAAAATCAGTTTGAACTGCAGGAAGGAAATTAAGGTCATTGATTATAGCTGGATTGAGCCAACTACCATGTTCTCCCATGTATACATAATTTCGAAATACTTTATCCTTAAGTATTACAACGATGAATTGTATCTACAGTACACTTAGTAACTGATTAACATATCTTATTACACTTAAAAAAGTAAAATACAGATTTACAGAATGTTTTCGATTGTGAACGTTGGATTGTGGGTTCGTACCTATCATCTTTGGTTTACTGTTTCCCGAAGATACTCGAAGTTGAACTTAGTAAGTGTTTGTCTCAAAAGGCCAATATTACACAGTCCGAGTTCAAAAACTATTTCCTATAGCAACTATAGTGATTTCCTATAGCAACTATAGTGATAGAGTTACCCCGTGCCGTAAGCGTCGCTGGACCATCGATGGGTAGCTAACAACCTCTCGCCAAACATTAATGGCCCCACAGCAACGATCCGTGGTTGCCCCACTTCCGTTTTGAAAATTATACTACCAGTGGGCCACCAGTGGCAGAGTTGCCACGAAATGTCAATGAATTACAAAATTACTCCGCCAAAATATGTTAAATATCCTATATGCATGATTCATTTACATTGAGATGAGTCTAAAAAGCACTTACAAACTATAATAAAGTTCTTCCGGAATGGCGCAAAACAACAACCTTGTTATGTAGAAGCATGGGTATTAGGGTGTATCGAAAAAAAAACTTTTTTCGAAATCCGGTTACGGCTAGTGCGGATTTTTGGCCAAATGGCATCAATAAAACGTATAAAAAATCTCAACTCGATAAGACAACTCCTTCTGCTGCCGAGTAGAGCCAAAATATTAGAAAAATCAACAAAAGATTCAGTTTACAACTGATTTTCCAAAAAAAATATTTTTTAAATATTTCCTATGTTTTCCGGTCTTTTAAATTATTGAAATAGCATTGGAAAGGAGAAATAAATACATAAAGCAAATTTATTACGGTTATTTCTGTACACCATAAGCATAAAAACCTAGTTAGTTATTTGTAAAAATACACTGATTTTCTGGCGTATCGTACAATTAAATTTTAATATACAATTTTTGAAGTCTCTTGAAGAAAACACTTTAGTGCTAAATTCTAATAATTTGCTCCCAATGCCGTATGCATCTGCTTATCTCCCCGAACGCCTCTTCTCTTTTACTTGCCCAGCTGAAAGGATCTGCCTTATCAGTCGCCAGTATTCAACCAGCTGTGTCGAACGTGATTGTCGCTGCTTGAGTTATTTATTAGTGCTGTAGGAAATTTTAACTAAATAATTTGTTTTCGTGTGAAGTGAAGTATGTAGAAGTGAGAACAGTGTTTCAGTTGTGTTAAGTACTTTTTATTTGGAAGAGAGTGACAGATACGCTGACGTTATGACATCGACAAGTTTATTACGATCTGACGTTAGGAATAGCATTATTGGGACCCCCCAAAGGATTATGTAGAACACAGCTACCAACCGTTGAAATGTATTGACACAATACCTATGGGAGCGAGAAGAAAAAATGAGAATTACGAGATCCCGGAAAGAACCTTCAACAAAGGATTTATCTTATATCCTCGCCAGGAAGACTGTAGAAAATTGAGATTACGCCTCAAACTTGAGAAGAAAAGGCGCCTCTAGCACTGGCACTTTTCTTCCTTTTTCGCAGTTGCAGGCAAGAGGATCGGAACACTTACAAAAGGCTATATCAAATTAAATATTTTTGGCAGACTGTTGAAAATCAGCAATTCGTTTCGCAGAAGTTTGGAAACCGGACTTTGCTGAGTTTTGCAAGTCACTGACAATATTATGGTACTTCAATATCATTACAACAATCCTTCTGAAACTGAAAATTGCTTCGCCACTGATTGAAATGTATATTTCTCTTCAGATATTTTTATTTCGTTCCATATTGATTTGTCTTTCTGTGTTGGTAATATCAACGCAAATAAAAAAATATATCTTTCGTTCTTCTTACGTCCTTGAAACTTAATCACACTTGAGCAATATCATATATAGTTTAATAGCGAAACGATATTTAATACACTTTGAACGGTTCATTATAATTGAATATAGAGATCCACTGGGTGAATTCTAAGACTTAGTGCCAGATAAAAATTGAAGTTAATAATATTTAAAGAAGAAATATTTTATGAAGCATGAAGGATCACCAAAGGTCATGCTAAGTAACCATTGTAAATATAAACGTTAGCTTCAACTTTCATGGATATAATATTTTAAATGATCAAAATGATACTTAATAACCCACTTCTGTAATCACTGGACTCATTGTCAAAACTAAATGATTTTATCATCTTGCCTACAAAATATGCCTCATTATCAACGTATAAGTGTGATTAGACTCTTAGATAAATGGATAATAATTCAGAAATTATTATAATGAAGCTATATAAGTAATATTCGCATAATTCAGATACTTTTGGTCACAGTAAGATAATTAGAACACGGCTATAAACATAAAATAGGGAATTAGTCACAAGCTGATATTTTTAATAGGGTAGTAAATATTTTCCAATGAATGGTCGTTTGTTTGTCAAATGTTTTAACGTATTTAATTTATAATTTTATTACTATGGTTAGGTAATAAGGTTTGTAATATAATTTCATAATGAAAGATTTGTGATTAAAAACACTAATATATAAATGTCTTCACAGTATAGATATTATTCTAGAGATCGCAAAGAATCCAGATACATCTTTCTTTAAAGGTAAGATTATTGTGAAGGTTATAGTTCTTGTAAATTGCATGCGTAACTGTATGTTTGCGAAAGAGAACAAAATTAAAATTGATCATTAGAACCGATAAGAACAAATTTCAAGATAGAAATTTTCGTTATACATGCGACAAGTTTTTAGAAGATAATCATTTATAATTAAATATTAATCTTAAGATTAATATTTGATTAATAATAATATCTTTTGGCGATCTGAAAAGATTTTGAAAGGTTTTCATCAAGATATAATAGTATATTTTTCTCTAAATTTTTTACAGTCAAACATAAATTCTTCTTTACAGTTTACTACAGACATCACATCAGTACAACGTTTTCAGTTTCTATAATTGAAAGCATTCACGGCCAAAAAAGTAATAAACTGTTACTTGGAGTACACTTTAATAATGATGTGTTTTACTGGTCTACTCTTACGCAAAAAGTTCGGTTATTTTCCAACGACGTACTTATTTCATTATGCATGTATTATCTGTCAGGAAAGTAAATGTACACCTATTTTTCGAGTCTGGCATTCCTGCGCTCCATCCGTGGAGAGTATGAGAATTAAATCAGCCAAATGTTTACTGAGGGGCAAAAAGAAAAGTTTAATCTGAATAAGACATTGCAAAGGGGCACAAGCTGTGAATACGAATAGTGCATAGTGTAAATAAAGGACGACACCGAAAGAGAAAGCCAGAAACAGCTGTAAACTTGGAAAAAAGAGTAAAAATTGTCGAAGTGGGAACATAAAACACAAATACAAAGCTACGCCAACAACTAAACATTCACCATGCCGTGATCTTAGTGTAGTGGTTAAGGTGCTGGCTTACAAATAAAAGGTCGCCAGTTCGAATCCATGGCAAGGACACTTTTAAAAATTTTTGTTAATAATACATACAGCTTCTGAGAGATTTTAAGAGGTCGTATTTAGTCTTTCGTAGCAATTATTATTGGTAATGTTTAGTACTGATAATACTTTTTGTCTATGCGTATTGCTTTTATTCTTTTCTTCATTTCAAAAGAGAATAACATGCGAACAAATGCCACCAAAATTCCCCATATTTTGAATGTAAACGCCATTAGTGAAGAATACAAATTGAACGTTCCGACGTAGCTGCAAAAAGTAAAAGGAAGAACATAGAAGTGGATCATACTCAAGGTAATTAAAAATACAATTTCTACATGCCCCACACCTCCCGACCACGTTGAGACGAAACTTGGCACAAAAATTAATTGTTGAAATATCTTGATGAGTTCGTTAACCAAAATAATCAGTTGAAAATGTTCAAAATGGCGCCCCTTCAAACTCCTTAAAACTTCCAAAAGAACCAAATTTCGCCCATAAATAGGTATGCAGAAAGTTAGAATAACTTTTTCTCTTTTACTGAAATATTTGTGTGAAGGGACTTATTGAAATATTGGACCCGATTAATCGCCTAAAGAAGGTTCACGCCCTTTCTCTACGGACAGGTTTTTTTTTTGCAAGAGGGGGTGTATTTTCCTATCGGAACAAGATGATTATTAGTTATGATATTGAATTACGCATTGAAAGTGAAGTAACTTGTGAAACGTGTTATTTGAAAGAATAATATAATAAATGTCCTTTCCCCTAACACAGAGAACTCTAAATCATGTATTCGGGAGCGTGAATAGCGAGGAGTATTATTTGATTTGCTTTTTAGCAACACATTGCATTGCAAATAAAGGTCGGCCACATTAGTGGTAAGTAAAACAACAACAACAACAACAATAATAATAATAATAATAATAATAATAATAATAATAATAATAATAATAATAATAATAATAATAATAATAATAATAATAATAATAGGTGTTGTTTGTGGCAAGGCAATATCTTCTTCAAACCTAATGATTGTAACGCCATATCTTCCTTACAAAAAAAAATATTAGCAATTTATATCGAGAGAACGGGAAACTGTTTAGTGATGGGAGCAACGTTGGACAGTATGCACTCATAGTACTCAGAAAAATAAGCGATTTCAATGCAAAATGAACGAAGAGTCATTGTCATGGGTAGTCATGGAGCCACAGCAGAGCCCTCTTTAGGCAAAATGTCGATAACTTATATCGAGAGAAAAGGAGGAGATAGTGAGATGGGACCAATGTTGGACACCGTGGACCGATAAGACGCATCGAAAAAAATTAGGAGAGTGATGATTTAATAATTATAGGAATGAGAAACTGGGAAGAAATAGGAGTACCTCTAGAAACCCACAGACATTATGTTGTAATATTCAAAATTCAAAAAGAGCTAATAAAATTCAAAAATAACTACTTATGAAATAAGGAGATATTAAAATGCAGTGGTCGCACCGATTTATTTTGTGATCCAGGGCTATATCTTTTGTTACCACTAGGAGTTGGTAGAAGGCTTCCTTTGAGCAGCCATCTACCTTCCACCCACATCATGGAGAAACAGACCAGTACTGTCATAACTTTCCTGCTGTCCAAAGTGCGTTTATAGAGTGTTCGTTTTTATAGTTGAATCACTATCGTGATCCACGCGACCAAACACGGACTACGTTTTTTAAAAACTTTACCATTTTGATTTTTGGTATCACTGTGTTTGTTTTCTATATGTTGGGTATAATTAGTGTTTAAAATGTCGGAACGAGACCGTGAACAGATACGTAAGTGGTTAAATGAAACAGAGAGTAACTTTGACAGCATTGTGGCTATAGAAAATCCAGACGAAGTAAGGAAGACCTCTTGATTGATAATGAAGTTTCTTATGAATTCGACAGTAACAGAGATCAACAAAACGAAGAAGCAAAGGCTGCAGCAAAACCCTCAATACCTGCAGAAGTCGCAGAGGAAGATATCCCGATAGGAGCAAGACGTACATTAGAACCTCAACTAGCAAAACTTGATTTACGTGAGTTTTAATGAGACAGGGAAAATGGTAACAAAAGAGACCCAATTCGCTGGTATTTGAAGCCTCAAATGCCACGTGCTTTTAGAGCTCGATATATCAATATAATATCTCCTTTTCATGTACTTGGCCCTCAAGGTGATGCTAAAAGCGCTCGTACACCTGTTGGGGCGTTTGCCTGCCAAATATACAACAAAATTAATAAATTTTGTTATAAGTTTGTTATGAGTTTGGTTAAAATTACAAAACGTCCTATAAATAAGTGTGTTTTTCTTTAAATAATAAACAAATATTATTAAAATGTACGTTATGCTTTGCTTTATACTCTCCACTCACAATATAATAACAATACTATAAATATAACCCTGTGAAAAGAAAAATAAGCTGTGGATCACAATAGTGATCCGCGCGACCAAACACTTAATCTGGAAAGCGCGACCACTGCAGTGTTAACATTATAAAAGGTGCTAATTAGCTGAAAGTAGTGGAAAACGTTCAACATTATAAAATAATTTTCAAAATTACTGTAATATTACTATTATTAATGTAATATTTTGAAATCTGTGTCATTCCAAATTAATGATTATTCAGTGCCTCCGAATTGGCATGCACTCGTTGTTCCATTTTTCATTCAGTTAGAACTTTTACTTGATAATGGTAACATTTTAGTGCCTTTTAAAGTTACATTCCTCCGTCTAGATATTTTGAAAACACTTTCTAATTTTTTAGTACTTCTCCAAAGTTAATATCTTTCAATACAAAATTGTTATTTTATATTTTTTATGCTTTCCCTTAAGTTGATAAGTACTGTTTTAATTTTTGTTACATTTGTTTTCATTTCTCCTTACCCCACTAATTTAAGTAAGATATCTGAAATATAAGTAGTCACTAACTTCCTGAAAAATGGTTTTGTGTATGCAAATGCCTAAACAAATATTTTTTTCAAATTGATGTACGCATTACGGAGTTATGTGTAACCATAGTTACGCAAAACTACGTAATTAACAGTGTTGTTCGGTGAAGAGTTTAAACACTCTAGTTCCAAAAACTATCAATAGATCCTAATGAAATTTATGTGAACCTGCTGAGAAAGACTTAGAATTTTCAAGTTTACCTGAAGAGATTTATCAATATTTTGCATGATATTTATTAGGGAGCACAGAAATGATACAATTTTGAAACTTTTGTATCTTATGTCAGTAGGAAGTTTGTATCTTATGTCTGTTATTGTCGCATGTTTATAGTTAGGTTGATGTAGGAATATAATTTGATAGCGTATTCGCCCAGTATTTGTTATAATGTTAGCATGTGTATAATCGGCAAAGACGTGTGCGTGGCGAATTTCACGTAGAAAGAGGAATAAAGAAGAACAATAAAACGAAAATAAAACTTTCTTGTCCATTTAGCAACATTTTGTTTTACTCGTTTTATTTTTTTCTCTACATTCGGAATTCAATACATCCGACTGCAGGCAACTTTTAATATTTCATATTGGATTGACCCTGTTATATACATTCCAACATATTGACAACAATCAATTTTTTGCAATCCTAGTGTTTTTTATGATAAACAGTAAGCTCTTTTCATTAATAAAAAGTCCTAGGCAATACATTTTTGATTCTCAGTCACAAGACAGTGAGAAAAAATTCTTCAAGGAAGGAGAGAAGAAATTAGAGTCACATGATCCTATGAGTCTTTCCAGAGAGTTCATTTGGAATGGATGTAGAGTATTTAATCTCGAATGTCAATTGTTTGATATCGTCTTAAAGATATTTTGTTCAATATCATATTCTGTGTAACTTTTAAATCAGTCTCTAAATTCATTTCCGTCAAGAAATTTTTAATATTATTATATTACCAATCATGGAATTTCGTCAAGTTTGTGGTTCATCTTCAAGTATTAAATTTTCCTTATTTAATTTGTAGAACTATGTTTTTGTGTGTAACCAAACACTGCTTATACTCTTCCAAACTTACAGATTTCATGCTTTTTAAAGTACAGTATGCAAATCATAGTCAGAGCAGGAAGTTTTTGACTAAAGTATTTGGGTATGCTAAATTCGTTTCCACTGATCTGACCTCGTTTTTGCGCTACGGTGCCATTTTCTAATATGGCCACCACAATTATCAAAAATTTAAAATTCATAAACAATCATCATCTTTATAATCTTTATGTAAACGTTACTTTTCTGAGGCTGAAAAATGCAAATCTGCCGTCCATATCTGCATAAAAGTTACCAGTTTTGGCTTTCTTTCATTTTGTAATATAGCTACCATCATTATTAAAATTTAAGAAAGCCCATCAAAATTATTGTGCCTTTTATATAAACTATATATTCATGAGGCTACCGGTCAATTTTCACGAAGGTTAATGTCTGTAAACATTTCATAGTCAAACTTGGCAATTGGCATATCTTCAGAAATTTGCTGTGCGAGTTGAGTATGTTTACATGACTCATATTGACTATGATAGTGAAAATATGTGGCTCACATTAAGTTTTGACAATACTTTTATTTCTTTTTGAACAAGCAAGCAAACAAACAAAAATCTTGAAATAGAGAAGTAGTCTGCAGAAATTTGAGTTGGTATACTACTTGATATAAATTATCAGTACGTCCCATGTGCCAGTTTCATGTCAGTTGTGTTGGACATATATGCAGATGGTGCAGATTCTCCTTCCCTTCACCCGAGCACGGAGATAAGGAAGCTGGCAACTTCATCTGCAGGCATTTCAACAAATGTTGCCTTTTTTATGAGGTACAACCATATACAGTATGCAAAATGGGGACAGTGTATCTATGGGAGATGCACCAACTTCACGAAGACGTCAGGGCTAAATTTTAAAGTGGTAATTTTGTTGTAAAAAGAACAGAATTTCAAGGAAGGACTCAGACCACAACCAGGAGTGGATAATTGACATAGGCAAGAAGGGTGGTGGAATTGTTGGGATCATCAAGACATCATCAGATCTCAGTCGATGGAGCCTTTCATACTACCTGTGAAGTCACTTGGCTAGTGAGACAAAGTGTATCTATCAAATTGGACGGGAAAATACTTTCACTCCTAATGAATGCAAGAAAGTCAGGCAGAAACTGGACTTTAAAGATGAAGAAAATCTTATGAAAACCATTAAAACATTGAAACTATTTGCTGAAAATCTATCTGAACATCTGCAAACTATTGCAACAAAAGACATCCTCACACAGCAGATTGAAAACCTCCTTATTCTTGCTCAACAGAAGGGCCAGGAACTGTTTGCTAAATTTGTTCAGGATAGGCTTTTGTATGATGCTAAAGTTCCTTTCAGAGATAGTTTACCAAGGAACATGTGTCTAACCTTTGCTTCTCTGAAGTGAAAAGGAAGAATGGTCAGACAAGTGATCATAAAGCAATTCAAAATGACAGGAAGTTCTAACAACACTTCGTAACTGCCATAAATGCTGGAAGAAATGCCATTCTTAATGACATACTGAAGCATGAACTGACTCCAGTACCTCCTCCACTTGAAAAAATTAATGGTGACTTACTTTAAGAAATTAATGAGACAGGATAGAAGTCACTTCTGATAAATACTATGATTCGTGAATCACTTTGTTCTACAAGCCTTGATTCAGTAGACCTGTAGCAGCAGCCTACATTGATATTGATGGCCAAGTGTTCATATTCGCTTTGGGAAAGTACCGAAAGCAAACATCTTTGGTGACTTTGCTGTTGAGTTTGTTGCATTCATACTTCAAACTAAAAGTGCATTATCTCGCATAAACGTTGTGTTGTATAAGTACTATGCCAAGAAGAGAAGAGCTAATAATGTAGAACTAGTGAGGAGAGATATGCAAGATAGAAGTGTCCCTCTCCGAAAAAAACTGGGACAACTTTATGGCTATGAAAGAAAATAAAGCTGACCTGTTGAAATTTCTGTCTGAACAGCTCATTCCACAGGGTGCTCCAAACAAAGTCATACTTGCATCAAATAGTTTCACTGATGAAGAGCAGGTTAAAGCATCTTCTCCTCTTATCAATACAAAAGAGCTGGAAGCTCGAGACGAGGAAGCTAGCACACGTATGATTTTGCATTCCACAAGGAGCCATGCTTCCTCTATTGTTGTTGGTGCTGGAGACAGAGGTGTATTTGTTTTACTGCTGGCTCATTTCACAAAGATGTCATAAACAAAGATGTGGTTGAGGCAGGAACACTGAATAAACAGAAGTATATTCCAATTCATCATATTGCATTTCATCTTGATGTAATGTAATCACCAGCTTACCAGCTTGCCATTCTCAAACAGGTTCTGATACATCATTTCTCGTAGCACATTCCAAAAAAATGTTTGAATATTTACATAGCAAATCCATATATTTTATCAAACTTGGGCCGAGGAGATCTGACTGATCAAATATATGCCGATGCAGAACAATTTATTTGTAAACTTTATGGTTGACACAACCGGATCAGTGAACGATGCAAGATCAATACTCTTTGCACAAGGACGTCCTCTGGAATATCGGCCACCTACCAAAATCCCCCCTTTTCACATCAAGAGGGCACATTATCAAGCATCAATGTTAGATCAAGCGAATAAGCAGTATCTTGTATTGGCTTCACTTTAGACTACTGGACGGGAAATGAAGAATGGTTGCTTTAATCCTACTTTAACATTCCTGTCATCTGTTCGAAACTCAGCATTATACTCATCTCCCGCAGTTGTACAACACAATGCGTAACGGCTAACTGTAATTGTAAAAAGGTAAAATTGAAACGTACTGCTGCTTGTAAGTGCAGTATGAGCCAAGACTTCTGCAGGAATATTTTAAAGACATTATGTCTTATGTAATCATTTATTAAAATTATTTGTAGTTAGCAGGCCCTGTGTGTAAATGTACCCCTCCATTGTTTGTCACAAATGCCTGCAGTAACCTTCTTCAGTATGTTTACATCTGAAAAGATATGAAATTAAAGCTTGGTAACCACTTAAATGAATTTAGCACATTCTAAACCGTTTTTCAAATGTTAACGTGGACTTGAATTTGCAAACAGCACATAAAGAAACTGAAATTTGAAAAATGGAACCAGTCTATAATGTAAAATTGTTGAACAACAAAACATGTTTGTATTATTGTAAACACATAATATATATTTCAATTTTCTAGCCTATTAATTGGTTTTCTGAATTTAGAATAATGACGGCAGGCATATTGGAATGTGGCTGACCAACAAAACAGAGCACTTCTATGGAAAAATAGACTGCAAATTTGAATTCTTCAGCCTCAAAAACATACGGTTTATTATAAAGATGATCAATTTTAATTAATTGTAGATTTCGAATGGTCATGACGGCTATGTTGGAGTATGGCTGAACATAAAACCCGGTCACTCCTATGCGAAATTAGATGGCAGATTTGAATTTTTTGACCTGAAAAACATATAGTTTGATGGAAAGATCATTATAATGGATTTTGTATTTTTAATGATCATGACAGCCATTTTGAAAAATGGCCCCATCGCACGAAACAGAAAACAGTTCACCTGACAGGAACAGATTTCGTTTCACCTGCTGCATTCTTCCTACACTCATACAGTATTAATGAGCCAAATTAATTTTATTGAGACACAGCTTTTAGAATCTTAGGTGCTGTAAGAATTCAAGAAGAAAATCCCATTAGTATTCATAAAACGTTAAAGATTCATACAACAAAATTATATTAATGCTTAAATTATTATGTGTAGAAGGGAATAAAAATAAATTATCAGTAGACCTGTGTTATGTTAGATTTTCTACATGAGAAATCAAATTTTTAAGCATTTCCATGGAAACTATTTATTATTGCAATATTAAAAAATTCTGAGGCCTGAGGTAAACTGATATACTTTGCCACATAGATATTTCTTTGTGAGGTTTGTAAAATAGCAAAAAAAAAAAAAAATAAAATAAAAATAAAAGAAAGAAAAAAGAAAGAAAAAGAAAAACACGTTAACACACATTGAATATGCCAAAATACCAGTAATATACGTCTGATGTTTAGAGTAAAATTGTTTATTCAAAATGGTACCATTTATTTTGTGTTTATATATATATTTATTGACGAAAAGAACGAGCATCATAAAATGATTTTTACAGATTATCATTAATAAAAACACATTCTGTTCTTTCATTTTCAGATTTACAGAAGTGAACAAAACAATGAAGATTTTCGGGCTGCTTCTATTGATTTCCTCTATAGTAACTGCTACGTTTCAAAGAGGATTTACTCGTGGCCGTAAGTTTAAACTTACCATGACGAATTAACAGCTCTAAGAAGAAATATATCTAAAAATATTATGTTTTCGAGTTTGGTTCGGTAAATTTAAATTTTCAATATAGTTAACTTCAATAAGATGACATCACAACTCCAAACACGAGATATTAGTGAGTGTGAGGGAGCTCCTGTCTACAAAATGTAGTGTTAGCAATATCTGAACCATTGGCAATGTCTCAATGAGTGTCTGCAAGTTGGGAAGTGCAAATTAAAAGTTCTCATAACTTCTTATACACAAACAAAACAAATATATTAAATACTAATATCCAAATAAGGTTTACAAATAAAATATAACATTTCAATATCCCCTCTGCCGTTCTGAAATTAATATGAAAATCTCAAGATTTATTGATATCGATTAAAAATATAGTAGTTCACCTAACTATTGCGTATTGTGATAAAGTTTCTACTATTTTCATATATGAGTTATATAATGTTATTTTAGCTTAATCAATATAGTATTGCTTTTATTATAATATACTTATGATAATTTTTATCTCGTATCATTTACATAGTTTTCAGGTGGTTATTAGCTCGAAATCAATAGTTTGTTACTTTGTCCGACGGTTTGTAGCAAATAGAACAATCTCTTTCAATTTGTACAATTTAGCAAAAGTTTCGAAGTGCTAAAGGACAAAATAAATTACGCTACATTTACTAAAAGATCATTGAATTATATGATCATTTTACATAAATACATATAATATGTGAGTATTCCTTATAGTATACGGTTAATTACAAACAATCAACTCTAAATTATTATTTTACAAATTATGAGAAATTATTCTGAATTTCTAGCCATTTTCAAAGCAAGGTTATTTTCTCTATGTACAAGACATTTTTAAGGTGCTGACAGTAATAGTGTAACAATAGTAATCAGTATGTTATGTGATATTTTACAATGAGTTATTTACGTCATTCTGGTGAGATTTATCGCCTTGCGCCACAAAAAAGTTTTGGAACATGTACAATTGAACATTCCGTGATCATACTATAAAAAGTTGACAGGAATTCTAATATTGAAGTGAAATTTACAATTATTTGCAAAAAATAATATTGAATTCTCCACCTCTATTTCGTTGAACCGCCACTAATAAGGCCCAACCAGCTCTTCTGGCTCTGAATGACGAATGGGAAATACAACACATTTGGAGATTGAAACGGATTTGTGATATCATGTGCCCTGCGCGAGTTAGTGTACACCACTACTCATTAAACTTCGAGAGATGCTATTCTTCTCTTCGGTGTTCAAGTCCATCAGATAATCCTTATTTGGGGTGCGTTAGACAAAAGTTATACCAATGAATTCAGTTGTAGCCACACCTACTATTCCCATTCTCTAATAATGCTTAGTGAACTTTAAGTCTCTAAAATCATATTTTCACTGTGACATATGTAATTTTTTTCAAGGTAAGAGAGTGTATTACAGACTAATTAGTTCTACATTAAGACTACAGGAGTGACAGAAAACAATTACAAATAAAACACATTTTGATTATTCGATTTCCATACGAGCAAACACACAATTTCTGCTTTCTTCCCCAATGGCTTTTATTCCCAGTCAAGACTCGAAGTTCCGTAGAAGGTAATGCCTTCTCCATGAACAGTTATGTAGGACAATGTCGATAGTGGTAAAAAAATAGACGTTTCTCAGGCTGTAAATAAATGTTGTAAAGAGTGATGTATCATCAGAAGAAGTTTGTATAAGTAGCTTCAACTATGGGTTTGGCGAGTAGCGATGCATAAAATCAAATAGTTGTCCAGATGGATCTGAGTAATCTAAGCGGTCTAGAAGGCCCTGTTGGGATTAAGGATGGTGGATGTGAGAGTTTTGGAAGTAGATACGGAGTAGTAATCGCGGGACTTGAGGCCATTTTTGCCGCCCCCTGGAGCATGGCGCCCGCCGCCGCCGCCAAAATTTTGCGCCCCGGGTGCCCGGCGCCCATTTTTTTGGGGTTACGTGGCACGGGGTCAATGACCTAGGGGGCGCTCCCGCCGCCAAATTTTGCGCCCCGGGCGCCCGGCGCCCATATTTGGGGTTACGTGGCCCGGGGTCAATGACCTAGGGGGCGCCCGCCGCCGCTAAAATTTTGCGCCCCGGGCGCCCGGCGCCCATTTTTGGGTTACGTGGCCCGGGGTCAATAACCTAGGGGTACATAGGATCACCCCTTTTAGATTTTGGTAGGGGTACCATGGCCCACCCCCTAAATTTTGGCAGGGGCACCTAGGACCATCCCCCTTAAATTTTGGAAATTGCCAAATCTAAAAATTTGGTGTGGTAGCCTAGGACCATAGTATGTACTTCTATCAGTATTGGGTGTCTATGTCATTCCCTTTCATGGGTAAAAAAATTGCCAAAAATTCAAATTTCGGGGTTTTTTGACCTAATTTATCCCCTTGGATGAGGTGTTATTATCCTATATGGTTATATGGGCGTATACAGGGGTCCATTACCTTTCATAAGATATGGATATATTAATGCACCCCTTGAAAAATTTGGGAAGGGTACCTTGGCCCACCCCTTAAATTTTGGAAATTGACCAATTTAAACATTGGGTATTATAGTACTGCACCCTAATATGTATTATGATAAATTTGGGTGGTCCAGCTCGTTCCCTTTTAGGGGTACAAAATTGCCAAAAATATAAACGTAAGCAATACGTTGTACCACGTGTTTGTTCTTTTGGCCCAATTTATTTCCTTGGATGAGGTCCTATTACCTTATATGGTTATATGGTTATGTATAGGGGTCTATTCCCTATCTTAAGACATAGGTACATTTGTGCACCCCTTTAAAAATTTGGGAGGGGTACCTTGGCCCACCCCTTAAATTTTGGAAATTGACCAATTTAAACATTGGGTATTATAGTACTGCACCCTAATATGTATTATGATAAATTTGGGTGGTCCACCTCGTTCCCTTTTAGGGGTACAAAATTGCCAAAAATATAAACGAAAGCAATACGTTGTACCACGTGTTTGTTCTTTTGACCCAATTTATTTCCTTGGATGAGGTCCTATTACCTTATATGGTTATATGGTTGTGTATAGGGGTCTATTCCCTATCATAAGACATAGGTACATTTGTGCACCCCTTTAAAAATTTGGGAGGGGTACCTTGGCCCACCCTTAGATTTTAGAAATTGACCATTTTACATATTTAGTATAATAGTACAGGATCCTAATATGTATTATGATAAATTTGGGTGGTCCACCTTGTTCCCTTTTAGGGGTACAAATTTGCCAAAATATAAACGTAAGCAATACGTTGTACCACGTGTTTGTTCTTTTGGCCCAATTTATTTCCTTGGATGAGGTCCTATTACCTTATATGGTTATATGGTTATGTATAGGGGTCTATTCCCTATCATAAGACATAGGTACATTTGTGCACCCCTTTAAAAATTTGGGATGGGTACCTTGGCCCACCCCTTAAATTTTAGAAATTGACCATTTTACATATTTGGTATAATAGTATAGGACCCTAATATATATTACTATAAATTTGGGTGGTCCACCTCGTTCCCTTTCATGGGTACGAAATTGCCAAATTTTAATACATTCACGTGTTTGGTTTTTGACCTAATTTATCCCCTTGGATGAGGTATTATTACCCAATATGGTTATATGAACGTATACAGGGGTCCATTACCTTTCACAAGACATGGGTATATTAATGCACCCCTTGAAAAATTTGGGAGGGGTACCTTGGCCCACCCCTTAAATTTTGGAAATTGACCAATTTAAACATTGGGTATTATAGTACAGGATCCTAATATGTATTATGATAAATTTGGGTGGTCCACCTCGTTCCCTTCTAGGGGTACAAAATTGCCAAAATATAAACGTAAGCAATACGTTATACCACGTGTTTTGTTTTGGCCCAATTTCTCCCCTTTGATGAGGTTTTATTACCCTATATGGTTATATGGTCATGTATATGGGTTCATTTCCTATCATAAGACATGGGTACATTGATGCACCCCTTGAAAAAATTTGGGATGAGTACCTTGGCCCACCCCTTAAATTTTGGAAATTGACCAATTTAAACACTGGGTATTATAGTACAGGATCCTAATATGTATTATAATAAATTTGGGGTGGTCCACCCCGTTCCCTTTTATGGGTAAAGAACTACCAAAAATTAAATTTCGGAGGTTATTGACCCCTTTGATAAGGATTTAACATGTTATATGGGTATGTACAGAGGTTTATTACCTTCATATGTTTATGTGCCCTTTTAAATTTGGGAATTATCAAATAACAAAATTCGGTAAACCTTTTCTAGGACCCATTGGTGTTCCTCTTATGGCCAAATATTCAAAATTTAAAGGTTATTGACCGGCTTTATTATTGAATAACTACAGGATTTATTACTTTTTCATAAGACACAGGTGTATTTGTGTACCAATTTTTAATTTTGGGAGGGGTACATTTCTTATTGTCATATCAATAATTGGTAATTGTTCTTAAAATTGGATAGTATCTCATTCATTGGGTAAATCATTGTCAAATATGAGTATGATCACGTGATCAGTTATTGACCTATGATGGGATTAGGAGTCCAGGACATTGGTACATTTAAACTTTGTAGGATAATTTGAGAATGCGTCATTGGTTTCGATTATTCCAGCCAAATATAAACGTAAGCAATACGATGTACCACGTGATTGACCTTGATGAGGTAGTGTACAGGGATACATAGCTAACCTTATTGAAACTTATGACTCATAGTCTTAAGGGAATACATGCTACAACACTGGCAAAGTTATTGTTGATGCAATTTGATTGGTTGATCACTATCTTTCGTGCAATCTGATTGGCTGATCACTATCTTTCGTGCAATCTGATTGGTTGATGAGTTTCAAATCTTTGCTGCATTCAGTTTTGTTTTAACATTTAAAAAGTTTGAAACTTTGGTTTGACATTTTTTCGTTTGATATTTTTAGTTTAAAAATGTTTGTTTCGAAAATTTTTCTTTGAAAATTTTGTTTCAAAATTTTGTTTGAAACTTTTCGTTTGAAATTTTTGTTGAAAAATTTTTGTTTGAAAATTTTGTTTGAAAATTTTTTTTTGTAAATTTTTGTTTCAATTTTTTTGTTTAAAATTTTTTCGTTTGAAATTTTTCGTTTCCAAAAATTTTTTTCTGTTTAAAAATTTTTGTTTGAACAGTTTTGTTTGGAAAATTTTGTTTCAAATTTTTTTGATTTTTTTTTTCAAAGTTTGGTTTGACATTTTTAAAAGTTTGTGCACTCATTAGTAAAGAACCTGAACTGTTTAGAACAAAAACCTCTGGCAACATTGTGGTGCAATAGTACACGTCAGAACATGATGTTGCAACGTCATCAGTTTTGCATCATATATAAGTATCGTTCGAGTTAGTATTCATGTTAACATCATCATGGCTACTTGTCTGCAGTTTCTAAACACACGTGATGTGATGAAATCATTTACCAAGATTACTGATTTACAACAGAATGTACCTTATAGAATCTTAGCTAGCCAAACGATCCCTACAAAGTTTGGATTAAGAATCGTAGTGAAGCTTGAAAATGATAAGAATATAATTTTACCAGCAAGATATTTTCCCATGGAAGCATCAAAACAAGAAGAACTGCTGCGTTTCTTAAATACTGGATCGGTATCTTTATGTTACAAAGGATTCTTGGGTCGAAGTCATCAATTTGAATTTAGTACACAGCCAGATTCGTCAGCAATTGTGATGAAATCATGAATCAGCACATTCCTTTGACGTCAGACATAGTTGTATGAATTTGGTTGGTCAGCATGACGTCAGTAACTGTGATGAAACCATGAATTCAAACGTCAGCACATTCCTTTCCAATGACGTGAGCCGTAGTTCTATAAATCAACCAATACACTGTCATCCCACGAAATCATTTGAGCAAGTGCTTTTCAGGAGGAAAGATGTGTACTTCTAACGATAAAGAGTTCATCTTCGCAAGCTATTATTCAATAAATATATTTCAAACAAAACATGTGATGATTGGTATCAGTGCTTGAACATTTGAACCAGTAATTCGATTGGGCAAAGCAGAACAATTTGGTATACAACTGACCTGTGAAGAATGGCAAATATTATGTTCACGAATCGACCAAATGAACGATTATTTTCATGATGAGCTAAATGTGACCATAGTCAAATCATTAGGCTCAAATCATGAAGTGGTGCTGCGTACAGTCCTCGAAGAGAAGATGGTGCTGTTACGTAAAAAGAGTACATTCCATGTCCCTCGCAACATGGTGTATCTAACACAAACGGAATGGAACAAATTCATCAGCGTATTTCAGTGTGTTAAACATGCAGTGGAAGTGTGCAACAAAACAAGTATATTCCTGAAAAAGTACTATTTTGAAAAATGTGTTATGCATATTGTACAACATGTATCTAGATATTGTGATGGTTGTCAACATCGTTCGTGGGTGCATACCTGTATTGATAAACAGTTTATTTGTGATCAAATGGACATTGAGTTTCCACCAATTGATATTGCAATAGATCTTAAAAGACTTCAATTGGAATTAAAATTATACGCTAAAGACAAACTAGTGCAAGAAGTTCAAAATACATTGTATCGACAATATCCAGAACCACTATCTGGTATGGATGTATGTGGAGTGTAATAAAATGATCCATTTCAATGAATTGTGTTTTTTCATTTCAAGTACAACCCCATATTCTGATGTGTACTATTGCACCACAATGTTGCCAGAGGTTTTTGTTCTAAACAGTTCAGGTTCTTTACTAATGAGTGCACAAACTTTTAAAAATGTCAAACCAAACTTTGAAAAAAAAAATCAAAAAAATTTGAAACAAAATTTTCCAAACAAAACTGTTCAAACAAAAATTTTTAAACAGAAAAAAATTTTTGGAAACGAAAAATTTCAAACGAAAAAATTTTAAACAAAAAAATTGAAACAAAAATTTACAAAAAAAATTTTCAAACAAAATTTTCAAACAAAAATTTTTCAACAAAAATTTCAAACGAAAAGTTTCAAACAAAATTTTGAAACAAAATTTTCAAAGAAAAATTTTCGAAACAAACATTTTTAAACTAAAAATATCAAACGAAAAAATGTCAAACCAAAGTTTCAAACTTTTTAAATGTTAAAACAAAACTGAATGCAGCAAAGATTTGAAACTCATCAACCAATCAGATTGCACGAAAGATAGTGATCAGCCAATCAGATTGCACGAAAGATAGTGATCAACCAATCAAATTGCATCAACAATAACTTTGCCAGTGTTGTAGCATGTATTCCCTTAAGACTATGAGTCATAAGTTTCAATAAGGTTAGCTATGTATCCCTGTACACTACCTCATCAAGGTCAATCACGTGGTACATCGTATTGCTTACGTTTATATTTGGCTGGAATAATCGAAACCAATGACGCATTCTCAAATTATCCTACAAAGTTTAAATGTACCAATGTCCTGGACTCCTAATCCCATCATAGGTCAATAACTGATCACGTGATCATACTCATATTTGACAATGATTTACCCAATGAATGAGATACTATCCAATTTTAAGAACAATTACCAATTATTGATATGACAATAAGAAATGTACCCCTCCCAAAATTAAAAATTGGTACACAAATACACCTGTGTCTTATGAAAAAGTAATAAATCCTGTAGTTATTCAATAATAAAGCCGGTCAATAACCTTTAAATTTTGAATATTTGGCCATAAGAGGAACACCAATGGGTCCTAGAAAAGGTTTACCGAATTTTGTTATTTGATAATTCCCAAATTTAAAAGGGCACATAAACATATGAAGGTAATAAACCTCTGTACATACCCATATAACATGTTAAATCCTTATCAAAGGGGTCAATAACCTCCGAAATTTAATTTTTGGTAGTTCTTTACCCATAAAAGGGAACGGGGTGGACCACCCCAAATTTATTATAATACATATTAGGATCCTGTACTATAATACCCAGTGTTTAAATTGGTCAATTTCCAAAATTTAAGGGGTGGGCCAAGGTACTCATCCCAAATTTTTTCAAGGGGTGCATCAATGTACCCATGTCTTATGATAGGAAATGAACCCATATACATGACCATATAACCATATAGGGTAATAAAACCTCATCAAAGGGGAGAAATTAGGTCAAAAACCAAACACGTGAATGTATTAAAATTTGGCAATTTCGTACCCATGAAAGGGAACGAGGTGGACCACCCAAAATTATAGTAATATATATTAGGGTCCTATACTATTATACCAAATATGTAAAATGGTCAATTTCTAAAATTTAAGGGGTGGGCCAAGGTACCCATCCCAAATTTTTAAAGGGGTGCACAAATGTACCTATGTCTTATGATAGGGAATAGACCCCTATACATAACCATATAACCATATAAGGTAATAGGACCTCATCCAAGGAAATAAATTGGGCCAAAAGAACAAACACGTGGTACAACGTATTGCTTACGTTTATATTTTGGCAAATTTGTACCCCTAAAAGGGAACAAGGTGGACCACCCAAATTTATCATAATACATATTAGGATCCTGTACTATTATACTAAATATGTAAAATGGTCAATTTCTAAAATCTAAGGGGTGGGCCAAGGTACCCCTCCCAAATTTTTAAAGGGGTGCACAAATGTACCTATGTCTTATGATAGGGAATAGACCCCTATACACAACCATATAACCATATAAGGTAATAGGACCTCATCCAAGGAAATAAATTGGGCCAAAAGAACAAACACGTGGTACAACGTATTGCTTACGTTTATATTTTTGGCAATTTTGTACCCCTAAAAGGGAACGAGGTGGACCACCCAAATTTATCATAATACATATTAGGGTGCAGTACTATAATACCCAATGTTTAAATTGGTCAATTTCCAAAATTTAAGGGGTGGGCCAAGGTACCCCTCCCAAATTTTTAAAGGGGTGCACAAATGTACCTATGTCTTAAGATAGGGAATAGACCCCTATACATAACCATATAACCATATAAGGTAATAGGACCTCATCCAAGGAAATAAATTGGGCCAAAAGAACAAACACGTGGTACAACGTATTGCTTACGTTTATATTTTTGGCAATTTTGTACCCCTAAAAGGGAACGAGCTGGACCACCCAAATTTATCATAATACATATTAGGGTGCAGTACTATAATACCCAATGTTTAAATTGGTCAATTTCCAAAATTTAAGGGGTGGGCCAAGGTACCCTTCCCAAATTTTTCAAGGGGTGCATTAATATATCCATATCTTATGAAAGGTAATGGACCCCTGTATACGCCCATATAACCATATAGGATAATAACACCTCATCCAAGGGGATAAATTAGGTCAAAAAACCCCGAAATTTGAATTTTTGGCAATTTTTTTACCCATGAAAGGGAATGACATAGACACCCAATACTGATAGAAGTACATACTATGGTCCTAGGCTACCACACCAAATTTTTAGATTTGGCAATTTCCAAAATTTAAGGGGGATGGTCCTAGGTGCCCCTGCCAAAATTTAGGGGGTGGGCCATGGTACCCCTACCAAAATCTAAAAGGGGTGATCCTATGTACCCCTAGGTTATTGACCCCGGGCCACGTAACCCAAAAATGGACGCCGGGCGCCCGGGGCGCAAAATTTTAGCGGCGGCGGGCGCCCCCTAGGTCATTGACCCCGGGCCACGTAACCCCAAATATGGGCGCCGGGCGCCCGGGGCGCAAAATTTTGGCGGCGGCGGCGGGCGCCATGCTCCAGGGGGCGGCAAAAATGGCCTCAAGTCCCGCGATTACTACTTACGGTGATGAGGGTTATATGTCTCAGGGGAGTTGTCCTCTTCATAGATAGCTCACAGATGGCCAATTGGCGGATAAGCGTATTTCGGTAGCATAGGCGTTTGCTGCAAAAGTACGTCGATGAGAGTGTGTGTATTGGTGGTGCGGTTAAACATAGAGCGAGTGCGAAGACGTCGGAAATCAGGAAGAACAGTATGTATGGTACTTTGACGATAAAGCTCTTGGGTAGGTGTTTGCTGTGCCAGAGAATATGCAATACATAGTGCATGTCGTTCGAGGATTTGAATGCTTTCATAAAAGTTTGGTGTCCCTGATAACCAGGCGACATGACTGTGAGTTAGTGCTGCTCTGAGGAAGACTATATGTATAAAGAAGCAGTTTGGTGTTAAGTCCCAATGCAGTGCTTTTAAGATGTCGAAGTAGATTAAGACGACGACGACGAATGTTGGCTACCAAGATTCGAAGGTGGGCGTTCCAGGTTAGGTGTTTCTCAAACGTGACACCGAGATATTTTAAAGTGGCTTGGAGTGGGAGACGAGATTCCATTAGGGAAATAGTGAGGCGCTCAGGATTTCGAGTAGAGCAAAATTTATGTTTCTTAAGGCCAAATAAAGTCATCTGAGTTATTGTGGCATTTAGTTTAAGCTTACATTTAAGACGCCACCGAACAAAATCGTCCAGCACAGGGTGGAGTATGGTGTTAATTTGATCAACGGAAGATGCAAGTGCTTCAAGCACATGTAGTGGAGGCTGTAGCTGTCGCATATCAGCGACATAAAGTAAATATAGGAGAGGAGATGGAACTAAGCCTTGTGGAATCCCAGCACGAAGTACAAAAGTTGGTGATTGTGTACTAATAATCTGGATGTGGACAAGTCTATGGTGAAGAAAATGGGTTATGATTCTCATATAGGGAAACGGCAGAACGGATGAAAACTTGTAGAGAAAACTTGTAGCTTGAGGAGTTGATCATTGATGCCGAATGAAGGACGAAAACCGGCTTGGATAGGTGGAATTATTGCTCTTGCGGTAATATTTGTATGGAGGCGCTTCACAAATTTACGTTCGAATGTTTTGTTAAAAGCGTTCGTGAGGCTGAATGATCTTTATGACACTACTGGGAATGGGTCTTTCTGTGGTTTTAAGATCACTATTCTAGCAAGCTTCCATTTTGTAGGAAAATATAATGTCGCAAGCATCGTGGGGTAAAGGTGAGTAAGCAAGACCAGGAAGACATGTGGTGCATGTAGAAGTTGATGATAGGAGATATTATCGCCATCTGGGGCTGTATTGCGATGGTATTACAGGACATCCAAAATTACGTTAGAAATGGTGGAAGATAGTAATGGATCGTTGGGTTGAAGTTGGTGTGCGTAATTTGGTGCGATCCATGCTTTGTCCGGAACACCAACAGCAGTTATATTACAGTCACTTGGATGAACGAACATTGCTGATGAGTGTGGAGTAAAGACCTCTTCAAAGTTTTTGGAAAAAAGAGTGGCTTTCCCAAGGTCAATAGTGGGCGCAATGCCATCAACAAGTAGCGGGTACTGTGATCCATGTTTCTGAAACGTAAGATGTTTCAAGAGATTCCACAATCGAGTCGGATTTTGCTCATCACGTAGTTGGTTACATGATATTCTCCACTTTAGACGCCTCGTCGGAATAACATAATATTTCGCCATGCGCTGGAATTGGCGACGTAAATAAAGATTGTGTCGATCATTCGTGCAGTGATATTCAGACATGTATTGCTGGGAACGTGCTATGATATCTGATGCTCGAGAAGGGAGATTTGGACGGCTGTTAGGTTGAGAATATTTTGGAACGGAACATTCTGTGTTGTTGGTGATTGCGTTTGCCAGTGTGGTGGTGAGGTGGTCCAATGTAGGAGTGAGGTTTTCAAGGGCGATGGTAATATTCTCTTGATATTGATCCCAGTTGGCTGCGCTAAAATTATATTTAGGAGCGCTACTGCTTGTATTAGTTTTCTGAGGAGTCTGTGTGAGAGTTAGAAGAATTGGTAAATCATCTCTGCCAACAGAACTAAAAATTTCCACGGAAGTGCGAGATAGAAGATTATTTTGACACTATAGCTACATCTGTCGCGGTGTAGCTATCTGGTCGAGTATGTTTGGGTAGTGGAAGACAAGTGCTATGAGTAGTTGCTAGAAAATCATTAAAGGACTGTTGCTGAGCTCCAGTACGAGAATGGTAGTTAATATCTGCCATAATAATTTATGTACAGAAGTTTAAGTCGATATAAGTGAGGAAGTGGAAAGGTAATTGGTGACTAGAACGGACGCAGATAGTACCAAACCACTGTTAATGTGATTGACCTAAAGTAGGTTGTTAAACTAACATGCTCATAATAGCGTTGAGCGTTAGGGAGTATAATGTGACGCCATGGTATAATGTGATAACTGCTATAGCCGCTCCCACGCGAGCTGGATGCTGAGATAGGTCTGCTCGGGTGAGTTGGTAGTGTGGAAAAGACTAACGCTCGCGGGAGTTCAAGAAGGTTTCGTTGAGGATGATCCAATTGACATTATTTGCAGCAGCCATTGTTTCCAATATTACTCCATTTTTGCTAACTACATCATTCACTTATAGTGTAATAAGTATTAAGTTCATAGTGACAAATTTAGTATTTTAAACGAAGTCGATTAGCATTTCTATTCTTTTTTCTCCTTACATCCTCTACACTGACTCACGAATAAGGGGAAAATAATGAATGGTATGGAAAACTAAGTATTATTAGTTTTTTTCTAGAGTTAAATAATAAGTTAAGAATAAAGTTGTAAATCCTTATATTACAGCCTAGCATCCTATCATCTCGTCCTCATCTTTGCTAATGAATAGAAAAAAAAAACAATCTTCATTTTACACATATGTGAGTCTATTTCCGAAAAGGACAAGATCAAAAGGAACAAGTGGTTTGCAGCGCAACAGCGATTGATCGCAACTTGCACAACAACCTTTATCGTTCCTTTTCGTTTCCCTTCAATACTGATCGTTTCGACGCGGTGGTTGCTTACCTTGTGAGCGGCAGAAATGTCTATTTTCTGAGTACTAATTAAAACAATATAGTTTATTTTCTCGTGTAAACTTCCTTGCCGGGCTGACCACGAGCAGTGAATAATCTGATGCGAAAATAATGATACAATCGTACATTTTAGTGAATGCTATGACTTTGTGGGTTCCTGATTTCCTTGATTTCTAAACTTTGATCAATCCATCTCGTTATTTTATTTGTGGCTTGCATGTCGTTCACGCAGAAGTACCAGGAAAGATAATGGTGGCATAGTACCTTGCAGACCATGAGAAACAAAGAAGATAGTTTCCAAACTCCACTTTGTCAATCACAAATTCGTTCCACTGCACAAATACAAGTTTTTCCAGCACCAGCAATTGCCTTTCCAGAGCCTGGAGAGCCGGTTGAGCTTTATAGTGGCGGCTCCACTAAATAAAGAGAGGAAAGAAGGGAGAATAAAACATAATTATTAATAAAGCATAATACTTGTGTATGCGCCGTACGTAGATAAAAAGAACCTAACATCACATATTAATACATAGTTACCAAGATCGTAAACAATGCTCACAGAAAAGGTTATGGACTAAGATAACTTCGATATCTTAAGTCACATAATGCATTTTTATATATCATAATATCATATTGAATTCTATACATTTATAAAGTAATATTTCTCTGGTGAGCATGTCCCATCAGAGAATTCAGATTACTATTTTTATGCAAGTTTTATGCATTAACCAGGTCAAGCGTTTCGTTTTCAAATTACAATTGAACATTCAAAATAGACATGAAAATATAAAATAAGAAGTCCCTATTTTAACTTTGAATTAAATTATCATTAAAATTATTTTTTGCGATGAAAAACATTAAAATATGCTACATAACCCTTACTTATAATTCATAACGGTTTCATATCAAATTACTGTATGAAATTTAACTAATTGTATTAACAATATTGACAGAAAAATCAAATTATAATTATGCTAATTTTTTATTCTAGTTCCGCCGTGTGATGAGGGATTCTGTGATAAAAATCCAAAAGGTACGAAATGCAGTGATGGTGATCTTTATCATCTTTATTGCTTCTGCACAGATAAATGGCCTGGTTATGATGGCATGGCGTGCCTTCCGCCATAAAATAGAGAGAAATAAGTGATTCAGAACACATTGATGTGTATGGTCATAGTAATAAGATAACAAAAGAGCTCGGACTGTAATAACTTATTAATAAAATCATACACTTTCATGACCACTATTGTGATATTTTTGTTTAATTATATAATTATCCTGAGCATATATGTAATAGGAGTAACTTTCCTGTGACATGTCTTATTTGAATCCTGATGCAATCATGGGATTGTCGTGAGAATAGTAAACTGAGAAAAATCTATGATAATTTGACGGTAAAGACAGGCAAAGTTGATTTTAGTGATTCCGTGCTTAAGTTACGTAAATTTTGAATTGAAACCTTTATAATGTTAATTTGTCATGTGTAGAAGTGGAAATACAACATGCTGCGTTTTGTCTTTTACGAAAAAAACTGTAGTACGTATATAGTGTCCGTAACGACAGGAACGTTTTAGTTGTGTGACGTTAAGAATACATTTCAGACTGGACACATAAGCGTGACGTCATCAAAGAGAGATAACTGTCTTTCAGGAATGAAAATATTACAAGCTATCCTATCCGGTATGTGTTTTGACATGTGCAAAGCAAGTATCGCAGAAAGAAGAACAAATTTTCCTTACAGTGCTATTTGTATATTATAATGTTTAAAAAACTCAACGATGTGAAAACGTTCATAGTAAAGTGCAAACTTTACGATAGGAAGGAAATGTTGTCTTGATAGTGAGACCTACACTGCAAAGAGAAACAAATGCGATCTAAAGAGATATTATAAACGAAGACAAGTTGTTTTATCATTACTGTTAAAAGACATTTTAAGAAAAACATGATTACGTACAGTTGCTACGTACAACTAACCTTGTATTCGGAAAGTAGGACAAATAAAGCACGTAAAGGTATGATAGAAAGTTGGATATTTATGTTTTATGTCCAAGAAAATGGACAAAAATACTTTTAGAACTAGTATCTACAGTAAGTAATGGAAAAAGTCCTCAAACTCTCTGTAATCATGAAGTTGTTTGGTTTTAAAGTCTGTATTGTCAGGTTACTTCAATATTACCATACAAATAGTAACACATCAGTTTTGTTATAATAGGTTGGGAAAAGAGAAACACAAAATTTCTATCATCCACAATTCCACAGTATATACTATGACTAAACCAGAATGTCTTCTGCTTGGACATAAGACTAGCAGCACGAAGAACAGATGGCAGCATTGATATCATGCAACTATTGTCAGACAATTTGCACGTTTACAAAACTATTATTGAGACAGATAAGGCCTAAATAAAACATATAACGTTATTCATTATTTGCTATAAATGTCAAAGATACTGTGTAATTCTTTGTTATACTTAACAATAAAACCATGCAAATTTTCACAGCCAGGAGTGGGATATTTTTGATATGCTCGGAAAACGATGCGCTCAGTGCTCATACTTAACCAAGAAGCCTAGCCTCTCTTGTGTTTCTTACTGTGTCAGCGAGGACCAAGTATTGCAACACGTACTTGCGAGCATAACACAATTAGGACACTTAGGGGATTGACTAAAGTTTTCACTTTAGGAGGGCAAGCTTGCTTTTTGAACATCATTTAATCATCTTCCTTTTCGCTTCCATCTTCATTTGGGCTTCGGCCCTAGGCTCGTTAATCATCATGACTGAACTTGGCAACGCTTCCGGACCACTTCCTGTTAATATCGGACCAAATGGACGCCAGAAAACTCAACCCCGGATTGTTACCGGCACTTCACGATCAGGACTCAACACCTCTGGTTCGCTTAGTTACGCTGATTGCATTAGTAAAGGCCATCGCATTCGATCTCGGTCTCTCTCGGATGGAGAACAATCTCTGGATCCCAAGAAACAACGCATTAATCCTATAATCGATCAGGGTAGTAGCAGCTCCAACATGGATTGGGCATCAACTTCAGTCGATACTTCTAACACACGCAACCAACCAGAACCCGTATACAATTTTCTGTTAACAGATTATGACCAGAAGTATGATACAGTTCGCGCAGTTTTTCAGCAGCTTGCTAAATATGTACCTCGTCCTGAGATACGTGAAATAGTCAAAACTCGCAGAGGCATAATCATAAAGTCTAGCAATTCAAACTTTGTATCGCATGTGCGTAACAAGGCACTTTTGAAATATTTGGGCCAAAGGCTAAACTAACAGCACTAACTCCTACCACACGCAAAACTCCTCCTCCTCCTAGACGATCGCCAATGCTCTCAGTAGTTATACGCGGAGTAGAACCGGACCTCACCGATGAGGAAATTTGTGAGGAATTACATCAGGAAGGATTCCCTGTAAAACGATGTATCAGGATAAGGAACCACAATGGTGCAACTTATCTTGTGAGGGTACTCACAGATCAGCCACAATTAATAGACCAATTGCTATCCACGGGAGCTTACATTTATCGACGACGTTATAAGGTCGAACCCTCTCGCACACCTCCTCCTCTCCCGTTACAATACGAGAGATGCCAACTTTATAATGCACATCCCACATCCGAATGTACAAATGATATTAAATGTGGATATTGTTCCTTACAACATTCTACCAAGGATTGTCCCAATCAAAAGGCACCGCCTTAATGCAGTACATGTCCTGAGAAGCATCCAACTTATAGCTACAGATGTAAGGCTAAGCCACAACCTGAGCCATCCAAACCAGAACTTGTAGCACCCATAAGATCTACTTACCGTCCAACTCCACCTGCTAATTCTTTACTTCATCCGGTTACTGTCGAAGATCTGCTCCGCTTTCTCACAATTAGTTTACAGAATATCCATCCGTTTCTTCGCACCCACATTCTCAACCAAATCATTCACGCAGCTAAAATCTTGTTTAATCTCCAGCTACATGCCACCTATTCTGGACCGACAGTCCATTTTCAAATTCAACCTCTTGAAGTCTACGTATAATATGGCAGCTCCTATTTGCTACTATTTCTGTATTTTCGTGATGACTTACAACTTATTATTTATGAACATTCGTTCTCTGTTGACACATCAAGTGCTGTTTACGCAGTTATTACAGGAAGAACATATATCAGTTTTTGCGCTCAATGAAACTTACCTGGCTCCTTACCTACGGTGTTACATACCAAAATTCAATATACTACGGCATGATGCTCCGTCCGGACCACGACTGTATGGGGGTACAGCTCTCGGCATTAGAAGTCGTATACCATACCGCACTGTTACAATACCCCAGGATTTCAATCTGCCTGAATACAATATAGCAACTATCTACTTTAGCGGTTGCACAATCACATTTGCTACAATCTATGTTCGCCCCGGAAAGATTATCAATTACGATTTCTTTCGTTTCATTGATACACAATCTAGGCATTATATTATCATGGCTGACTTAAATTTCCATAGTCGAACACAACGCGACAAGCAGCTCTTCCTTGATTTTATACATACATCCACTACTGGGGAATTTCACAATTTGCCACAGCCTACGAGACCAGCTAGTAACACGACTCCTGACGTAGTAATAACTTCGTCTTCTTTATCTCCTCTTATCAACATTACTGTACTGGACTCAATCGGTAGTGATCATGTTCCTATTAAGCTGGAACTACAATGTACAGCAAAGCCAACAAATCCCTTACCAGCTAGGAAGATTTATCTCTATCATAAGGCTAATTGGGATCAATATCGATCTACCATCGATGATGCCATTACCGCACTCACTGTAACTACCTCGCAACATAGTTTTGATCACGTCATCACGGAACTTACTGACGCAGTTAAAGGTGCAGCAGATCATTCCATTCCATCTACTCATGTCCATCCGAATAAACCTACCTTGCCGCCAAGGTATCTTACATTAATTTCTGCTTCACGTCGAGCTTATCGAGAATATCGAACAAGCGGCAACTTAGAGGCACTTCGTTTACACCGTCAATATCTCCGAATAACACACAACTATATTATAGCCTACAAGAAAAGACAGTGGATTCACACGTGTAACACCCTTAGCACGGAAACTCATCCCAGCAAATATTGGCGTAAATTCCATCAACTCACTGGCAAAACGTCTCGCACGCCCTATCCTCTTATTCACAACAATCAAGCTCCTAATACTGACATCGACAAGGCGAATCTTTTTGCTGCATTTTTTCAAGATATCTTCACTCCGCTTCCTGGATGGCACACACCGCAACGCCTTCAATCTTCGATCAACCGTCACGCTGATCCTTCATCTGCTCATTTACAACCATCTGACCAGCATGTTCTGGAACCTAATAATCCACTAACTCAGACTATAGACCCAGATGACATCAGAACTATTTTAGCAACTAAACGCAATACGGCGCCTGGATTCGACTCTATTACATATACTCTCATCAAACATGCACCTCCTTCTTTCATTCTGATTCTCAGTCATATTTACACGTTCATCCTACGAACTGGCTTCTTTCCGCTCGATTGGAAATACTCCAAAGTTCTTTTATTTCCTAAGCCAAAGAAACCACCATCTGATGTCCAGTCGTATCGTCCAATCCATTTAACAAGCTGTCTTTGCAAAGTATTCGAACGTATACTCGTTCGACGGCTTCACGAACACCTCCTTACATACAATCTTCTGCCAATCCATCAAGCTGGTTTCCGACCGCGTTTCAGCACACTAGATCAATTATTGCGACTTACCACTGCCATTTATAACCAATACAATACGGGATTTCCTTCTTGTTTAGTTACATTTGATTTGGAAAAGGCATTTGATAAAGTCTGGCATCCTGGCTTGATATACAAATTGCATAATTATCTGCTACCCATATCTTATATACGCTTAATCAATGCCTTCTTAACCGGACGTATTGCATACAACTCTATCAACAACGCTCTATCACACCCAATTTTCTTACACTCTGGCGTACCTCAAGTTTCTTCTTTGTCTCCATTGCTGTACTTACTTTACGTTGCTGACCTCAGAGTCACTCCTCACGTCCAAGTCTATCAATTCGCTGACGACACAGCATTTCTAACAACGGCTCGTACTATCCAACGTATCAACAGACTAATGCAGCCAGCCATCGACACATTTGTCCACTGGTGTGACGTATGGAGACTCAGTATTAACTCTGCGAAAACACAATCTATTGTATTTCTACCACCTGGTAGACGATCCACAGTGCTTCGCAATCCAAATCTATTACACATTCATGTGGACAACACGCCAGTTCCTCTTTCATCTTCTCTTACCTACCTTGGGGTGATATTTGACACAAAGCTCACTTGGACACCTCATCTTAAGAAAATTATTACTCAAGCCAAGAACAGACTAAATCTCCTTAAACGCTTAGTTGGAACCAGCTGGGGTTTACGACCACCTACTGTCCTCCATACTTACAAAGCTTTTATGAGGAGTACTTTAACTTACGGCCATACAGCTTGGGCCGTTGCCCCCGACAAATTTTATAAACAATTATCAATAATGGAACGACATACTTTCAGATTGGCCTATCGAATTAAATTACCAAGTCCAACTAGGCTCCTCTATGACCTCATAGATTTTCCACCATTGCTTACCTATCTAGAACAGCTTCGCATCCGTTATATTACGCAACGTTTTGACTTACAACACCCCATGCTTCAGGACGTAATACGCTATGACCGAGATAATGATGCACCGCCACGATACGTTGATTCTCTGCTACAGCACTATCTTACATTGTACCACTTGCAAATAGATCCTGCCGACCACGACCCAGAAGTATTTGCTATATATCATCCACGTCATCTCTCATCTTCCATATATCCATCATATGCACAGTAAATACCTACTAACATGGGCATCTCCTGTCTACATCAGTTCCTGAATAGCCCCAGGAACAGAAGATAACCTCATCTGTTTACTAACAGAACCTCGTGTTGTGGCGTCCAGTACAATTCATCCTCATTTCATCATCATTTCAAACAATTATTCCTATGAGTTCTATTATTCCTGCTATGTTTTGCTATTGACTTGATATTCCTTTTAATGTTTTTCATATTTGTTGTTATATTCACGCACTGAACCTACTACACTGCACTAATTTTATTTTCTTGTTTCTTGTTTCATATTACTCATCGCCTCCCTGCACATTTTCTGTTATTATTATTTTATTTATGTATATCACCAGTTCAAGTTTATTTCTAATGTATATATGTTCATGTCTTTAAAAATAATGATTAAAGAGAAAAACCCTTAGACCACCCATAATTGTTATAGCCTCCACAATATCAATGCAACACTTCCCCGAAGAAAGGGCGCAACCCTTTAAACGGGTAGACTGTAAAAAAAAGCTCAGTGTTTGACCCGACAGCTGAATGCATAAACAACATCAAATGTGGTTATTCTTCCCGCCAACATCCTACCGAAAACTGCCCAAACCTTCAAGAACCCCCATGTTGTTAGTTCTGAACCTCACCCAACGCACAGCTATTAATGTAAAGCTAAGCCTCAACTTCATCCAGCAAAGCCTGAACTCGTTGTTCCAATACGTTCGGTCGATGCACCAATCCCACCAGCAAAGCAAATTCATGACCTCGTCCAGTTACTGCCAAAGATCTACTCTCACTATTTCTCTACAGAAGATGCATCCATTTCTTCGCAACCATATTCTAACTCAAGTCATGCACGCAGCCAAACTGTTCTTAATCTACAACTCTACGCTACTTATTGCGAATCGACAGTGAATTTTCAAATTCATCCACTAGAAGTTTGTTTAATATGCAAAATTCTGCCTACTGAATTATATTTCATATCATTATGAGTTACAATTTATTTTTCCTTAACATATGATCACTGTTGATGCACCAAATGGTGTTTACACAGCTCCTCCAGGAAGAACATATTCCCGCATTTGCTGTTAATGAATCATACCTTGTGCCATAGTTAATATGCTATATACTGAAGTAACACTTACTTTGACACGGCGCTCCAACTGGACCACGCCTCTACGGCGGCACAGGTGTTGGTATTCGGCAAAGTCTTACTTATCGTGCAGTTTCTGCTCCACCATCTCTTCACTTTCTTGAACATACCGTCTCGACAATTTATTTCAGATTCAAAACAGTTACCTTTGTTACTATTTACTATCGTCCAGGCAGAGTTTTCAGCTATGATTTCTTCCGCTACATTGATACCAACTTCCGGCAGTACACTATCATGGCCGACTTCAATTTTCATAGCCGCTCCCAACGTGAAAAAGACATCTTTCTTGATTTTGTTCCGAATGAAAAACGAACTGAATTCAATACTTTACCGAAACCTACCTGTCCTATCAGTCCCACTACACCTGATGGAGGCATAACTTCACCTTCACTATCTCTATCCATTCATATATCTGTACTTGACCGCATGTCTCCATCAAAGTCGAACTTCATTGTTCTCCCAACAATCAGCCGAAGCTACCTACTGAGAATGTTTACTGCTACCAAAGGGAAAATTTGGAACAATATCAAACCGATTTAGACTACGCTCAAAATACCTAGTACGCAATACGAACTCTATCGAACAATCGTTGCACTTACTACAGCCCATCAAGACGTAGCACAGCGTTCAATTCCAACGATCGAAGTCCAGCGACACAACCCTAAGTTACCTCCGCAATATTTACCATTTATTTCAACACCCCGAAGAGCTTTCCGTGAATATCTCGCTACGAGTAATCTTGAAGCGCTTCGGCTTCTTTTCCAATACCTAAAAATCACTCAATTATATCGTTGAGTTTAAGAGACGCCACTGGATTCAAACTCGCAACACACTATCTAATGAAAACATCCTACAAAATATTGGCGCAAATTCCATCAATTAACCGATAGAGTTTCTTGTATGGCTTACTCTATTGTTAATAATCATGAACCAGTTGGCATACAACAGATCGCTTGCAATCAACTATAAACCGACATACCGATGCAGCTTCTACTTCCTTTCGCCCGTCTGCTGATCATGATTTAGAACCATATTATCCTTTAACCATGCCGATTCACCCCGAAACTCTTGTTAATACACTTCGTGGCTAACTCAATACTACACCAAGATTTGACTATGTTACATATGTACTAATCAGACAAGTGTCTCACTATTTTCTACTCTTTCTTAGCACCATCTATGCCTTTATTCTGCGAACTGGAAATTTTCCACTTGACTGGAAATACTTAAAAGTTCTTCAGTTTTCTAAACTAAAGTCACCTTAATCGGAAGTCGCATCCTATCGTCCTATTCACTTCACTAGTTGTCTCTGTAAAGTCATGGAAAGAATCCTTGTCCGTTCATGTACGACCATCTTCACTAACATAATCTTGTCTCAATACACAAACGTTGGGTTTCGACCAAACTTTAGTACTCAAGATCAATTATTCCGTCTGACTACAGCTATTTACAATCAATATAATACAGGGTTTCCTTCTTGCCTTGTAACATTTGATTTGGAAATGACTTTTAACAAAATTTGGCACCCTGGCTTATTATATAAACTACGTAACTGCATCCTGCCAGCTTCTTACATACGCTCCGTAAATTCCTACATAGAACGACAATCTTATATCTCAATGAATGGAACGCTATCTCATTCTATCTTGTTGCTCTCTGGTGTACCACAAGTCTCATCTTCGTCCCCTTTATTATATTTACTGTAAATCGCTAATCTTCTTGTTGATAATAACACCACAATATTTCAGTTTGCTGACGACACTGATTTTCTCATAACTGACCGCACCGTACAATCTCTTAATAAAACCATGCAAGTAGCTATTGATGCATTTGTGCAATAGTGTCATGTTTTGAGGTTGAATATCAACCCTTCCATAACACAAACCATAATTTTGTTACCAAGTCCACGTCGTTCACGAGTACATCGAAACTCTAATCTATGCCTTAAGGTGATCTTACGCCTATTCCAGTTTCTAGTACTATTACTTATCTCGGTGTTATTTTTGACAATTACCTTAACAGAACTCCACATCCCAGCAAACTCATAGGTCAAGCGCAAAATCGACTTAATCTTCTCAAACGATTAGTTGAAACAACCTCGGGATTAAGGGCCCATACCGTTCCCAATACATATAAAACTTTCATGAGGAGTATAATAATCTACGGGCATACAGCCTGGGCATCTGCGCCCCTAAAATACTTTAAAAAATTGCTTTACTACAACGCCATGTTATGCGCCTAGCACACCCCATAAGCCTATCGCACCCAAGACGTTTACTTTATGAGATGATTGATTTTCCGCCATTATTAACACACCTGAACAAACTTCGTATACGTTACATCAGCTAACGTTTGGCACAGCAGCAAATTGATAGTTGGTATACTCCGCTACGTCCGTCTCAACGATGTCCGACAAACTTTCTTTGACGCTCCTCTCCAACACTCATGATATTATATAATTTACAGTTAGATGATGACATGTTGGACACCGAAATCTATTCAATATACCGACACACATGAACTTCCATCTCATATCTATCCATCATATGTACCGTAATACCTATTAACAAGGACCTCTGTGTTTTCATCAGTTCCTGAATCGCCCAAGGAACAGAAGATAACTTCATTCGTCTGGACTGAGATAGCCTTGTGATGTGAAGTCCAAAACACTGCATTTCGCCTATTCATTACATTTGTTCATTTCCTTTACTGCAGCAATCAACTTTGTTTTCCTTTCATCACTTGTGTTTATGTAATAATGGGAATGTTCACTTCTAGCCATTAAACTATTTCTGCTTGTGTTGTATATATATATATATATATATATATATATATATATATATATATATATATATATATATATATATATATATATATATATATATAATTCTTTTTCTTGGAATCATTTCAATCCATTTATGTTTAATATTAATGTGATAAATAAAGAAATAATAAACATGACAACTCCTTAGGCCAGGTATATTTCCATACAGACAATTGATCTACATTACAGTACATACCAGAAGAAAGGGCACAACTCTTTAAACGGGACGAGTCTTTAAACAAAAAAAAAAAAAACTCGGTGTTTGCTTCAAAAGGGGTGCCTACAATTTGCACACTCCTAAGGAGTATATTTCAGTCCTATGTTCTGGAGCCTATGTTCTATCAGTATTTTTGTGTAGTACATACTGCAAGCTTTACTACGCTGCTTTGAGAAATAGTCAGTAGTCAATGCAGATTTAACTGGAAAATACAGCGCTTAAGGCTCCACACACATATTTAAATGCAGTCAAGAGCGGAAATTTTACCATTGTTTTATGTGATTTTTCCATTACATGTTAGTTTTAACATGACCAGTAATGGAGTTGCTCCATTATTACTATCATTGTCTATGACGTCACCTTTCATAAGTTTTGACGTCGTCATTTTTGTCTGGGATAGTAGGGAGAAAATATACGTAGAACGAACAAGAACAATTAATATTCTCTATAATGTTGAAAACTCATTCTTCTGCAAGTTCCCAAAAACCGCCGTCGTTTACGTACTTTCTACCCGTAATTTTTCTCTGTGTAGTGGAAACGAACATTGTTGAAAAGTGAAATTTTGTAAAACTTAGATGTGACTTATCACTTTAACCGAAACATGGGTCTCTGAGACCCAGTGCTAAATTTTAAAACAAAATGATGGCACCCCAGTTGTTCGTAAATGTTTATTTGGTTCTTTTATTCTACACTGTCATACATCATGTATATAAGAAAACCTTAAATATATTTCAAAGTAAATATAATACAAAATTAACTTATACAGGGGAAAGACAAAAATCTAAAGATCGTTTTTTGTTTTCAATGTGTCATGTGGATCTTCCTCTTTCGTCAGTAGTAACTAGTTCACCTGTGAGTGTCGTGGTATGAAATTGGTGTGGTAAAATGGGCTACCTGACAGACTTCCAAAGAGGTATGTTCGTTGGTGCCCGTCTGGTAGGAGCTTCAGTGGCAAACTGTGTCGAACATTGTTGGGTTATCGTAAGGCACTGTGTCTAATGTCACGAGGCCATACAAAATTTATGGGGAAACGACGTCTGCAAAGCACAATAGTGGTCGAAAAACAATCCTGTCAGATAGGGACCGGAGGGCACTAAAACGAATAATAGCAGTTAAAATGAAGACCACTGCAATGAAAATTACGTCTGAACTTCCTTGTGGCCTACAGAACCCGGTTTCATCAAAAACAGTGCCACAGAACTTCATAAAATGAAAATTCATGGCAGGGCGCTGACGCTAAACCCCTGGTCACAGCAGTAAATGCAAAGAAGAGTATTCAGTGGTGCAAGGACCACAAGGCTCATGAGCAGTGGAAACACATAATGTATTTCGATGAATCGACCTTCACCTTGTTTCGAACAACCGGTCCTGTTAAAGTATAGAGAATATCGTCGCAGACCTATGATACAGACTGTCTGCTCCCAACTGTAAAGCATGGGCGGTTCTGTTACAGTATGGGTAGCGATACCATTGTTTTCTGCAGGTCTCATCATAGCCCTACATGGAATAATGATTCCTAAGGCGTAATGAGGCCACACACAAGAGGTATCACACCTCCCCTGGGTCCCACATCACGAGACCTGGACATCATTGAGCCATTGTCGTCTGAGTTAGAAAGGCGCGTTCGGTCTCATTACCCTCCACCAGCATGCCTGAAGGAACTGGAGCATGTTTTGGAAGGACCAAAGTACAAACTTTCCACACACCACAATTCAGGAGCTGTATACGTCAATTCCACGTCTGATCCAATATGTTTTGGACGCAAAACGAGGCTGCACACCATATTAGGCATGATTTTCACACTTTTGCTAACGTTTTAGATTTTTTGTAGAACCCCTGTAGATCTCTGAGATTTTAGATTCCTGTCACCACGGCATGGCGCGTCCTCAGGTTGCGGATCGACAAGAAGGCCTTTAGATATAGATGTTAGGCGATAAGGAGTGAGCGATCCTCGAGCTTGTGGGTTTGGGTGAGTGTAACAACTTCATTCTGTAAAATGAGGCACTTGTTCAGAAACATTCACAGAAGTCACGGACCAGTGAGACGGACTGATTTTCCGCCTCAGTTAATTATATATTATTGTTCTCTGTACGGAAGAATGCATAAATATTTCAGTAACTTTTACACCGAAATTTCCGAAGCTTGTAAATTCCGTTGCAAATATTGCGATTTGCGTTATTCAGAATGTGCGAAAGCACCCGGCGCGAGGCTAGCTTGCGTTAGTCAGAACTTGCGAAAGCGCACCCGGCGCGAGGCTAGCTGATCAAGAAGGACGTAACAATATGAGTGTTTGTACAATATGTTAGTCACAAAATATATGGAAAATTAGCATTAAATAGATTTAATGTGAAGAAACAATAATAGCAGGAGGAATTGCAAGTCTTACAGTGTTTATTGTGTGTTAAAGGAACTTCGTTATTTATGTAATTACAACAAGACTATAAACTATAGAAAGCCGTGTAACATCAACTTGCTGATACACGTGTTTAAAACTGCTGAAGTGATGTATCAGTGGGAGCTTGAGTTCTTGGTGGCTTGTTTTACATTTTCCGTCTCTTCTGCTTCATATGCAGGTAAAGTTTAGATAATAAGTCTATTGATATCCAGGATGTTTTGGAAGAAACTCGTTTTATCTGCATGAACAGTGGGACGAACTGCATGGAAACACATTTCTAATTATATTTGAAATACTGTGGTCTTCATAGAAGTATAAACAAGGAAATTCATCATCGAATATTCAGAAAGTGATAGTTTATAGTGCATATCATCACCTGGAAATTCTTGAACCAAAAGCCAGCTCTAAGGGGGCTTGTGATTAAAAATTGTAAGGTCCGGGTACTGCTGATTTTTTTTTTTCATATTAATCCAACGACTTCTTATTGGTGTATTGAGGTAATCTATTGCATGAATCACTGTAATTTAACAAGGGATCTATTTACATGTGAGCAGTCTCGTGGCAAAATATTACAATGAGTGCTTAATTACAAACGTGTTTTCCCGCAGTGAGCTCCCACAACTTCGATAATCTTCATTCCTAATAGCCTAAACGTCCGTCCTCAATCATTAAAAATTCAACAACCAAAAGTATTTGGAAGGAATTTATGTATGTTTCTTGGTTGTGTATTGTAAGAATTTCTATATGTCTATTGGTACTTCTTGCTATTATTGGTATTTAATACAGTATAATTTGCTTCGAAATATTTACGCTTTTATGTTAATAATGTTCTTTTGATTTTGTGTTTATCATCACTACTATTCCGTAAACAAAAGTGTGGTATGTTATTGGAGATGATACCGAAGAGCAGTTCCTCTCAGATAATTTGTCAGGTTCATTCTACGTATTTCAGTGCATTTTAATCAGAATTGGCTTCTGATAAAAGAACGTGTATCTCCTCGATGCTCTCTAGTCAAAACTTGGAAAGTAAGCGTTTACCATCAGTTTCGGCGAATCTACCTACTTCAATCTGAAAAGTAGTTACGAAATATTTCTATCACGCCTGATAATTTGTTAAAGTGCACCATCATAGTACAGTGGAGTCCGTCAAGGCTATGGACATAAATAGATGTTAATACAGTGGAGTTCCGTCTACACAGGTTACATTTCAGATGTATGAAAGGTGAGTGACAGTTGCTGAGTAAATTGCACGTATCACCAGTGAATATATTTGGGTGACGGTTGCTGAATAAATCGCACGTCCCGCTGTCAGAGTAATACTGACTTGTTTTGTATTTTAAAAGTGTAATCCCGTTCGTAGTGGTTCGGAACTAATTTTTGATAGTATTACTATATATTGTAAGTCACGACGGCTGCGCTGATACATTAATAGTAAAGCAAAGAAGTAAATGTTATCACTCTTACTGCTAATTGTGTAATTAGAGCAAATTTGTAGGTGTATTGTTTCACGCTCTTATCAGAGAAAGCAAAGGTGTGTAAGGAAAATCATTAATATGTCCAAATTTGATAATTGAATGATGTAAAGCAGTATACTTGTCCGGTGCTATTATGTACGTCGTCCTTGTCTTGTGTCCCTGAGAGTGGGTTAGTGCGTCGTCTTTCTGAAGTTGGCTAGAGCTGCATATCATTTCCCAGATGTCAAATTTAGTCATTCATCACCTTGGATATAACAGACTTATCAGGTACAATTACGTGGAAGAAGATCAAAGGAAACTCGAAGTCTGGAAACTGAGTTTATGCTCACGGACTGTTTTTTTTAATAGTGTAAATTGACATTTTTCCTTTTCTTCGTTTTTATTTTCCTGTTTCTCCAAAGACATAACTTTGTATTATCGAAGATTTGTGAACAATAAACATATTCCAATTGATATATATATATTTCCAAAAATACCGATAGAATAGATAGACTGCCAACAAACTATCGAGGAATTATGTAGTAAGGTAAGATTGATTACATTTATTGTTTATTATAAGTTAGTAATTTCATTTGGTTGCACCAGAATGCAAGAGCCTTAAAAGGTTATCCAAGTCAAACATAACTTGTAGAACGTAAGAGAGTAAGTTACAAAGTGGCGACCCAGTGCCAGGATTAATTGCATCTGGCTTGCATACTGAAAAGAAGACTATTGAAGGTAATATTCGTTAATTATTAAGGGTTGAGAGGACAAAAGGCGGAATGAAGCATTTTCGGAGTTGTTGGAGTGTTTCTGTGGGAAAACCATATTCTATGATTTTGAAGTTCATTGTGTGTTATATCTAGATATATATATTTTATTGTGTGTTACATATATTTAACTGTGTTGTTACATAGAGAAAAATAAAAATAGGTAAGATGTCAAATAGTTCCGAAAATAGTCGTAATAGCTCTGACACGGGAGAGCGTGCATATGCTTGTTGCCATCATAGCGTATCAGAGGAAGTGTTTGAACTCTCCGAGAAAATTAAATCAGTCATGTGCGGGAAATGTTTGCGCTGGTACCATTTTCGTTGTGTAGGCTTGAAGGAATCACCTAGTACGTATGATTTGGTCAGTGCTGAGACCTATCTTTGGTATTGTAAGGAATGCGAATCCCAAAAGATTTCTGAGGATGGTGACAAAATCCCTGAACTTGAGAAGGATCGGGAAAACGACGAAAATGCGAACAATTCTGGAGTCTTTCGAGATCCAGTTGTCACTTCTTCGCCGGTTGCGGCTGCACAGGGTACCATAACTATTGAGATGATGTTCGCTCAATTAGTAAAAATGAATAAATGTATTGAGCAAATAAGCATTCACCAAAAGAAAATAAGTGAGGATCAAAGAAGCATAGGAATCGAACAAATTAAATTAAGGGCTGTTCAAAACGAACAGAAGGCTGAAGTTACAGCAGGTTTCAAGGAAGTTGCTGCAACTGTGCAGAATGTCACTAAGCAACTCGAGAGTTTTAAACTGGAAGTAAGGGAAGAATTAAACGTGGAGGCGTCGCAATGGACGAACGTATAAATATGGTAACCGCCATTGTTATGAAACATGATGACAGGATTAAAACCCTGGACGAAAGTGTCAGAGAACTTCACGAGAAGGAGAGAACTCGAAGCGAGACATTGAGAAGTTTGCCAGAAACGTTGAGGAAGCAGAATTACGAGATCGCATCCCTTCATGAATACCAGGATACTAATAATGATGTCCTTAATTCGTTGCAAGTCCAAACCAATGATATCAGTAACCGTATTACGGTACTACAACAGCAGACCCACGCTAATCATAGTGAAGTAGTCAAGGATATCTCGCTCTTGAGGCATGAACTTGATAATCTTAAATCATCTTCGGTTCACTCTGATTGTGAGAGTGTATGTAGTGATAAAGTAGTTCCGCGGAAGCGAGTTTTTGTGAGTTCTGAACCAGTTGAGAATGGACATGCTCTTAAGGATCCAATACGGATTTTTGAAGTAAATAGGGAACTTCCCGTAAATTCCTATTGTACTTCTTATTCTTTTGTGAGCCATAATTGTAATGATGTTCCTATCTACAGCTCCAATGCTAGTCATTCCTTTGGTTCTGGACAAAATATTAATGATAAAGTGATATTTACTAGAAACGGTACCAATGACGTACCTCAAGTAGCATCAGTACCTTCATATCGGATAACTTCTTCCGTCCAACCTAGCGGTTCTCCACCCTGGACGATGTTTAATTGTAGTTATAGTATACCAACAACGACTACTACTACGGTGTCATGGAGTATGCCAACGACAGTGGAAAGCAAAAACTCGATTCAGCGTTGTATGGTTGGAGATAATTATTCTCATGTTTCTTTTGATTGTTCCAGGTCGAAAGTTTGTGAAAATTCCAAACCTTTAGTTGGAGATTCTTTTGATGGTATTAATACTTTATCGCAACCAGTGTCTGCTTTTCCATCTGTGTTCAGATTAAAAGATCTCAAAGATTTCCCAAGATTTTCGGGAGATAACCAACCAGGGGTAGCTCGCAGATTCCTTCGTGATTTTCAACGATGTATTGAAATATACTCAGTCTCGGATGCTGAGAAAATTAGGGTAGCCAAAAATTGTTTGGTAAACACGGCTTACATTTGGTTTCAGACGGTTGCTGGTGAAATAAGATGCTACGAGGACTTCATTCGACTTTTTAAGAAACAATATTGTTCGCAAGAGATGGAACATATTCAGAAACGACAATTACAAAATCTCAAGTATGATAAAACGAAATTCTCGTCTTTACTTGAATTCTCGTGGGCTTTGATCGAAAAGTATTTCGATGTGACTGAAGTTCCTAACTATGCGGAACTAATGAACCTCATCCTTGGATGTATTCCGGAAGAGGATGTGAGGTGGCTGACTGTCAATCCTTGTCATGATTTCGACGAATTTATGAGTAGAATCGCTACTCTATACAGCCACTCTGTGACATCCCAAGTTGATTCGGCAAGACTTTCTCAGAAACGCCCGTTTGCTAAGCAGGCTAAAATTGTTTCAAACAGAGGCAAACAGGTAAGTGTGAGTAGTCAAACTGATTCAAACCAATTTGGATATTCCCACAATAATTGTAGTTGGCAGAATCGAACTCACACAAGTAATAGGAATAATAGGAATGGATGTTCTTCACGAGGCAATAGTAGGAATCGAAGATTTCGAGGACATGGAAATCGAAGGAGATTCCATAATAATGATAGCCAGAATTCTTCTGGTGGAAACAACAGGGCGCGAACCGATAGGAATGGAGATAGTGAGAATGTTTCTTCTACAGATAGAGATCAATCTCGAGCATTTAATCGAAATGGTACCTATCATGACCATTGCTCGTCAGGTACGGAAAACCCATTTTGCAGCAACCTTTAGTCATGGGGGAAGATTGCTGCGGAGGCATATAAACGTTCTTTCCCTTGGCCACAAAGTCTAGAGAAGATTAGTGATAAGGATCGTCACCTCTTAGTGGACGATAACTTACCCTATAAGAAGAAACAGGAAGTGAAGAAATCAGGACGTGAAATTGTCCTTAAATTAGGCGATCTCGTCATGGTACGGACGCATTATTTGTAATCAGCTTCCCGAAAGGAAACGTCGAAATATTTAAATTGCTTTGTGGGTCCATACGTCATAGTGAAAATTTTGCGAAATAGTGCTGTTTTACACAATCTTATTGGCGAAGCGATCGGAACACATAATTTCCAAAACATGAAATTGTTCGATTGCTCAGCAGAAAAGAGACAGGAACTTTTATCTCATTATCCTCACAAACTGAGTTTCACGATGTAAATAGAGATTTGATTAGTTGTGGTTCTTATGTTTAGATTTTAGTGGTAAATGTTTAAAAAAATAAATCCACTCAAAAATGTTCATTTATTTTCTTTTTTGGCCTAGAGCGAGGCTGAGACGGACTGATTTTCCGCCTCAGTTAATTATATATTATTGTTCTCTGTACGGAAGAATACATAAATATTTCAGTAACTTTTACACCGAAATTTCCGAAGCTTGTAAATTCCGTTGCAAATATTGCGATTTGCGTTATTCAGAATGTGCGAAAGCACCCGGCGCGAGGCTAGCTTGCGTTAGTCAGAACTTGCGAAAGCGCACCCGGCGCGAGGCTAGCTGATCAAGAAGGACGTAACAATATGAGTGTTTGTACAATATGTTAGTCACAAAATATATGGAAAATTAGCATTAAATAGATTTAATGTGAAGAAACAATAATAGCAGGAGGAATTGCAAGTCTTACAGTGTTTATTGTGTGTTAAAGGAACTTCGTTATTTATGTAATTACAACAAGACTATAAACTATAGAAAGCCGTGTAACCTCAACTTGCTGATACACGTGTTTAAAACTGCTGAAGTGATGTATCAGTGGGAGCTTGAGTTCTTGGTGGCTTGTTTTACATTTTCCGTCTCTTCTGCTTCATATGCAGGTAAAGTTTAGATAATAAGTCTATTGATATCCAGGATGTTTTGGAAGAAACTCGTTTTATCTGCATGAACAGTGGGACGAACTGCATGGAAACACATTTCTAATTATATTTGAAATACTGTGGTCTTCATAGAAGTATAAACAAGGAAATTCATCATCGAATATTCAGAAAGTGATAGTTTATAGTGCATATCATCACCTGGAAATTCTTGAACCAAAAGCCAGCTCTAAGGGGGCTTGTGATTAAAAATTGTAAGGTCCGGGTACTGCTGATTTTTTTTTTCATATTAATCCAACGACTTCTTATTGGTGTATTGAGGTAATCTATTGCATGAATCACTGTAATTTAACAAGGGATCTATTTACATGTGAGCAGTCTCGTGGCAAAATATTACAATGAGTGCTTAATTACAAACGTGTTTTCCCGCAGTGAGCTCCCACAACTTCGATAATCTTCATTCCTAATAGCCTAAACGTCCGTCCTCAATCATTAAAAATTCAACAACCAAAAGTATTTGGAAGGAATTTATGTATGTTTCTTGGTTGTGTATTGTAAGAATTTCTATATGTCTATTGGTACTTCTTGCTATTATTGGTATTTAATACAGTATAATTTGCTTCGAAATATTTACGCTTTTATGTTAATAATGTTCTTTTGATTTTGTGTTTATCATCACTACTATTCCGTAAACAAAAGTGTGGTATGTTATTGGAGATGATACCGAAGAGCAGTTCCTCTCAGATAATTTGTCAGGTTCATTCTACGTATTTCAGTGCATTTTAATCAGAATTGGCTTCTGATAAAAGAACGTGTATCTCCTCGATACTCTCTAGTCAAAACTTGGAAAGTAAGCGTTTACCATCAGTTTCGGCGAATCTACCTACTTCAATCTGAAAAGTAGTTACGAAATATTTCTATCACGCCTGATAATTTGTTAAAGTGCACCATCATAGTACAGTGGAGTCCGTCAAGGCTATGGACATAAATAGATGTTAATACAGTGGAGTTCCGTCTACACAGGTTACATTTCAGATGTATGAAAGGTGAGTGACAGTTGCTGAGTAAATTGCACGTATGACCAGTGAATATATTTGGGTGACGGTTGCTGAATAAATCGCACGTCCCGCTGTCAGAGTAATACTGACTTGTTTTGTACTTTAAAAGTGTAATCCCGTTCGTAGTGGTTCGGAACTAATTTTTGATAGTATTACTATATATTGTAAATCACGACGGCTGCGCTGATACATTAATAGTAAAGCAAAGAAGTAAATGTTATCACTCTTACTGCTAATTGTGTAATTAGAGCAAATTTGTAGGTGTATTGTTTCACGCTCTTATCAGAGAAAGCAAAGGTGTGTAAGGAAAATCATTAATATGTCCAAATTTGATAATTGAATGATGTAAAGCAGTATACTTGGCCGGTGCTATTATGTACGTCGTCCTTGTCTTGTGTCCCTGAGAGTGGGTTAGTGCGTCGTCTTTCTGAAGTTGGCTAGAGCTGCATATCATTTCCCAGATGTCAAATTTAGTCATTCATCACCTTGGATATAACAGACTTATCAGGTACAATTACGTGGAAGAAGATCAAAGGAAACTCGAAGTCTGGAAACTGAGTTTATGCTCACGGACTGTTTTTTTTTAATAGTGTAAATTGACATTTTTCCTTTTCTTCGTTTTTATTTTCCTGTTTCTCCAAAGACATAACTTTGTATTATCGAAGATTTGTGAACAATAAACATATTCCAATTGATATATATATGTTTCCAAAAATACCGATAGAATAGATAGACTGCCAACAAACTATCGAGGAATTATGTAGTAAGGTAAGATTGATTACATTTCTTATGATATTGTTTATTATAAGTTAGTAATTTCATTTGGTTGCACCAGAATGCAAGAGCCTTAAAAGGTTATCCAAGTCAAACATAACTTGTAGAACGTAAGAGAGTAAGTTACACCAGTACTGATAACTTGGCACGATCTCAGCAACTAAAATGGAAATGAGATTTGGAACATGAAATATTAGAAGTATTTATAGGGCAGACACATTGAAATCACTAATTAGTTAGAGAAGTACATAAGAGACCCAGTATCTGTTCAAGAAGTTAGGTGAGAAGGAAATGGAACTGTGAATTCCGGAAATTTTACGTTCTTTTACTGGAAGGAAATAAAAATTAGGAACAAGGTTTTTCGTTCACAATCGAATAATATCAGCAATTAGGAGTGTTAAATTTGTTAATGTTAGGCTTTCATTTATTAATGTTAAGGGTCAGCGGTGTGATATTATTGTTTTAAATGTACATGCCCCATCAGAACATAAGGATGACGATATAAAAGACTCCCGCAATCAAATTTCAAAATTCTATTATGGGATTTTAATGCAAAGGTACGACGAGAGAATGTTTTCAAACCGATTATAGGGACCGAAAGACTGCATAAGGAAAGTAAAAACAACTGTGTTAGAATCGTATAATTTGTAAAATTCGAAAACCTTGATGGTTAAGAGTACAAAATTTCCTCATCGCAACGTTCATAAATATACTTGTTTCTAATCAGACGGGAAATCCATAATGAAATTGATCACATTTTAGTAGATAGAATAATACAATCTAGCATAATTGAAATTCAGACGTATAGAGGAGCTGATTGTGACACGGATCACTACCTGGTAGCAGTGATAATAAGAGAGAAATCATCGTTGAATAAAGGAAATATTCGATGACTCAAAACGGAAGATTTAATCAAAGAAATTATAAGAGAGCCAGGTAAGAGGGGAATATGAAATTGAAGTTTCGAATAGATTCTCGGTTTTAGAAGATTCGGAGTGCATTAGTGTCGAGGATACTAGGATCGAAATTAGGGACAGCATTAAAATCTTAGCAAAAGAAATATTAAAGCACGCGGAAATACGTAGGAACAAACCATTGTAATACCAGGAATGGATTCAACCAGCGGAGAAGAAAAAAAAAACAGGCAAAATTACGTTCGCTAGAAAATCCAAATGAAATAACTAGACATCAGGTGGGAAACTTCCAAAACTTTTACAACAAATAAACGTAACTTTTTGAAAAGTAAAATTAAGGAAGTTGAATATAATACTAAAACTAAAAACATTCGGGACATGTATAAGGGGATCAACGAATTAAAGAAAGCCAATCAACCTCGTGCCTGTATATTAAAGAAAACTGACGGAACAGTTCTCACTGACACAGATAGCATCTTAAGATGGAAAGATTTTTTTGACGAATTGCTTAAAACGCAACCAAAAGCTAATGTGCGTGCAGAAAGGGAAATACATACCACATAACCGTATATACCAAAACCTAACCGAAGAACTAGTAGAAATCGCTATAAAGAAATCGCTATAAATAAATCAAAGAATCACAAATCATCAAGTGTTGAAATTTTGGATGATTAAATTTTATCTTCATGCGAGAAACTGTGGAATAAGATACACAGGAAGAACTGCCACAACAGTGGAAATAATCAATCATTGTTAAAATTCAAAAGACGACAAAAGTGATTGTACTAATTGTGGAGACATTTCTCTTGTGTCATCAAATCTAAGAGCCTCAGGTGGGGAGGTCATGTAGCAATGATGGAAGAAAGTAGGAATGCCTTCAAAATCTTAACTGAAAGACAAATCGAAAAACGACCATTACGAAGATCTAGGCGCAGATGGTTCGTCAATGCTAAGACGGATCTCGCAGAAATAGGAATACATAGTAGAAGTCGGATTCAATTTACAAAGGATAGAATTCAGTGGAGACCTTTTGTGAACGCGGCATTGAACCTCCTGGTTCAATACGCTATAGTGTTAATTAGTTAATTATAACGTATTTCGAAGAAACTCTGGCTTCACGAGTGTTCGTGTGCGAAATAGTTCTTGTTGAAATGTATTTTCCAAAATTTTTGCACAGCTTTAGTCCTGAAACAATACAATTTCCCACGAGTTTCTATGCGTTTTAAATGTACGCATTTTGTTTTATTTAATCTAATCAACTTAAAGCAAATTTAAATAGCCTTTAGTCTGAAATAAGTCCATATTGTTTTCGTAATTATTTTTTCCTTGTAAAGTTTCCTGGAATTTGTCATTTGTTCTAAGTGAAGTTTGTTTAATGTATTGGTTCTTAATATCATTCTTAATGTAATTTTACTGTGTTTCCCGAGAACATGTTTAAATTTTCCAAAATTACTTTACTCAAGAAATTTAAAAGCTATGTTATTATAATTATCCGTTAATAGTGCCTTAATGGATCTTGTAATCCTTTCGCAAATACCAGTACAAATTTATCCCTCGTAGCTTCTAGTATATCTAGTAGCAATCTGATATTCCAGTGTAACCAATGATATAATTAACTTCGGATTATATTATTAAATATTAAAATTGGGTACCTGTAATTGTTTTAAGTTACCACTCTGCCTAACTTATTTAATTATAATCACAATTCGGTTTTTCTATTTCAATACATATACGTGAAAATATAGGATGTTGATTTATTTTGTTGGTGCTACGACATATATAATCACTGTCAGAACCCGATCAGAGTTTTGTTGTTATAATGTTGTCCTATTAAAAGCCATCATATTTTTACAGAACCTTGCTTATTAGTGTTATTTTGTTAAACAAAGTTGCATATTTGAGTATAAGAAAATGGATTATTATGTTTGCCTTTAGACACAGTTAGTGAAGAAAACTGCTTTCCAGAGTACAAATTAATAACGAAAAACTAACGTACGTATTTGTCCCATGATGCATTGTTTCATCGAGATCTGGTGGTGTTCCTATGAATCTTTATCAGTAGTTAACTATGCATTATCACAAACAGTTGTTTGTATGTTTCCCAATCGTGTCGTATATGAGTAAATTTTGGTGCGAATGTTTGCCATATGTTCGTGCTGCTTTCAGTCTCGTGAATCAGTAGAACACTTGAAAGTAGTAAAAGAATTCAAAGTACTGTAATAAGTGACTATTATAAGAATGGAATACCTGCCACATTCATGATTTGTCACTCATCGAACTCTTGTCCACGATCTTCACATGACAGTTGGTGTACCCATGCCAACGAAAACTGAACATCTATAAAAGCCACAGACTTTTGGCAGTGTCTTTTGTTTCATACTAGAATAACAGTAAAACTCATATGTATCGCTTCTTCTATTGTCGACAAAGAAAATTGGAGATAGATTATTATATTATTGTTACTTCTGACAATGTTCTTGTAAATCCCATTGAACAATGTGGTTCCTTGTGAAACATAGTAGTGTAAAGATTAAGAACACTTGAATGATAAATGCAGGATTTATAATATCTGAGATGAAGCTCTGAAAGCTGTGTGGAACCAATCTCTCTGTTATTCGTGAGAGATAAACTATAATCTATTGCTATCTTTACTTGTAAAATAATTTACACTTAGGCATACTATGATATCTAACGTAGATTAATAACTAGCAATTAGAGTTATTGAACTTCTAAATTAACATATATCTTGCAAATTGCACAATTATATTAAAAAATGTCATATGTTTTGTAAACTACATTATGTCAAAAATATATCATTTTACTTCATAAATTCGAACTATTGTTTAGTATGTTTCAGAACTGAAATTTTTTAAGATTTACGTCTCACACTTATGCAGATTAGGCTGAAGTAGACGATGATGCTTATTTTTGGAGTTCACTACATTATTAGAGTTCAGTGCGCCACTGTTTTAATGTTCGTTAGGCTGTGCTTGTAAACTTGAGCAAGCCTTGTAAAATTACCGTTCCCAAAGCAATTAAGGGAAATACAAGTCTTGATTTATACAATTAACTTATTTTTATGAAGGCTACAATTTTCCTTTAATTTCATTGTTTTTTCTTCGAATTAATTTAATATAATTAATTAAATTATGGGTTAATAACTAAAATGCTTTTTGTCGTAGAATGAAAATACTAACAAATAGAAAAAGACAGTAACAAATAGACGGTTTATGCAAACAATTCAACGTTTGGAGACAACATACTATGACTACTTGTATCACTCTACCAAAATAAAAAAAATGGGTTAAATAAACTGTTTCTTCCGGTTTCGATGTTGATTTTTATAGAGCAAAAACTAAGATACATAAGTAGTTTTATGAGGTCAATTCAGCATCTGAAGGTTAGATTCGGTATGCAATCTATTCAGAGTGGATTTTTCAGAAATTAACAACTTTCGGCATAAACGTTTATAGTCCTAGATGAAAATAGAAACACATATAGTCGGGAGTTTTTTCTGCAAATGAAATCGTGCAGTTATGATGATTTTACCTTGAGCGTTACAATAATTGTACCTGAATTGCTGCCTTAGTTGTCGGCGTTTAACCATAAACTGTTAAGAAGAATTGCAGTTACTAAAGACAATCACAACTTACATATATATTATCTACACATGCAAGCTAATCACATCGACTAATTTTAGTGACTGCTCCTGATTAGACCCTACATTTGAGTGTAATATAATATTAAATATTATTAACCACTATCAACACATTGCTGCAAATCTAGGTCGAACCAATATTGTTCCTAATTGATATTCACAATTCCTACGGTAAGATGTAAAGGCACGAAAGAAATTATTACTGAATAGTGGCGCATCGCCATAAAGGTAACCTATAAGGATCTGTCGCTTATCCATCCAACACCATCGGACATCGATGTATCACATAAGACGTACCTGGAAGACAAAAAATTAACCTCATTAGCAACAACGACATTCTGCGAACGTTCTGGAAGGAAAAGGATTCCATCGTGTTAGAACTTGGTGGATTCCATCGTTAAACGAAGAAGTTATCAAGTGCATTTTGTACCTCTACTAGGGATTTGAACTGACGTCCTCTAAGATGACTGCTCAAGGAATGAAACATATAATAATCAGAAGGTGCAAGGTCCGGGAAGTATGGCGGATGCAATAATGTTTCCGTCCAAGGAGTACAATGATCTTCCGGGTATTCCTAGGAATGTGGAGCTGAGCGTTTTCTTGTAATAGGAGGAATTCTTTGCGATACAGAGGTGCTTCCTCTAGAGTTCTGAGTTTTTTGAACATGACTCAACTTTTAGCAGTACACAGTTCATTAATGCTCTGACCAGCTGGTAGCAGTTCCCGGTCCATAGTGATGCAAGTAGTCCATAGGAGGATTTTCTTCTGGTGCAGTGCTGATTTCGAACCCGTTCATGGGATGCTAATCAATGACAACAGCGTTATGGAGTTTGTACAGGATCCACTTCTCATCTCATATCAAAATGCTATCCAGAAATGGTTCCTTCATCAAATGAGACAGCAAAGAAACACAGGTGTCTGTTCGCTTTGCCTTCTGGCTCAGTGTCAAATTGTGTGGGACACATTGGCCTAACTTGTACTGGTTTCCAAGTTGATGGAGGTGGTGCGGAATGGTTTCATCACTCACACTAAAGTGCAGTCCCTGCTCCTCACATGTCTTGACACTCTTCGCCTCATTTGCTGAAATTCTGCATTTTGTACATGTGTTGTTCTCCCGGCAGGTGGTGTGTCTTTGTGTGTTTCATCATCATCCTTAATCTTGCTAAACCATCCGCTGCACTGTCCGCGTAGTCATGATACCCTCATTAAAGTCCTTGTATACGTTCTACTCCGATGCATCGGCGCTTGACTTTAGTTTGATCTCGTACAGCATACACGTTCTTTTGACGCTCTGTGAAGATCCCTTGTTCACTCTGTCCTTACGGAAGTACACGGTGTAACTGAACTACCACAACCAGGTAGTATGTTGGTTATACCCACACCAACAACCTTCGCATTATCTCCATTTGGATTCAACTCACTATGTGAGGGCCAATGGAACACAGACCCCATTCGAATTAAAGAGAGAAGTTGAAAAATGAAATCTTTAAGTTTTACGTCCCACGCTTATGCCGGTTAGACTAAATGAGACGGTGATGATGAGAGATGAGTGAAATGGTGGAATGCGGAAAGTGGGAGGAAACGGGAGAACCCCGAGAAAACCAACGAGCACGGTGTTTATCCACCATAAAATTTACTTGGCGGGGGCTGGGATCGAACCCGGGACCCCAAGCAGCAGAGGTGAAGAGAGAAGTTGAATTTACCATCTCTTGTCAATTGACGTGTGTAATGGTTGCAATGCTAGAGTAGTTTGGTCTGGCAGAAACATTCAGCGGAATGTATTCTGCCTTCAACTATGTTCATTTAACTTACCACTGTCCGTGGTTATTGGAAATGGATCAGTGGTTTCAATCACGAATTTGAATATCCCTTACAGTTTTCACAATTCTTCAATGAAATAAAACTGTCAGTGTATATTAATTTTTGCACATCTCACTTATTCCTTCACACCAAAAGCAACTTTTCAACTCTTAAAAGCTATGATTTTACGCCTAATGGGTATTACATTTTAACAGATGGGTCTACTGTAAGTAAGAAAATTATAAGGTGTAACTAACTTCCTAGTTGTTTCTTCAAATGAATATAAGGGCAACTTCAACTTACTCTGGCAAATCACATATTACAACTTACCAATATTTCTGACTTGTTGATTTTGTTTTACTGATCTTTTTTCGTTTTACAATTATTTATTACCCTCATATACGCTGGCATGCATCTTCATCAAGTGGCCCATGTTTTTTTTCTACTTGATCATGCAGTGTTCCTTTCTCCTTATTTGTTACTGTTAGGGATTAAAAAATAACTTGTTCTGATCTGCTTTCGAACTGTTCAGGCAGCAAGAACCTATGCTAAAGATAGGACCTTGTCCGTAACGTTTTTACAAGAACTGGTTCATTTTTATCCCTGATTGCTGTATTCATCTTTATTGGAAACTCTTAATTTGTCAATTAGTTTTCCTGTCCTTTTTTTTAAAAAAAAAAAAAACAGAACGCATTTTATTTCGTTTAGCAGCACATAAGACACACTGTTAACAAACGTAAAAAAAAACTAACAGTTGTAAGTGGAACTACAAACTTAGGAACGTCTGCTTTCAACTGTCCTTTGGCGTTGGCTTCATAAATTATTTTATAATCATAAAGTATATTATATGTTTAAATTTTAATGAAAATAAATACTGTTGTTTGCTTCTAAAGACTAGTTAACTCTATAATATGCAACTTGTATAACTAACTACAGACATTTGCAAATTTATTCCAACTGCTAGGAATATAATAAAAGTAGTAAAAGTATTTACGAATAAACAGTTTTAAGAATATAACTAATATCGTCCCTGGTAGTATTGATAATAGTAATTATGATATTACTAACAATAGTTGTCTGATATTAACGAGAAGTGTCAAATAACAATCAAGTTATTTAAGAGTTGATAACAATTAATTTTATAGTATTATTTATAGCACTCAGTAAGTGTTCAATAGGAGTCTCATTTAAAACATATATGTATTTTTTACGTGAGGAAGAAAACTGACAAATTTGAGAATGTGCAGCAACAGTTTTTGACATTCTGTGGTTGCAACAGAAATAGAATGGGCCGAGTGCAGTTTCGTACGTGCTAATAAAAGTAAGGTAAAATGTCTACTCTAATATACAATACCACCAAGTGTGAGATCTATCATATGATTTTTTAATGCCATGCCTAAGTCTAGCATGCAGCTGACATCCATCCAGAATTGTGTGTCATTTACGGACCGATTAGTAGAGGTAAAATTAGATAATGCTACAAAAAGTTTCGGAAAGGGCGTTCAAATTGTCATAATAATGAGTGTGTTTAGACGGGCACAAAGGGCATAAGAAGACCATGATAACACTTAATTAATTGGAATGAATTTTTGTTATATATTTCAACTTGAGTCCCTAATCATTTGATATTTTTAATATATTCACGCTGAATCGTTGAATATTTGCATAATGCTGCTATTGTTATTTACATATATTTACTATACTTTGTAAAGTTTAAAGTTTGTATTTTATTTAAATTGTGGATAACTGTTTGTACTTTGAGAAACCTTTACTTTGAAGATGCGATATTCTATATTGGAAAATCACACTACAGATCACGGAATGCAATACTTTTGTTTTAGAACGTATATAGATTTTTTCAGTCAATTGTTTCTATATAATGTAGTGAAAACCAAAAATAATGAGAGGAAGCATCTAATCAAGTTTCCAGTATTGTATTTATTTATTTACGTCTGTGACTACTATAACAACATATATTATAGAAACCGAAATAATAAGAATAATTACATTAATAGTGAAATATTATTCCAGCAAAAATGGTCGAATATACCAATTAAGGAAATAAAGTATTTTTTTTCCATATTGCACATACAGATAGACTCACTTTCGTGTAGACTCAACTTTTTCTGCCAAATACATTTTATCTTAGTTAATATGACAAATATCCATATCAACGCATAACGCATTCTACAGATATTAAAGTATCAAAATGAATGCATAATCATAGATTCTGGAAATTATAGGTTAAATGATACAAAACTGTCTGATACATTTCATTCTTATGTATTCAGCTAAATTGGATCTGAGCTGATTTCATGTAAATAATACATTAAATAAAAAACTTCACTTTTTGTATTAAGTCCGAGTTTTATTTATTTCATTTTATTTTACTTTTCAAACGCAATGGCTGCGTTCATCGCTAGAGTTATAGCCATTAGTGAATTTAAATTATTATAGTATCTATATCAGTTTTACTCACTAAACAAATAAAAATTGTTCAAATTCTACGAGTTAGGTAGAGTACTTCATTACTTTTAAAATGTGACATTTACCAGAGTTCTTAAGAAATATATTTATCTCTAGATATACGTACTTCCTTCTGTTCATATTCGTTTGTTTTCTGTCTTTGTAATATGATTGTAATTATAAAAGCAACCTCGTTCTTGTTACGCCCTTGAAACTTAATTACACTTTTGCAGCTATATTTTTTATATTCTAAGAGTTAATACCACTTAGAAATGGAAGCTCATAACGTGTAAAGAACTAATATTGATGAGGCATGAACAATAAATTATAGAAAGATACGTTAAATAACCTTTGTAAATATGAACGTTAGCTTCAACTTTTATGGATATGGTATGTCTTAATAGTCGACACGGTACTTAATAATCGACACGTGTGTAATCAGAGAACTCATTGCCAAACAAGATGATTTTCACATCTTGTCTATAAAATATGCCTCTTTAGCAACGTATAAGTATAATTAGACTATTAGATAATAAATCTAAGTTAGAGACAATTATATCAGAGCTATTTAGGTAATATTCGCTTAATTCACATTATTGTGATCACAAAAAATACAACACAGATATGAACATAAAATTAGGAATTAATCACCAATTGATATTTTTTACAAAGCCAATGATTCTTAACTATTGAGTGATAGATGGTTGGTCAAATATTTTAACGACTTCTATTTACATTCTTTTTATTACCGTACTCAGGTAACATGGTTTCATATATAATTTCTTAATGAAAAGTTTGCCATTAAATTGTACAAATATATAACCGTCACCAGAGGACAGACAATATTCGATATTGTAGACAAGATAGAGATACCTTTCTTTCAGATAAGATTATCGAGAATGTTATATTTCTTGTAGATTGTATGTATAACTATCAGTTTCCTAATTGGAATATATTGCCAAGACCAAAAGTTAGAGATTCCAAAGTAGAAAATTTTGTTATACATGAAACAAACATTTAGAAGATGAAATCTTAGAATTAAATATTAATCTTTAGTCATATTATTTGGTTACATGAAAAGAAGTTGAAAGGTCTGTAACAAGAAGTTTACTTTCTCCAAATCTCTTACATTCAAACGTTGATGGCAAATGCTTCTTGAATATTTATTACAGATATGAATTCAGTATGAACACAATCGGTTACCATAATTGAAAGCAATCATGTTCAAAAATTCCTAGATTTCCTACCCAGAAGTTTCTACAGTAGTACCTATAATGTGCTTTGTGGTGTAGTGCCTATAGTCTACTTTCAAGTATTTAAGATAAATTCTGCTTTTTTAAAAGATAAACGCTACTCTGGTTATTGTACATAAACTATTTTCAGTAATACTTCCTAGTATTATTATCTCTCAATTTCCTTGTTTCGTGTTCAATAATTAGAGAAAAATATGGTCAACGTTTTCTTCATTCTGCTACCCATACTTAGAAAAAAATATAGTCAATGTTTTCTTCATTTTGATACCCATACGAAAAATATTTTTATAAATTTCTAAATTAATGTCCAAGTCAAACTAAATTTATAAAATAATTCCAACTAAATGATAACCGAGTTGATTGCTTTAATACATTTTCTCTTAAAAAAATAAAACTATTTCTCGAAAGTTATTTTAAACTTGGTAAATAATTTTAATCCCAAAAGGAGCTTTGAAGCTTAATATTAGACCTGTTTTATCCATCGAAATAGAACATTTTTAAATTTGTTAAAATTGACAGACATGAAGAAACTTTTCTTCAAGGGTTTAAAGAAATACACTTTTTTTTACAGTTATTCATATATCGAACTTGAGAAAATGTTCCTTATTTCTTCCCATACTACATATATATATATGACCTAAATTAGTTTAATTTTTATTAGGTAAAATGACATCAAGATAAATTCGTAATGAATCGTTTGAGATCTAACTGTTTAAGAGCTAGAAAGAGGGTTCTACCAATTGGTGAATCTCACCTACGTTAACAGTAGTTTTCTTTATATTCGAAAAAAATACGCTAGACCATTAACAAAAGAGAGGGTTTTCTAGGAGTAAATGGAGGGTATCCGAGGAGACTAGAACAAATGTATTTGCAATCCTAGTTTCATGTATATAAAAAAGTGTGGTCTTGTCACTTAATTTCCATGAACGTAACAAGCAGAGTTGAGTTTGATGTATAAAGGCCATAAAGTTTTTTTAAAAACTAAAACACTGTGTATTTTCTTGAAGATAATTGCACTCCGGCCATTCATTCTCTTGCTTTACAATACTACTCTCTTCTCTTAAAATATATCTTTATTTGTTTCTCAACTTGTGAAATAAAAGCCAGTCTTATATAGATTTTTATCATCATAGTATTTAGTTTCAGTCTCGCTTAAATCGTGTAAGTTACATTATTTAACGTTTTTACAAAAAAATTGTTAGCTAAGTCAAGACTGAATTAAAGCACTTCGTGCTGGAATCAGCTTGAATACTCGACAGAAAATTATATCTGTTGTTTTTAGTAAGACTTCTTTGGCTATCAACCAGGTGAATGGATTGAATCTGACCTTTGGAATGGAGAAATTGACTTAGTTTTCATGGATAGTAATAATGATATGGTCCCGTGTTATTAACTATTTAGCAGCAGAATTATGAATGGGCCTTATCAATGTTTCACGGAAATACTCGCTTCTGATTGGCTGAGGGATGCTGCCTCCTGGTTGGCTGTTGTTGTAGCTACGAGGAGTGACTTTGTGGAGTGTGAATATTTCATAGAAAGGGCGAAGCAGGTAGGACAAAGTTGAAACCCATTGTTTTATAAGACTGTTTCTTTAGTGTTTCCCGTGACCGAACACTTGGATTTGTTCAACTACTACTTCTAATTATTTTATTATCTTTGAATAACAAAAAAGCTTTGTTTATGTAGCCGAAAGCTTTCTGCATACATTTATTATTTTATTTAACTAACGAGGACGGTCCATAAACCGTGAGAGTTCGATTTTGATGTAAATTTGTGACAATATTCAGTTTAAGTTGCTAAGTAACGTAGTAATAGTCACTGGATGCGCAAATGCTTCGTTCAGCTTCTACACCGACGCCATCTTGAAATCCAGTAGGCAATGTCCAAGAATACCCTTTTAGCACAAAAATAAAGAAGCTTTCGATAGATCTGACTTCAGTATTGTAAACCAAGGTAGACCATCTATATGTAGGAGTACTTTTAGTGCATGATCGCCATTTTGAAAGGCGCCATATTGAATCGCCGTCAAATATGATTAATGGCAAGGGGGTCATATGGGTTATCAAATAGCACTGGAATTTACTCGTGAATCCATTTCCGTAACCAAAGTTTATATATCTGTTTTCTCTTGAGAGTTAAGAGGTATCTTACCCAGAGGAATATATAAAAAACTGTGCGAGTTAGACTTGTGTTATGAAACACAGTCATGCAAGCACTTGCAGGATTTTAACTAATGCAGTAGTTAATGCATTACAATAGCCACTATACCAATCAGATCTTGAGACTAGTAAGATTTATCGTTAATTAAATTGAAATGTCTGTAGTGAAAAATGGAATAGCACCATGCTACAAGTTATACCTATTTCAAAGTGCGATGGAATAGACTGCTGTTCGATGAAACACATGCCTAATAGTGCTGACGAGCAGAGAATACCAAAGGGATTGTTCGGATATATATTAGAAAAATGATATGAACTGGTGCATATTATTTGAACGACCAAAATAGTTCGGATTCCACTATAATCAATAGGTCCACGTCTCCTTTAGCGTAGCAGGCATACATGTTGGACGTTGGACTGTATCAAACCAAAAATCTATTTTAGGCAATTTTACATGGTCCATTATAGTGTGTTAAGTTTTCTTCTCCAATCTTGACGTCTTACGCAAAGATCATAATTGTTGCGGAATATTGCATTCCTTTCCAATGCTCATACTTAACAACTTATAATTTACCGTGTTAATACTTTAATGTATTTATTGCTAGTTTGTCTAAATACAATCGATTTATTGCTGCAGCATTGAAAAATGAAGAGGATTTAAATTATCAGTTCACAGCCCATTCTTAGAAGAAGATACACCTGGAAACTTAGAATTCACTTTTCTTGTGTCTGTTCTGCTATTAGTGATAAGAGAATGCATACACACCTGCTAGAAATAGATGGCAATAAATGTTACAAGATTCAATACCAAGTTGCAATCCATAAAACATGCCTCTTTCTTGCTTTTTCCTACAATATTAAATAATTAAATATCTCATCTTTCCACCTTTGACGATAAAACACTTGCTTATAATAAGGGCAAGACTACTTTTCATATCAAAACTGTGATAAATAACTAATTGTAGCAGGTGTTCACTTGTTCGGTGTACAAGTTATATGGCATAATGTCCATAAAGAAAATACATTCTGTAGTGTATCGTCAATTTTGTGCGCCAATCCTAAAGGACATGCTTGCATATGCACGGCAGAAATGTGGGTACGTCACAGGAACAATAGTTGGTTCATTTACAAATGTTCTGGAGACTAGTAGAAAATAGTGTCTGTGGTCATGAAGATTGCGACGAAAGAGCATTTGTTAAGTGTTTGCACTTTTCCATGATGCTGTGTGCTAATCACTTCGTTTTGGATCTCCATCATCACAACTGAAGAGCAAAAGGTTAGTAGGTTAACATTTGCTTACGTGCACCAGTTTATATTATTTTTTTCTATTATGTTTCTATTAATTTTCTAATAACTTCAAGACATATTCTTGTAAAGTAATATGTGCCGTTGCAACTAACCTAGTTTACACCATTTAAATGCTATGCATAATAGCTCACATACTCACATAGTTGCAACACTCACATACTCATATATATAGCGCACTTTGAAATAGGTATAACTTGTAGCAAGCTGCTATTCCATTTTTCACTACAGACATTTTAATTTAATTAACGATTTCTCTTGCTAGTCTGAAGATTTCATTGCTATAGTAGCAATTATACTGTATTAACTACTGAATTAGTTAAAATGCTCAAAGTGCACGCACGAACGTGTTTCATAACACAAGTCTAACTCGCACAGTTTTTTTTATATTCCTGTGGGTAAGAGACCTCTTAACTCTGAAGTGAAATCAGATATATAAACTTTGGTTATCGGAAATGGATTCACGAGTAAATTCCAGTGCTACTTGATACCCCACATGACCCCCTTGTTATTTATCATATTTGACGGCGATTCAATATGGCGCCTTTCAAAATGGAGATCATGCACTAAAAGTACTCCTACATATAGATGATCTACCTTGGTTTACAATACTGAAGTCAGATCTATCGAAAGCTTTTTCATTTTTGTGCTAAAAGGGTATTCTTGGACATTGCTTACTGGATTTCAAGATGGCGTCGGCGTAGCAGCTCAACGAAGCATTTGCGCATCGAGTGACTATTACTACGTTAATTAGCAACTAGAACTGAGTCTTGTCACAAGTTTTCATCAAAATGCAATTCTCACGGTTTATGGACCTTCCTCGTAAGTGGAATAGCAAATTTGAGTTGAGTTGAGTTTGAGTTTAACGTGCCGTTCAGCAGCGAGGCTATATGAGACGTTGACTTACTGATTATCGTGAACTTCGAACCTTGAGCTCCCGCCGGGAATCGAACCCAGGTCTGCCGCGCCAAAGGCGTGTACATTAAGCACTCAGTCACGAAGGAACTCTAGAAAAGCAAATTTATTTTATTCATAATAGTATTTCAATAATCTTGCTCATTAATTTTACCTTTTGGAATCTGTTATTTTAAACTGGTGTCTGGCTATTTTTCATAACTTCGCCTAATCACTAAACTGTGCTTAAAAACAATGCCCGTATATTAAGCTTATTTAGTACTGCTTTTAGCATCCAGTTTTCACTCACCTGGCACCCTTCATCAATTTTATCAATTTTATAAAAATATGAAATTATTACGTTTGCATTAATTTTGAAACCAAAAATTATTTTTTATTCGTATCTACTGAAGTTTGACTTCAAACTTCAATTTCCTCGAAAAGCTACCACGCGAAAACATAAAGTAATTTCCCCAGCTTTTAAGGTGTAACACTCACAAAACAATCTATCATTCTATAACATTACAAATACGTTATAAGGAGGTCAAAGAGTAATAGGTTAACCATATATAAAAATAAAAAGAAAAAAGTGTAGTTTATGTCTCTTACAAAAACCGAAACAATAAATTCAATAATTGAAAAATATAGAATTGAAATGCTTTAAAAGAAACGGGAATAAATCCCAAAAGGAAAAACTGTTAAAACTACAATTGTTAAAATAGTAAAGTTAAAAACTTCGAAACATTTAATAACAACGCGAAACATAAAATATTGTTCTCTCAATTTACCTGTTCTCATCTGCTGCACCTTAATATACTTTAAAATAATATTATCCAATGTTCTTGTATTATCCAAGAAATACCTTTAAGCTACATCGTCCATATTGATAATTTTAATAAGATTTTAAAATTTAAATAAGTTTTTCATTCATTTTCGAACCTCTAAAACTAGTAGAAAATACAATCCCCAAAGCTTAAAAACTTTGTTTAGAAATTAATAAAAGTAATAATCTTAATTAAACGAAAAATAGCAGTAACCCTATCATGTATGGTAGAGATGAGTATTTTTTTTAGAAAAAATCTTAATAAGTGTACTAATACATAAAATCTCTTTGTGCTTTGCAATTTGATTTGAGCCAGAGCGTTGATGTGCATTATCTTTTCGTACAATATCCAAATCATTTGTTATTGTAGCTGTAATCACATATCGTGTAGCCAATAATGCTAGAATTATATTTGCATCATATGGCGACGTGTCAATTGGGCTTTGTCATGCGCAAATACCATGTGAGTGAATTTTTAGGAATTCTCCGCTCTATTCCTCCATCTATCTTCATTCCATCATTTTGTTTATTATCATAAGCGATTTCTCTCTTTGCATCGGATTATAAACGTGGGTGGTTTTACTAAAGATACTCACAGCATAATATACTGAAACTTTGAGCGGCGGAGAATAAATGCATAATAAGTTTAGTACATTTCCAAACTTTTAAATTTTTAAATTATGCCACTTGTTAAACATAACACAATGTCATACTACTTTCAAGATATTTAATTGAAATTTCCAACAAAAATAGCACTGCTATTATGCATGCGCTAGACAATTACGTATTCATATTTATCAAGCACATAAAGTTTGACCTTTTACACGAATCGACGAAGTTCCTAGTTATTGAAATGTGTTTTTAATCTAGAATGCTCTTCATCTTTTGAGACATTTTTAAATGCACTTTTTCTGTGTACTGCTCAAGTTGAGCGATATTTTAGCCAGAGCGAATACCTCGTGCGTTATACATTACCATTATATCCTGGAAAATAACTGGTACCCGGGCCAGCAATTGGGGGCCATAAGAAAAAGCTAAGTCCGATTGTAAAATGCTTAAATATGAGAAATTCAAATTTTCGCCTAATATTAAAGTTGCAAAATCTTTCTTCGCCTAAGGAAGACGATGCATGATTTTTGCATTATTTCTATGCCGTAGAACATGGTTGTATTTTGTGTTTTATTATTTCTTAGGAGACATTCACGACTTAAATTATTCTATATAAGTTACAGTTGTATCACTCACACTATAGTGAATGGTTCCCTGCGGTGATTCGCACGGATTTTGTGTTCTAGATGACAATCACGTTGCCTTATCGCGGTTCTATGAACCAAAGCTTATATACTGAAGAAACAATTTACTTTTGTTCTTGAACTAACCTCTTTTGGGAGGGACACAGATTTTCTTAACCTTGGACAATCCTTCTTAGAGCAAGAGGTAAGGAAACAACGGGTGAGATAGAAAAGATTCTACTTCTTTACTGAAAACCTAGTTCTCTGCCAACATAAAGTAAAAAAAATTGTTAAAAACAATTTGACTAGATTTACCAAAGTAAATTTAAAATAAATCAATGTTATCCATGTACAATAATTAGCATTCATTATAGTATTTTTCCTCCTTTCGTCCCGAAAACATTAGGAATGTTTATCAGTGCCTATTACCAGCACTTAAATACTCATCTCTTTGTGTGTGATCTATTTATAGGTTTGTGCACTTCATTGCACACCCTCCCTAACCAAAAATTATGTAACCCTCAGCTTCAATTGGTCAGGATTAAGTTTAGTGCCTTTCGAAAATCACCAGTGACTAAACCCTTTACCTCCAGTAGTTTCTTATGTATGAGTTATAACCATGCATTCCGTAGTCCGGCTTTTCCTTTTGCTTACAAGCAAGGTAAAACTAAGACGGTGTCATTCATTAGCAATCTATTATCTACTGTACTTCAATAGATTTCCTCGACTGAGGGTCTAACCTGGACACTTCTGATTCCTATTATGATACAGTAAAAAGGTGTTGCGCGTCATTACTATGTCGTTGAGACACTGTCTTGGCATAGAGCCTTTCTCTATTGTTATTTCATTAATTTGTTTCAATTCTCATTATTGAAAGTTCTTTTTCTTTTTCAAAATCATTGTTTAAACTATATAGGAATGAATGTCTCATCTAGCCGTAATTCTGGAACTCTAGCTCGATTATGATTTCGGCAACATAAATGTTAATGATTATTGCTCGTGTTTCTTTTAACTTCTCTCATCTGAGGTACTTCTGTTTGATTCTCGGTTGCAGCTATGGACAGGGCATACTCTGAGTCCATTCCGCCTGAAAATTCGTATCGTAACATTCAAATGTGGATCGTTTGATATTGTCATAAAGTTTTTAGTTGGTCAACAGTTTCTATGTAACTTCTAAGTTATTAAAATTACATTTCGAATTAATTAATATTATCAATATTATTAATATTATCAATTAATAATATTACACGATTAATATTATCAATCTTGAAAAGGCATCACACCTGGTTCATATTCAAACATTAGATGATTTTTCTTTCGTTCATTGAACGATCTTCTGTATATTGAGGTAGGTACTGCTAGCTTTCTAAACAAAATGCAGAAATATTTAGTTTCACCCGCGTCAATTTCTCCTGCTCAGTATTCAATAGGGCAATATATCTTCAATTAGATACACCGTTCAGGATCATAGGTCCTGTAACAATTCAAGAGAAACGTCCATTAGTATTCATAAAATGTGAAGTATTCATACAATAAAATTCATGACGTATGATAGTAATAGTGAAACTATTACTTAAACAACAGAAGAGCGATAAATATTAACAAAACGTACAGAGGTTTTTAGTAAATCCGTATTATGTTAGGTTTTCACACGAGAAATCAAATATTGAAGCATTAAATAAAAGTTAGACATTATTGCCATTGAAACGTTGACACTTCATTAAACATAAAATTTGCTCTTATATATTTTTTGTGTGTTTTGTAAAATAGCCTAAACATATGCACATACACTCATTTCATTCATATACATATTCAAATAACAGTAACAAAAGTTCGATAATTAGTGTTAATTACTTGCTCAAAAAGATTCTATTTGAGATGTTAATATATATATATATATATATATATATATATATATATATATATATATATATATATATATATATATATATAGATATAGATATAGATAGATAGATAGATATAGATGTAGAGATATACAGACTAAATGAAAATACTTCACAAAGTAACTAGTACGAATTATCATTAATTACAACATATTTTGTAATATAAATTTCAGTTTTACAAAAGAGACTAAAACAATGAAGATATTGGAGGTGCTACTATGCATTTTCTGTATAGTATTTGCTACGATTCATAGCCAAGTTACTAATGGCCGTAATTTTTATTGACCGTGAAGAATAAACAGTTATCAGTATATTGTAAAAATTATTATTTGGGATTAGTTTGATACATTTCAATTTTCAATATAATTAACGTCGAGAAAATTGCATAGCAAACCTGTACGTGATATATTACTTTCTGTGAATGGAATAAAATTTTGGTAATTTCTTAAAAATTTAATAGAGGCATCTAACATCTAGTGCTAACATCTAGATTTACTGTTCCGTAGTTACTTTGTTGAATAGAAGTACATTCAAATCATACCTCAGAGTTAATGGACCAGTAGATGGAAAGTATATACTTTACTTTACTGTAAATACGTTAGTTGCGGAGAATATATTAAAAATTACAAAAAGGTCCCATAAATTCTGATACACCATCGAAAAATTTTATTAAATATTAACATATATATAAGAAAATTTACAAATAAAATATAAAATCAAATGATTCTCACTGGCATTAAGAAATAAATCTTGAATATGCGAATCTCAAAATTCATTCGATTATAGATAACAGTATAACGTAGATAAAAGAAGTTGTTTGGTAACGTACTTTAACATATAAGGAAAATTAGGTCTTGATTAAAAGTAGTTTTCTTTAATGTGATCTAGTTTCAAGTATTTTGTTTTATATAAACAGCACTACAATACATTTTAGCTTAATGAAATTAGTATTGTTTATTACAAGTTTAGTAATTTTCAACTGGTATCATTATCAACATTTTCAGATGTCTAGGTACCTTTGTTATTCACTTTGTAGCAAAACGAATATTGAATCTCAACAACTTTACAAAGGTTGTCAAGGCCAGAAAACAATACCCTTCATTTAGCATAAAATGTTTGAGTTATGTCGAATAAATGAATTTTCCACAACAATATATAATATTTGATGTCAGCCTATGATATACAATTAACAGCAAACTCTCTACCCTAATATACTATTTGCCATACTATGTAATATTACGTTGAAGTTAGAGGCATATTCAAAACAAGTTATTTTCTCAATATATAAAATATCGTTAGGGTGGTCAATGTGATAGTGTAAGAATAGTATTCAGAAAGTAAATTTAGATATTGTACAAGGAGCAATTTGCATTATTATAGGATGTCTTATTGGTCTGTGCTACAAGAAGTATACAATATTCCGTAATCAAACCATAAAACTTCTTAAGTGAAGCAAATATTCAAGTGAAGTGAACTATTATGTGTGAAAAATATTGGAGTTTCCCCCACCTTGCCCCGCTTTCTTTTGTCGAACCGACAATGTAAGTCTCAGCCGTCTCTCTTGGCTCTGCAATGGCTAATGTTGACGCTGGGGAAAACTCGCATTTCGAGAATGAGATGGGTTTGTGAATTCACCTCCCCTGACCGAGGTAGTCTATACCACTACTCGTTACGCCTGCAGTAATACAATCTCTCTCTTTGGTGACCAAGACCAAAGGAATATCGATATTTGGGGTGTGTTCAGGATTGAAGAACGAAAACAGTAGAACTCATTACCACCGCACCAATTTCCTAAGGTTGCTTAGTGACCTTTAATACTGTAGAATAGTAAGTATTTCCACTCTCAGAACTACAAATAATACTTTGCAAGCTATGATTTATTACAGAAGTTATTAATTAGTTTTATCTATCTTGCGGCTTAACACTAGGTAGCACTCGTTTGCACAATCTTCCTCTTGAGTAAATTTATATGGCAAATCTTCTTTTAACGGACACTTTGATAAAAAAAATCAGCGGTAATATTTTTCCGGCCCCGTACAAGTTCAATCGTATATTGAGAAGGTTGTAAACGGATTCAACAAATGAGGCGAGAATTTAACATGTTACTGTTTCTCAGGTAGCAAATGCCACAGGCATCAGTACGACAATGAAAGAGCGATCTGCTAATAAGATTGGAATTGTAAAATTGTCCTAGAAACGCTTAAAGCTTCAAGCTTAGTTATAGAGTAATAGCGCTACGCTGGAGTCAAGGATTTTGAGAAATACGCTATAGGGCGTTCTTTATTATCTTCCTTAATTCGAGCCACACACCCGCCGAGTCATTCTCTGCAGGCATTCGTGTAGACTATGGCGTCTTGTGCCGAATCAAAGTGTGCAAGAACTGGACATGATGCAAGATTTCAGAGTATCCCACGCCCCTTTCTTGGTTTCTCCTAAGTCAAATTTGGCATTCTTTTTATTCAAAGTAATGAGTTGTTTTACACTTTTTGAGAACCCTTGCACGAAAGATTGATAAAACGAACAATGTCCAATGAAACTTCGAACTTCCCTTACTGTAGCGGGATATGGTATTTTCGATATAGCTTCGATTTTGGTGGGATCTACGTGAATTCCGCGTCGACCTACAATGTTACCAAGCACTCTTGCTTCTTCGTAACCAAAATAATACTTCTTGGGATTGAGTTTCAGTTTGGCCTCTCGAAGTCGAAATAGCATAATTCTCGTCCTCTCTATCAACTCTGGAGAGGAAGGACTAGGTCATATCAAATCATCCAAATAACATATTACGTACTTCCACATTATGCCTCCATAGATAATATTCATCATGCTTTGGAAAAGGGGCTGTGCCATGATAAGGCCGAACGGTAGTCTCAAAAATTCGAACTTTCCAAGGCTGCAGATGAATGCATTGTTCTCTTTTCTTTGATATTACTCATTTCGTAAATCTAAGGTGTTTATGTATTGGGTGCATTTAGAAAGGTTAGCACCTCATCTATACGTGGTACTGGCAATAGTTGTTTTTAATATTTTATTAAAACCACGATAGTCAATACAAATCCTTGAGGAGCCATTCTTTGTTAGGAACTATCACAATTTTATCTGAATAAGGGCTCTGGCTCTCTTTAATGATGTTACCGTCTAAAATTTTCTGTATTTCTTCCGTAACTCTCTTCTTCGGTTTTGGTGTCTTCAAGGGACACTTAAATTTGTCGGTGGCTGGAGTGAGACAAGATTTGTTCCAGCCTACGACATCTCTAAATTCTATAAGTAAGTCTAGTAAATTGTCCCTTTTATCCTGGATTAAGTTCGAGCCAACATTCAGAGCCTGAGCTTGCTCTTCCTTTGTTTGTGGAAATTTTTGAGGCTGTTCAGAGACATCCTCATCTTCCTTTTCTTCTTTACTAGTAAGGCGTATGATCTGTTTAATAACCTGACTATGCCTTTCTGCACCATCAGCTAATAATTCAAACTCGGGAAAAAGTTTCCCAAAATAAAGGTTTTTAGGTAAAGTAAGAGCTAGATCCAAATCACTAAAAATGATCATACAAACTTTTCCATTCTCAATAAAAACTGCTCCTCTAGGAATCAAACAGGAGTACCAATATCGATCTCATTTAGAGGGTATGAATTACCAAACATGCACTTTCCCACTTTGTGCTGTAATTTCTATGTCTCATGAAGCCTTAGTCGGCACGCGGACATTTGCTGGAAGGTACCTTATAGGTAGTTTCAGGGTAGAGATCAAAAATATCATCGTCTAACCCCAAAAATATCTTCGTCTAAGCCACAATGTAACTCTTAGCCTGATCTCGAGCAGAAATCACTATGTCAGATAGGGTTGCCGGAACATTAGTGTTTCCATGCGATATCAAAGGTTTCCTTTTAGTTCCTAACTTTTCCTTATTCAATGTGTCACTTTCAGGGTCATGGGACGCCTGTGAGTTCAAAGACGGCTATACTGAGTACAAGTTTTCAGTGCTAAATTTCGTTTAAAAAAATGATTGCATTTTCTTTTTGTTATTAGTTTTTGTACGAGACCTTTCTGTCTGATTAGCCAACAAGGTTCCACTAGGGCGTGGGTGAGAGCCAATATTGGATTGATGTCTTTCTTCGTTCCTTAAGTCAGACGGAAGGATATGTTCCACCTCAAGAACACTGGAAGATACCTTACTTTTCTTGGTTCGTTTTCGTCTTTCCTATTTGCGTCTTTTAAAGTTAATATCTGAGCCATTAGTAGGTTCCTGGGATGACTGGTCTTCTTGGAACGCACGAACATTCGTGATGGGATTTCCACAGGGGGAGCTGTTGTGTCTTGGTCTTGTTAACTATACTACTAGTGCGATTTGGGGTATTATTTGTAAACAGCTTCGGAGACGGGTCCTTGCTCCTCGGAGGAAGGTTCCGTTTCCTGCAAGTTGGGTTGTTTCTGCAAGGAGGGTTAGGTATCGCTGGCTGTTCTGGTCTATTATCCTGTCTCGACTCAAGTGGTTAAGCGTGCCTGGTGTTAAATCCAAATCTGAACTGATGATGTGTGGCACCCATCGGTATTTTTTGGGACTATGAACCATAAGTCTTCCACGTTATTCCCATCTTTATCTGCTAAAGCCAAGTATTTGGAATGAATTGGTATGCTATATTTGTGTAAAAAGTCCACTCCTAAGATAATATTTAAACTGTGGACCAATTATTGCCGCATCAGTAAACCTTCGCTTGGTTGTCTTTAAATTATCCTTGAAATAACATGCTATTCTCACCATAGCTATGTAATCTGTGGGGTAGGCACATACCCCAGAAGCTTTACGTAACCCTTCAGTCTCTCAGCTAGGGGAAATTTCGGGGGTAAGAGGGTTTTTGACGCTAAAGGTATTTCAGATCCTGGGTCAATTAGGTCTTGCGTCCAACGGTCTCCTATTTTTATCTTGACTGTACTGAGCTGGGCTCGTCCGTGATCAAAGCCATAGGTATTTTGATATGACCTCGTGAAAATTTCACGTCCTCCATCAACTTATAAATAAACGCTAAACTACTCTCATTGGGTTGCTGCTTCCTTGTCTCAAGATAATATTCTAAACTTGCGGTGTACTCAATACTAGGAAAAACTTTGCGAAGTTTCGTCTTCAACTCATCATAACTTAAGGGGTGGTGGTTGCCTATATCTACTAGATAGAACGATAAAGCTCCCGCTTGAGGCAATGAGGGAAATAACTCACTATCTCTGTGTTCGACTATTTGTACATGCTGCCAATTAATTGATACTCTTTTAGAAAATTTTCCAAACATCCAGAAATGAAGGGAATTGCGACATTTGGGAAGATTTTAAATTACTGTGGTTTAGCGCCAATCGTAAAATTTTGGTTGTCACCCTCAGGAGGAGGGGTACTAAATTGCCCTGTTTTTAATGTATCTTCACATTTATGTTTCTCAAAACTATATTGTGTGGGCGGTTCAGTAGCAGGACTATTTTTAATTTCTTGTTCAGATTCAAGTTAATGTTACGCTTAACTTCAGGATCTATTTTAAAAAATGGTAAAGAATTTGGCTCTTCCTTGCCGCAGTTTCTATCTTTACTAGACAATTGTTAAAAAGGTTCATTTTTCATGTCTAACGACCTGTGTAAAGAAGCTGAGATATTGCTCTGGTCCTGAACTAAAGTCGGTATCAATTAAAGTTTTACTTCATAACTCTTTGGTTTGTTCTGGACTAAATTCTGATGTATAAGACCTATCCTTTTCGGTAAACACCGATTTCTCTGTCCACTCTCCATCACTGACTTTTTAATTTTTCTACAGCTGTCGTGGGAGAAACTACACTACTAGGTGGCGAAACAAACATTCTCTGTAACGGAGCTAACAATTTCTCTTGTTGATATTATTTTCATTTTCTTGGTAGCAAGTGATTCGCTATCCTCAATCTGAGAACTAGATTTAGAACTAGCACTAGCTGGATTTTGTATTCTATTGTTATCAAAATTTGTTAGTTTCTTGGTTAGACTTACTTTTGTGGGATGGAGGGTTTGAGGGAACTTCTCTATTATCTATCTCCTCTAAACAGATTACTGACTCATCAATTTCCGCGTATTCAAAAATTCTAATAATATTCCTGTTTATTCTACTTTCGGACCATGAATCGTTGTCTTCTGCTTTTTTCTTGATCCGCTCCAGGTGGTCGGAGTAAGCAAAGGTTAGGACACTGATAATTTTCTTCTCTTCGTCTAACATCCTCTCAACTAGAGCAGGGGCGACGACATCATTTCTTTGACCAGCTACCCCGGAGGGAGTGTCCTGGATCGCTGATCGGGGAGTAGAAACCGGAGGATTGTCCCAATGGTCATAACTGAGTTCTTCAGAATTCTGGGAAGGCATCGATTTGTCCTCCAGGGATGGCGCAGGAGTTTACTCGGAACTATTTTCCTGAGATTGGGCTATTTTTCATTTTGTAGCTACAGTAATTCGAAACCTAGCAACTCATTTTTCAGACTTACCCAAATCTGAATCTGCACTACTAAAATCTCCAATGTTTTTTGCAGGGTAATTCTATTTTTAAACATAACGGAGATAGTTTAAGTAGCTGTTGTCAAATTAACTTTGTGGTCAAGATCTGCGTCAATTCTAATCATTTTACCGAACCTATACTCCGTCTGAACGCTAACATCTTTCTTTTGCAAAACTTCAGTCTGTATTTCCTTATCAAATTTCCCAACTACATTTTCCTCAGGTAATAAACCTTCAAAGGGACTGATGGGTCGGCTTGAAATAGAATATCTAATTTCCCGTCTACGTTGTCATGGTGACGAACCAGTCCTACCTGTACTTTCTTGTGCCGAAATTGTCTCGTCAAAGGTCGGATATGTTCCGTACTGCAGAAGACAATTACGTTTGTAATGAATACCTATTCTGTTCAAATAATGCATCATCCTTAGGTCGAGTCACAGAGAACAATTTATTTTCATTGCTCTTGTAATGAATGAATTCTTGGTTCCATTTGCTTGGTTCCGATATTCGAATAAATTGGTTATTTATTCGTTAAAGTCTGTGGTTCGGGACCTATATTTGCGTAAATTGGCTCTTTAGTTGTTGAGGTCTGTGGTTCGGGACCTATATTAGTAAAAATTAGCTCTTTACACGTTGAGACTTGTGGTTCAGTGTTTATATTAGCATACATGGTTCTGCGGCCTATCTCAGCATAAACTGTTTCATCACTACTACGTGCATATAAAGATTGGAAAGCAGGACTCCGCGTTTCTAATGGAGATTTTGTGTCTGACGGTTCATATTTAATAGGAAAATATAACGATACTGGGCAATCTGTTTCCTTTGATGCAACACTACCTTTATTTTCTGTACTTAAAACTAAATTACTTAATCTATTTTGATAATCAGCTAATTTATTATCGTCTAAGAGTCCTTGGTTCGAGGAGAAACTAGGCATTATACATGATGTCGATCCTATCTCAATAGTTTTTTGAGGGCATTCCTGATCTGCAGCTATTAATTCTGCAATTACTAGCTCGTCCTTTAAATTTAGGTCGTTCACTAGGAATTTAGGATCCAATCCGGGTGGTATTTCGTCAATATTGTTCTAGGTGTTGGTTTTGCTTTACCGCTCGGACCAACACTTGGTATTTCAGTATCATTTGTAGTCGGTATTGGACTAGACGCGGTCAGTGGCGTTAACTCACAGCCACTCGACGGAGAATCAGGAGTTCGCGGGCAGGAGGTCATTGGTTCGAGATATTTAGGCTGACTCCATGTGTCAATATATCTTGGTAGAAGATTCTTTTCCATCGGCCGAATTGAGTGGGAGAATGCCTGTGCATTTTCAATTTATTGCATCCAATACAATAATAATTGTTTCATTGATCCAATAGATGACGGTGCTTGCCCGTGGGTGTATTAGGAAAATGTGATTGTTCTCTTTTATTTTCTGTGCAAAGCTCATTTTTTATTTAAAAACTGTTTTTCTATTCAGTGGTCTTATAAACCAGGACAGTGTGCAATCAACTCATTTCCTTTGATATAGTGGGAATTTAATCACCGAAGTTTACCTCCCTCGGAAATGTTACGTTAATTTTTAATATTATGAGACTTATTATTACTTTAATGTCTTTCCTTTTTACTTTCTTTGAACTTCAATACTCAACTTCCTTTTTTTATATTTTTGCTTAATTTTTTAAAACGCAAACAGAAACTGACTAGATATCTGCTTATTTAAAGGAAATCTTTATTTATTCAATTATGATATATATATTTCTCCTTTTTTTCACGGGTGATTGTGGAAATTCAACCAATGGATTATATACCGGCAAGATGTTTTTTAAGCATTTGCTTGATTAGGAGTTTTAGGCAGTTATTTCCGGGCAGAACGTCGAACTTGCACTCCCGTTATAGGGGGTACTGCTGCACCAGGGGATAAGATACCTCGGACTCCCGAGCTTGTAAGGTAGGGATTTTAGTCAGTTATCTTCGGGCGGACAGCCTGGCTTGCACTCCAGATATAGGAGGTTCCTGCCGCACCAGAGATAAAATGAGTTTTCCCGCATCAAGCCGGGAAACATGCATTTCCTTTACATTGATTAATACATGTTTACATCACGTTTCGTTCACGTACATGATGTTTTTATTCACTCAACGCTTAAGCAACGCCTACTAGTCTAAAAGCACTATAACAGTTCTGTGATTTGGGTAAATCAAAGAAAGGGTCATGCCACTATTACATGCGTGTGGTTTCTTAGAAGAACACACATGTACTTCACAGCTGAATGAACTACTTTTCACCACAATAGTTGAATAATGATATAAAGCATATTATACATATCAATCTACTGACATTATTTGCTAGTTGGATCATTTACTATCAATTTATATCCCAAAATAAGATTAAGCTACTCTGAGAAATTAAGGCAACTTGTAGAAAGTGTAGTAAATATTTTCTCATCAATTCAAACTCTATAGAATCAAGTTTCTACGAAACGGTTTGATTAACAGAGTGATGAAACAGGCAAGCTGTTCCTATTGCCCTCATTCTCCAATAATAAAACGTTAACACTTTGGTGGATAATAAACATGAGCGTTAAATATTTGATGTTTGTTCCAGCTCACAAATTATAAGACGAAAGATGTTTTCAGATCTACTGTTTTCCTAGAGTAATTTACTGTCTTTTAATTGATAAATTTGTAGTGTGAGCTCCAATTTACTAATAACAATTCTATGTGTGCCAGATAAGATGCAAGGGAAAGAAACCTAACCATATTAAACAAATAAATCACCTTACTCGTCAAACTGAACGTTTTAATATACTAACGGCGTCTTTATTAAATACGTACTAATGTGTAGGAAGTTGAAAGAAGAAGGATATATAAGGGTAACTAAGAAAATTCTGTAGCTTTATTAGAGGACTGTGTTCAATTGGCCTTATCTCCGCGAGTTGAATGCAAATGGAGAGAAGGCTAAAGTTAGTTGTTGGTGTGGATATATCCAACACATTACCTGGCTATGTAAGTTCAGTTACACCCTAAACTTGCGTAAAAACATGGTGAATATAGGACTCCCACAGAGCGCAATAAGGGAGTGTATTCTGCACGAGTTCAAATTGGGGTCAACTACCTCTGCACCGGAACGGGAGATATCCTTGACCTTAGTGAGGGTGTAGTAACTACAGTACAGTGCAGCAGTGGTTTAACAAGTTTAAGGATGGTGACGAAACATTCGAAGACGCACCAAGTTGCGCAAGACTAAAATGCAAGAATTGTGACTAGCAGTGGCTAGAAATGTAAGAAACAGGAACTATAATTCAGTGTGAGTTGACAAACTATTCGACAGTACCTCCGTCAATTTCAGAAGCAATACAACTTGGGGTGATGGGTCCGACATGATTTGGCTCATGGACAGAAGGCAACAATGGCGGATACCTTATTTCTATGCTGTCTCTTCTGAGGAGGGAACCATTTCTGGACAAGGCGTTGACATGTGATGAGAAGTGAGTTCTCTACAAAGCTCTACAGCGCAGTCATCATTGGTTAGCATCATATGAACCGGTTCCAAACAGCAGAAACCAGCACTGCACCAGAAGAAATTCCTCTTGTGAGTTTGGTGGTCTGGTCACTAACGTGCATCGGAACTGCTACTACCTGATCACAGCATTAGAGCAAATGTGTACTCTCAGCCGTTGAACCATGTCCTAGAAAAACTCAAAACTCCGGAGGCAGCACTTCTGAATCGTAAAGGGATCCTCCTGTTACAGAAAAACGGTAAGCCGCACGTTGTTAGGATGATACGGGACACCATTCTACGACGTGTATGGAAAACACTATTGCATCCGCCATACTCCCCGGATATTACAGCGTCCGATTATCACCTTTTCCATTACTTGGACAATCCCTTCGAGGATACCAGTTCAAATCCCTAGTAGAGATGCAAAATACACTTGATACCTTCTTCGCTTCACGGCCCACGAAGTTCTACCGCCAATCCATTGCCTTGCAGAACGTTTGTGGAAGTTCGTTAATGCTGATGACGACTAATTTTATTTTCCAAGTACGTCTTAGGTGTAATATCTATGTTCGAGGGTGGTTAGTGAATAAGCGACAGAACTTTTTTGGTTATCTTTATGCAGAAATAGGTATAAATAATGCGAATGTTTTCGGTAAAATAATCCTATATGCCACCGTGTTAATCCAAATTAACAAACTATGTTGAGCGTAATACTTTGATTATCATACCTTAGATGGTGCCCCTCCTGTTTTAGGTGGTTTCCTTTATGCCCTGCCATCTATTATAAATACTCATAATTACGTCTGTTGCGGATTAGTGTTTTTCTAGCCGTTTCTGTTGCGAGCGCGGATACAGCGTGCGTGGATGCATTACTTTGTTTATTTTTGAAGGAAGAGGAGTCGAAATCAGGGAAATTTTTCCATGAAAAATATTTTTCTATAAGGTAAGTGTCTCTTGTTTATTTTAACTGCCTGTAACTTATCATACTAATTTCATTTTGTATTTTATCGTCCGAAATGTGTTTTTGTATTCTGATTAACATCGAGCAACTACGAACCTCTTTTACTAAGAATCAGATTTCTTCGATAGGCCTAATGGAAAGTTTGAAATGTTTGTTTCTTACCTTCTTATCTTTCAATTTTGTTATCTTAGATCTGAAAATTCATTGTCGACTCTTGGAAAGCATTGTTGCGTGCAGTGTACTTTCCAGGTTACCAACTTATGAATGAAAGTAATCCGAAGTTGAACACGAAAAAGTTTACTAAACGTAACGACGTCATTTTTGACATCATTCTCTATTGATTTCGATTTTGTGTTATTTTGAAAATATCTCTCACTCTTTTTCTCTCTTTCCTTTCTGCTACCCTTTTGTATTATTTACTGATTTATTGCTCGATAAGATTTTTGAAGACTCTAAAAGCTTTATATTACTTTTACAGTTGAGCAAGAATATATTTTCGGAAAAGCGACCCGTTCAGCCATACCTAATATTTGATGACAGTGAGGATGAGCAGCTCCAGGCAAGCGATGTGATTTAGAAGGAGTTCTAGATTCAGATAATGAAGAATTGCGTCCTAAATCTGAAACTTGAAATGGATCAGAATATATGTTCAAAACTATTGTACTAGAGTATTTTACTTTGATTTCATTGAAATCGATACTTTCAAATTAGTGAATTGATTGAATCGTTTTTTTTTATTACAGATGAAACAGTACTTACTAATTTCAGTCAGGCTGCAACTGCTACTAGTCGTCAGCCTCGATGGAAAAGAATAATTAGAAATGGTCCACCTTTTCAAGCACCACAATGGAATTCGCGTTTTTCTTCTCCAAATGAAGTCAAATCTCCAATTGTATGTTTTCGAATGTTTCTAGTGCTGATATTCTGCAGTTAATCGTTCGTGAAAGCAATGTATATTCTGACCAGAAGGACTCCAATAAACCTTTGGAACAAACTAAGTTAGAAATATTTATAGGAACCTTAACGTTCATGTTCATTATTGGTATACAAAGAACAAGATTCTATTCGAGTTCTTCCAGTAGAACTCCCCAAGTTGCTGATAACATGTCTTACAGCATTGTGTTTCACTTCAAGGAAAAATTGTTTCCTGTCATTCCATACACAATGTCATTCAATACACTGTATCTATGAGAGATATGTTACTAATTTCAGATTAAGTGTACTGTGTTTCAGCATGCCTTAAAATACATATTGTTTACTAAAACATGTTATGAAAATCTCCACAATACTATATGTGTTAAGAAAGTTTCTAACGTCTAAAAGAAATTCTGTATTGTATATCAATGAAAAATTAAACAAATAAGGTTTATAATTGTGCAATGTTACTTCAAATACACAATCCTCCTGACGTCATATAGTAAATGTGTGAGTCAAAATTTGTTATTAGTTCGTTTGTGATACGCGATTCCACTAAGAAAAACATCTAAATATTTTTTCTTGAAAAAATAAAATAATTGCGCAATATAGGGATAATATCTATTGGGTTGAAGAGAAACAATAATACTTTAAGATATTACATAATACTTGAGAAGACAATGATGAATCAGGTAATTTAAGTGAATTTTTTTGTTCACTTCAGTTTCAGTTTAAATTGCTTTGAGATTTTCAACGCATACGCGCTGACTCCTTGAATATTTACAGGAAGTTACAACTGTAAAGTGCATACATTCATTATGCTTTGTTTATTTTTAAATTGATATTGTATTTAAATTGTGATTAAATAGTTGTTTGATCTTACAATAGTTTTTAAAGACGTAACACTCTATATTGCAAAATCACCACACTAAGGATCACAACTATTTACAGGAACAGCTCTCCGGAACAACAGTGAGGGATATATTCTAATTTGTGCTTACTGGTTCATCCGGCTTCTGCATAAGCATGACATTGTTACTTTTGTAGCAGCTAAATAGCATGCTATTCACAGATTTGTCCTTTATAGTTTCGCAAAATACAAATTTTTTGTTAGTAAAATGCGTCGATACTTCTTCAGTGTCTTGTCCCTATATAACGCAGTGAAAAGAATAAAGAGAGAAAGCTGCTCATGTTTTCAGTTTTATTTATTTGCACCTGTGACTACTGTAGAATACACCTTTTACATACTCCTTAATAACAATAACAAGGAAAGAATATTTTAGTAAAAGACAATTGAAGGAAAAAAATATAGTTTTCCCGATATCACTTATATAGATATTTAAGAATAGACAGATGAAAATTTCAGAGCCAAGTAGACACAACGTTCTCTTCCAGATATATTTTATTTGAGCTGATATTCCTAAATGCATAACAATACATAACACCTTCTGCTGATGTTAAAGATGCAGATATTGGTATCGATTCTGGAAATTGGAAGTTACAAGATTTAAAACTTTCAGAAAATTCATTATGACACATTCAGCTAAATTCGGCCAGAGATGATTTCATGTAATAATACGTTAATTAAACAAATTTACCGTTATTTTTTTCGCTCGGCTAATTTATTTTATTGTGACCTACATTTCAAACGCAATTACTACAATCACCGTTGTTTTATACTAATTCGAGAATTGTTGTACAATTGCTAATCACATCAGTTTGACTCATTAAGCACGAAAACATTGTCCAAATTCTGCGAGAGTTCCAGAATATTTCTAGACACCATCAGAAAATACTAACGAAATTAACGTGAGATTGCAAGGAAAGTATACTAATCTAGACTGAAAAAATATCTAAATAGTGTACATTTGTCGAAGTTACAATTTAAGTGTTTGATTTTCTTCGCGTATGGAGGAATAACAAGATTTACCATTTCTACGTTTACCTGAAGATAATCGTCAACATTTTGTTTTATTTTTATTATGGAGCACAGAAATGATATCCGGCCTTTTGAAACGATTATCTCTTATCTCAGTTTTCGTCAGCATGATCAATTATGAATTTCCGACGGGATCTCATGTGGTTCGGAATCAACGTTAAGCCATAGGTTTACGTCCCATATAGCCTCGTTGCTCAAAGGGCTCGTTACACTCAAAGTCCAATACAACTATTATTAACATTTTTGATAACAATCCTCAAAATATGTACTTTTAAAATCTATTAGGTTATTTAAAAAAGTTACTTAGCGAAATAATTACTTGGTTTTACACTTCCAATCAATCTCTGTGCTTAACGTACAAGGTCATTCCAAATCAAATATATATTGAATATATACCTTTATTAATGTTATACTTATAAATAAAACATTTTACGCTCTTTCTGAATGTGGCAATAGTATTTAGATACAAAAGACATAAACCATTGAAAGAAATAATAGTGTTTTCATTATGTTTATATTATAGATAGTTATACTAACATTTCACGCATTTTTCATTCTAAGTTACAATACTGTTTAGAAAAGATCCGTGAGGAAAGGAGGGAAGACGTAATAGTCACATCATCCCCTGAGTCTCCTCAGAGAGTTCATGTGGAATCAATTTAGGGTATTTTCTCTCAAATCTCATATGTTTAATATGATCATAAAGTCTTTTTTATCCAGTTCAGATTCTACGTAACTTTTAAGTTAGTCTAAATGCATTTGCTATCAAACAATTACAAAGATTATTATTAATAATCATAATATGTGCATGGTTCATTTTCAAACATTAGATCTTCGTCCTCTAACTCCTCGAACCATCTCTATTATATACAAGAGACATTACTTCCTTTCCAAACAAAATACACAAAGATTTAATGTACCTCGCTGCATTCTTCCTGGTATCATACAGTATTCAATGAGAAAAATTAGCTTCATTGACATACAACTTTTAGGAACCTGGATCCTGTAAGAATTCAAGAAGAAAACACAATTGCTGTAATTAAAACGTCAAATATTCATAGAAGAAAATGCAGAATGTGTGATAGTAATGCTGAAATTATTATGTATGCAAAGGAATAGAAACTAGGTTAACAAGAGCAAACATAAGTTTTCAGTAGACTCATATTACGTTAAATTTTTTACATGAGAAATCGAACATCAAAGCATTTCCATAGAAACTAGACGTTATTGTAATTCAGAACCTGAGACTTAAGGTAACCTGACATGTTTTACCATATATATTTCTTGCCGAAATACCAGTAATATGAGTTCGATTTTTAGTGTATAATTGTTTGCTTAAAACGATTCTATTTAGTTTTGTTTATACATTTTATTCTGTAAAAGAAAGAACATCATAAAATAACTCCTACGACTTACCTCTGTTTACAACATATTTTGTTCTATCATTTTCAGATTTACAAAAGAGTGTAAAACAATGAAGATATTGAAGCTGATTCTACTATGGATATTCTGTATAATAATTGCTACTGTTCAGAGCAGTGTTACTTATATCCGTAAGTTTAGATTGACCATGACAAATTAACTCTTATCAAAAGAAACAATTTAAATTATTCTGTTTTGGCTTTAGGTCAGTAATATTAAATTTTCAATATAATTCGCTTGGACAAGACCTACATTGCAATTGTGAATCCTAGATAGAAGTGATTATGATGGAACTCTTCTCTAGAATATAATGTTGGCAATTTCTCATCCATTTAATAGTCTCTTTCACTTTTACAACAATCTGGATTTACTTTTCTGCAGTTTCCTATCTGATAAGGTACAACATGAATTGATCCAAAATATATATTAGGATAATTGATTGAACTGCAGATGGGTTTAATGTGCGTATGGTAAATAGGTTAGTTGCGCTGGCTAAATACGCATTATCCACATTACAAAGAATCCGCAAGTTAGAAAAAAAAACTGAAAGTTTTCGGAACTTCAGATACAGAATCATAACAAATGTATTAACTTTTAAATTCTAAATAAAGATTGCAAATAAAATAGAAAATCTCATGATCCATTCATCCGTTCTGAAACCAATACGAAAATATAAAATTCGTTTTAATTGTGGACAATAATAAAACATAGTTCCAGTTTATGATGAAATAGTTTTATTATCCAGGGAAAATTAGATCTCTGTTAAGAATAGGTCAGGTTTCCCTGATTGTTGCATATTGTGATATTTCTATTTTTTTTTCATAAATGAATACTACATTGTTATTTTGGCTTAATCAATTTACTATTGTTTATTATAATATAATTATGGCAGTTCTCCCCTTGTCATATCAAAAAATTGAAACAGCTAACGCCGTGAAGTTAGGCCACCCAATATACTCCTTCTTAACCCATAACCCTTAAGGGATCCGGGGTTTTGGGGGTATTTTTTAGACTCTCAGTCAAGCAGCTACTGTATCGTCACTATTTATCCCAGGATCATGGTTCATACCTCATTCTCTTCAGAATGAAGCTGCATTTCAAATCATACCACTTGCGTGCGCATATCATATACCAGAGGAGGGAAAATTCATGTCAAAGGGAAAATTTCGGAGGGTATTTTTTTCACACTTTGGGACCCTCTGGAGCGGCCCTGTGTGAACATAGAAATCTCAAAAAATCTGGTAAATACTATTTGGTAAACTAAATGTGTGTGTCAAATTTGAAGTTCTACTTTGAATACTAAGGACGGGAAAAATTATATCAAGAATCCCCACAATGCCCCAAATTACCACAAAAGACTATGATCTCAGGTACAATTTTCGTGAGACTTCCCTAATTACCCTAGGGTTATGTTTTGCCCATCATTCTCTTCAGAATAGAACTACCTTTCAGACGGTATGACTCACTTCTCTGCATCATTTATCTAAGGCGGAAAATAGCGAAGAAAGGGATTTTTTGGTATAAATAATCATTTTTTCAAATTTTGCCCCTCTGTACCCCTTGTTTTAACGCAGAAATCTGAAAAAAATCTGGTAAATACTACTCGGTAAACTGAATGTTTGTGCAGAATTTCAATATTCTACTCGCAAAAATAAGCCCGCCAAAAAAATACTGACAATGTCCCATATTCCCTTATACAGAAGTATATTTTGATAAAAATCCCCTGAGATTTCGTTAATTACCCTAGGGTCATGTTTTGCCCATCATTCTCTCTAGAATAGAACTTCCTTTCAGATGGTACGACTCAAGTTTCTCCATCATGTATCTACGGCGAAAAAATCCCGAAGAAAGGGATTTTTTTTAAATATACCTTTTTCAAATCTTTGCCCCTCTGGATCCCCCCTGTTTTAACGCAGAAATCTGAAAAAATCTGGTAGATACTACTTCGTGGGCTGAATGTTTGTGCAAAATTTCAATTTTCTACGTGAAAAAATAAGCCCGCCAAAAATAATGAACATAAGCTTAAGAAGAGAAAATATATATTTTAAACTTATGACGTCATCATCTCATATTTCTGGCCGCAGGAGGTTATTAAGCCATACGGAAGGTCTTCTACGATACCTCTGGACTTGAAAAACAAAAAAACGGACTAAAAAGCTCAAATAGAAAAGTTATAACGCAATGTACTATGAAACACCCGAATGGTACAAATCGTACCATCGGTCCCTGAAGGGATAATCGTGCCAGGTAAAGAGACCCCTTCTTCCTCCTCCTTTCTTCTCCTCTATACTAAAATTAGCTAACAATATGAGTGCTATTCTTATTGCAAACTACACATGTATTAGTTTCGACAAAATTTAATAACAAAACCGAGACGAAACAATATTCATAGGTTGATGTAGGGAGAAACTGAAACATACACAAACAAATCAAACCAAAGGATGTTTATTACACAGAGATTCATAAATGGGGCACAGAGACAGGAGAGGAGAAAAGAAAAAAAGAAAAAGGAGAAGAGAAAAACTGTGAAAATAAAACGTAGTAAGAAAACAACATAAAATTATAAAGTTCCGTTTCCAGAAACCCAACTGTAATATAAAACTAACGTTTGTTTTTATATTTTTCTTCAGAACTATTCAAATATATAGAGGATGCTTTAGACGCTCATTATGTCACTTTAACACCAAGGAAACTTTTCTAAATTGTTCAGATTGATCAGATTGAACGAGAATATTCTATTTGCTACAAATTATAGGCAATAGTGAACAAGTATTCATTTCGCCCTGCTAGCCACCTGAAAATTATGCGAGTGGTAAACTTTGCATAAAAAAATTGCTACAGTTGACGCCGTTCAGTTAGGCCATCCAATATACACCTCCTTATCCCATAATCAGAAAAATAAACATCGAAAAGTCACGTGTAAATGTGTTTTTATATTAAATAAGTGCAGTCTTGTTCAGCAGTGCGTTTATTTTTCTGTTTTTATTCGCAAGACGTTGATTATGATTGTGTGTCAATCCCATAATCGTGTCAGGTAAAGAGACCCCTTCTCTCTCCTCCTTTCTTCTCCTCTATACTAAAATTAGCTAACAATATGAGTACTCTTCTTATTTCAAACTACACATGTATTAGTTTCAATAAAGTGAAATAACAAAACCGACACGAAACAAGATTCATAGGTTGATGTAGGGAGAAACTGAAACATACAAAATGAAAAATTCAAACCAATGGATGTTTATTACACAGAGATTCATAAATGAGGCACAGAGACAGAAGAGGAGAGAAGAAAAAAGAAAAAGGAGAAGAGAAAAACTGTGAAATTAAAACGTAGTAAGAAAAGAACATAAAAGTATGAAGTTCCGTTTCCAGAAATCAAACAGTAATATTAAAATAACTTTTGTTTTTTATATTTTTCTTCAGAACTATTCCAATATATAGAGGATGCTTTAAACGTTCATTATGTCACTTTCCTAATGGATAGCATACTCAATTTCAAATAGAACTGTATATCTCCGAGACACATCTGGGATAATGTCAAAATTTTAACATACATGCTTTGTTTCCGCGTGGTTTGATTGCAAATACGGTAGTGTTCATTGGACGTACTATTCCAAATACATTATAAAATTCCCAGTAGATAGCGTTGGTCATATCCTATATTTGAGACTACTACTGCAAACTGAACACAACAGAAAAAGAGGAAAAGAAAAAGAAACGAAACGAAAAGAAATGAAAGAAAGAAAGAGTAAATAGAAGAGAGATTCTAAATACCCTATATTAAGAGTCCAAACTGTATGGTAGTTAAAAGTTACAAATGTTGGAAAGGAAAAGTTTGTATTCCTCATAGATGCGTAGAAAATTCAACGTAATTTCAACGTAAAAAAACACATGGAATTATAGGATAAGAAGATATTTCGTGTCGAATTAGTATTAAAAAAATTGTTTTCAAATAACTAGAGTGTTACCATTTTCTAGTCTTTTCCGAAGATTTATCTGTTTTGAATATGCAGCATTGATTTAATTTCTTACGGATGTAACGTAATTTGCACAGATAGAATAAACACGCTGAGATCAAACGGGTCATCTTGTCAGTCGGAGAATGCTGGCTAGGTTATAGACCACCACTGGGTCGATGTTTCAAATCCGTAGTGACTCGGTATTACGACTAAGACTCGGTAACCCATTGGATAAGAAAGAGATTTTACTTATTTCATTGCATTTAAATGGTATTTCGGTCAGAGATGACCAGGACTGTCGATGTTATCCCACGGAGCACGAAGAACACGACGCCGAAGTTAACAGTTAATTAGATTCTCCACACAATGTATATCGTATTGCTCAGTTTTGACTTTGGAACATGAGGTGCGTTTGTGTATGAGAAGGAGAGAGGGGGAGAAGTGAAAGATGCAAAAACAGTATAGGGAAACGTCAAGACAGAGAGAGAGATAGAGTACGAATATAAATATGAAACATACTTATCATTACAATGTATGATATAGAATGCACACACTGTTTTTTTGAATTTTCGCCAGTTATGCCTTGTAAGTTCTGCATCAGAAGATAAATGCCTGCAGCTGTTATTGTATGCGAAAAAATCATACTATCTCACGCGGAATCGAACCTAGATTTTCCATTTCGAAGTCTGGCACGTTACCAGTACACCAATGATTGCTTTAGCCAAACTTTGCTTAAAATGGTGTAGTGTTTCTTTCTGAGAACGATAACAGGAAAAGTGAATACTGCAGATCAATGATGTCTTTGGAATGTCCTGGTAATTTTCTTGCCCTTTTCCAATCAGCATTTGTAAATTGACTCAATCATGATACAGGTGTTTGCTTCCACATTCTTATGTATCGCTTATTCAGTATGGTAAGTAGATTCTTCACAGTCACTTTGTAAAAAGTTTAACTCTGGCGTGAACAGGATTTGAACCTACGTTCGATAGGTCCATTATTCATAAGAGCATTAGGTTACCCCTACACTATCATGCCATTTGAAATTACATGCAAAATATTACGTAATTTAGCCCTGATCTTTGGAACGAACCGGCTTCGTTCTGTAACGTTATTTGCACCAATATACACATCGAAATTGATTTATTCGACTTCCCTGAGAAAAATTAGTCTCCGCTGATAAATGAAAAACATACAATCGATAAAATATAAAGAAATAAAATATATTATGCAGTAATTTCTCCATGCAAGTTCAAAAGGACGCAAATAACAATAATAATAATAATAATAATAATAATAATAATAATAATAATAATAATAATAATAATAATAATAATAATCTATAATTATTATATTATTGAAAGTTACTAAGTTTGTGACTCCTAATCTCTTGAACGACTCGACCGATCTCGATCAAATTTTGAACATTGATAAGGTTCAGACCTGGGAAGTTTTTTTTTATCATTTCATTTTAACCGTAAAATAAGGGTTAGAAGGAGGGGAGGGTGTTGATATATAAAAATAAATGAAAAGTAATACCGGTAATTCTTGAACCACCAGACCGACCTCTATCAAACTTTCAACATAGATAACGTTTGGATCTGGGACGACATTTATCATTGCAGATTGCTAGTGGAACGTAGGGCCGGAGAGAGGGAGATATATATATGTAGAAAATGAAAATAAAAATGACTGTCTTTGTGACTTCATCACTCTTGAACCACCAGACCGATCACGATTAAATTTTCAACTTAATGAAGTTCGATCCTAAGATGATATTTGTTTATTTACTTTGACGATATAACTTAGGGTTTGAGAGGAAGGAAGAGTTAAAAAGAATAAATAAAACTTGATTACTCGTGAAACAAAAGATCAATAAAGATCACATTTTTAACATAGGTGATGTTCGATCCCGAGATGGTTTTTAACATTTCACTTTCACGGGAGAACTTCGAGAGGGGATTGGGAGAGATAGATATATAAAACTAAATACAACTTAATGACTCTTGAACCACCATACCAATCTTGATCAAATTTTCAACCTAGATGAAGTTCGAACCTCAGATGGTTTCTGTCATATCACTTTGACGCTGTAACGTAAGAGGTGAGAAGGGGAGTGACATTTAAAAAAGCGAAAAATTACTGGTATTAGTAGCGAATCTATAATTTTTGGAGTCGCTGAGATTAACATTGACACATCTGATGCTGTTTAAATCCAAATCCAGCTCCTCAAGTTGGAGGCTCGGCAAAGATATAAAAATTATCAAAATAACCAATATCAGCGTCGAATTCATAGTTTTCCGGGTCACTAAGATCAACGATGACACTGCAGATGCCGTGCCCCACAATGTAAGGTGGAGAGGGAATTTACGAACACCATCGAAAATGACCGATACGCAACAGCGATTTAGTAATCCTAAACAGTGACTGAATAACGAAACATATTACTATTTTCCTCAATATAACCCAACGAAGGGGATAATAGATGTTAATAATAATAATAATAATAATAATAATAATAATTTTAATAATAGTACTTGACAGCTGTAATGTGAATGAAAACATTTATTGATATTATTATTATTATGATTACTACTATTATTCACTTACTTTTGAACTTGCACGACGAAATTACTGCAAAATAAGTTTTATTTCTCTAATGTTTCCTGGATTGAATTTGTTTCCTTTATTATAATGGTCACTAATTTTTCTCTAGGCCATCGAATAAGTCAAATTTGCTGTGTACTTTCGTTCGTTCCAAATATCAGGGCTAAAGTAAGTAATGTTTGACTTGTAATTTCAGATGACATGATAGTGTAGGAGTAACGTAATGGCATTAGAAATAATACAGCTATTGAACGTGGGTTCAAATCCTGTTTACGCCAAAGTTAAATTTTCACAAAGTGATTGTAAACAATCGACTTATTATACTGGACAATTAATACATAAGAATGTGGAAGCAAACACCTGTATCATGATTGAGTCAATTTACAAATGCTGGTTGGAAAAGGGCAAGAAAATTACCAGGACATTCCAAAGACATCATTGATCTGCAGTATTCACTTTTCCTGTTATCGTTCTCAGAAAGAAACACTACACCACTTGTTAAACAAAGTTTGGCTAAAGCAATCATTGGTGTACTGGTAACGTGCCAGACTTCGAAATGGAAAATCTAGGTTCGATTCCGCGTGAGATAGTATGATTTTTTCGCATACAATAACAGCTGCAGGCATTTATCTTCTGATGCAGAACTTACAAGGCATAACTGGCGAAAATTCAAAAAAACAGTGTGTGCATTCTATATCATACATTGTAATGATAAGTATGTTTCATATTTATATTCGTACTCTATCTCTCTCTCTGTCTTGACGTTTCCCTATACTGTTTTTGCATCTTTCACTTCTCCCCCTCTCTCCTTCTCATACACAAACGCACCTCATGTTCCAAAGTCAAAACTGAGCAATACGATATACATTGTGTGGAGAATCTAATTAACTGTTAACTTCGGCGTCGTGTTCTTCGTGCTCCGTGGGATAACATCGACAGTCCTGGTCATCTCTGACCGAAATACCGTTTAAATGCAATGAAATAAGTAAAATATCTTTCTTAACCAATGGGTTACCGAGTCTCAGTCGTAATACCGGGTCACTACGGATTTGAAACATCGACCCAGTGGTGGCCTATAACCTAGCCAACATTCTCCGACTGACAAGATGACCCGTTTGATCTCAGCGTGTTTATTCTATCTGTGCAAATTACGTTATATCCGTAAGAAATTAAATCAATGCTGCATATTCAAAACAGATAAATCTTTGGAAAAGACTAGAAAATGGTAACACTCTAGTTATTTGAAAACAATTTTTTAATACTAATTCGACACAAAATATCTTCTCATCCTATAATTCCATGTGTTTTTTTACGTTGAAATTACGTTGAATTTTCTACGCATCTATGAGGAATACAAACTTTTCCTTTCCAACATTTGTAACTTTTAACTACCATACAGTTTGGACTCTTAATATAGGGTATTTAGAATCTCTCTTCTATTTACTCTTTCTTTCTTTCATTTCTTTTCGTTTCGTTTCTTTTTCTTTTCCTCTTTTTCTGTTTTGTTCAGTTTGCAGTAGTAGTCTCAAATATAGGATATGACCAACGCTATCTACTGGGAATTTTATAATGTATTTGGAATAGTACGTCCAATGAACACTACCGTATTTGCAATCAAACCACGCGGAAACAAAGCATGTATGTTAAAATTTTGACATTATCCCAGATGTGTCTCGGAGATATACAGTTCTATTTGAAATTGAGTATGCTATCCATTAGGAAAGTGACATAATGAACGTTTAAAGTATCCTCTATATATTGGAATAGTTCTGAAGAAAAATATAAAAAACAAAAGTTATTTTAATATTACTGTTTGATTTCTGGAAACGGAACTTCATACTTTTATGTTCTTTTCTTACTACGTTTTAATTTCACAGTTTTTCTCTTCTCCTTTTTCTTTTTTCTTCTCTCCTCTTCTGTCTCTGTGCCTCATTTATGAATCTCTGTGTAATAAACATCCATTGGTTTGAATTTTTCATTTTGTATGTTTCAGTTTCTCCCTACATCAACCTATGAATCTTGTTTCGTGTCGGTTTTGTTATTTCACTTTATTGAAACTAATACATGTGTAGTTTGAAATAAGAAGAGTACTCATATTGTTAGCTAATTTTAGTATAGAGGAGAAGAAAGGAGGAGAGAGAAACGTCAAACCGTACTTCCACATTTCTGTTATAATGTAGCTGTGCAGTGATTTAGAAATAATCTTCCAGACACAACCTTGAATACCAATTTATACAAATAATCTGTAGCGGATTTAGAAAATTACTTTAGGAGGGGTTTCTCTGATTGTCTCGTTTTCTAAAAAGTCCTAATTTTATTTGGGAGGTGCTTGAAGTTTTTGAGTACAGGCATAACTAATATTTCGTTTCATTTATATGTTTAGCAATAATCTTCCCGATCATTTTATACTGAGAATCAGTGGCGGATTTAGAAAAATATTTTGGGAAGGGTTTCTCTTACTAATTTTTAGTTTTACCAAACATTCATAATTTTTATTTGACGGGAGCTTAAAGTTTATGAGTAAAGGCATAACTAATAAATATTTCGTTCGTTGCAGACATTCCGTAACTTTGGGAACAGGCTTCAGTTGAAAAGACCGCCCCCCTAACCTTCGTAAAACTGTCACTGCTGGTAATTAGTAATAATAACGATTTAAAAACAATAAAAAAGGAAGCCGGCCAACTCACAGTACAATCACTATTTCTACATTCACAAATGGAATGAAGAAAAGCTTTGTCCGAATGGTCGAATGCTGGGTTGAATCCCGGACTTCCCAATAGAAGCGCAAAAGCTAACCACTCAGTCATGTTTGTTGTGCAGTTGTATTTAGCTTAACTTAAATATATTCCGTAGTCCTTTTTTTGAGGGGGGGGGAGTTCCTTAATGATATGTTGAATCCCTCTTGTTAAAAATTAAGAAAACTTGAGGATTGGGTAAACCGTGATGGTGGTTATAGGGGAAGTGCGCACAGTACCGGACACATAAGGTTTTTTCGAATCCACGAGATAAGTAAGAGGTACATCATGAAAGTAATGCAATCATATTAAAGTTGGACAGGTATTATAAGAGCTGACATAAAAGAAATTACAAAATGGATAGCATATATTTTTAAAATGAAAATGAAAATCAGGTTCAAATTCACACACAGACACACAAATGTTACCCAGTACCGGACACAACATAAAATACATTTGTTTCCTTTTATGTGCAATGGATAGAATGATATACAGTATGAACGTAAAAAGTGTCTGAAGACAATTCTATAAGTAAATAAAACACATCTCGTATTATCGTTGCAGAAACAATAATAATACAAGCAAAGAAATGTCAAGCCGATATCCCAGTACTGAACAAGGAGTGTGAAAATGTGAATATTAGTCTTACCTCACCTGAACATAAACAAGCACTAAAAAAATGCACCGATCACATATGTAATAATCAAGATTCTCTTGACTTGTGCATGCAACATGAGCCCATTTGTGACACAAAATACACTGCACCCACTCTTCGTCGGCTTCACGCGAACAACAAACATTTCAAGATATTTCCGGAAACCTACAGCTGTCATCCATCCACTTTCTTCAGCAATGAAAACACTATTCGTTGGCGCATCTTTCTTCAGTTCCTCAGATATCCTTTTCCGCGGAAAGACAAACAACGGGGGCAGAAACTGATCACCAGTTCCATTAATCGTGAGTAGTACTGTGATGTTTCTGCCTCTTTCTCCTGAAGTAATTTTTCCGACCTGTTTCTTTCCTTTCTGCAACAAAACTTTAGTTGCATTATCGTGAACCATCGACACTCCAGTCTCACCATCGTTAAATATAATAGAAGGTTTAAAGTTGTACTTTACATGTAACTCTTCATATTTGTCAAAGAATAAATCAACGTGCTTTTTACTAAACCCCAGAGCTCTCTGCATGCTCGTCGACTGAGAAATACGCAACAACAGTTCAGGATTACGTTTCATGAAACTAGTAGAAGTTCTGTCCCACACATTTTTGTCTTTATTAAACTGATGATTAATTTTGAGGTGCTCTGCTAAATCGAAAACAAATTTCGAAAACTCCTTTTTGTTCATTGGCAGCAATTGGTTGTTCATGTCCTTTAGATGATTAACAAGCTGCGAACCCATTTCTTCTGAAAAAGTTGTATCAAAACGGCCCGTTTGAGGAGTCATTTCTATTGTATTTCCAATTTTCAAGTCTTTCACTCTATCCCCTGAAGTGCTCTTAGGTACCAGAAAGTTACGTGCTGCTACCCTCAAACTCATTTGCCCTTCCATGACTGCTTGCGTTGTCTTCTTTATATCCTCTTCCACCCACTTTCCCTTTTCTTGTTTGCCATCTTACCTGGAAAAAACAAGTACGAGAGAGGCTACTATTATAAAGTTTCCGTAAGGATGACATTGTGTCCTTGTCCGATACTGGGAACATACATACTGTCCGGTACTGGGAAATTAACACGTTAGCATATAATGTCGGATCACGTAGTAACACTTTCCGTAATTCAATATTTATTATCATACTTGGGTACATTATACAATAAGAGAAGTCATATATGTAACAAAATGTTCACGTACTTACCCGTACAGTCGACACAATAGACAAAACTTAACACACAGCACCAACATACACAGCAATTCAACTACATACGCCAATATTTCGCTCCACACGGGCGTGACACAAATCACAACTTGCTCACCTACACCTTGGACTTACACAATGGTGATGATAACCAGCAAACGTCTGTCATCTATTAGATACGGACTCTACTACTACTGTCCGGTACTGGGTAACGTCCGGTACTGTGCGCACTTCCCCTATAAAACTTAACTGTAGAATTTCCAGAATATACAGAACCAAACGCTCTAGATGTGCAGCCTAATATTTCTCTTATGTTTTATTTTAATTTTATTTTGTTTCAAAAAGAGGGTATGGAATATTTTGAAGTAAAAATACTACATACAATTTTGCTAGTTATTTATGTATTTTTTAAAAAGAAGTGTTAACTTTTAGGGTTGGCTGGTTTACACCACCTTTTCTTTAATAACTGGTTCAAACAAAATATAAATAAATAAATAAATAAATAAATAAATAAATAAATAAATAAATAAAATAAATAAATAAGTAAAATAAAAAGAACGAAAAATGCGAATCGTGTGAACTTCATGGTGACGTTTCCACATATCAAACCACCTGCATTAGTTTTATTTCCCTTTCACCTTTTAATCAAGGTGTCCCATGTTCAATTCTCGGTCGAACCACAACCCTTCTTTCATGCGTAAACCAAGTAGCAGTTCGGATGTCACTTTAAGCGAAAGTCTTCTCCTTGATAACCTCGGTATTACGTAAGGATGTTAAGCCTAAACATACGAAACGAAACCAAATTCTATATTTCTGCATGCCTAAATGCTTGTTGTTTTATAAAGAAGCCAAGATTGCTTAAATATATTGATAGAAATTGGCAAAATTTATCGATTGCCTACGTAATTTCCAACATTAGCTTGGATTGGACTTTCAATGATATCTTCGTACTAAATTTGTAATTTAATACCTCAGTTTTAGCGTACTGATTATGATACGTTGACCTTTAAATTTTACATGCAAAGCAATAACAGGATTTTCCCGTTATTGTTTTACATTTCAAGTAATGAAAGAGATTTTCCCGATGGCTAGGGCGGGAGCTTCTCAATTTAAGACATTTACTGACCGGACTCCTTTAAGCTTATGGGGCTTCTTCCAGCATAACCCCGCTGTTGCATAACAACACCAAAGCAAAACAAATTTATTTTTGTGAATGTGTAATATAAACACATAAAGCAAAATATCTAAATAAAAAAAACCTGGTTTAAACCAATAAAAGCCTGCTTTAAACCAAAAAAGCCTGGTTTAAACATCCCCCCCAAAAACGGGTTTTTGGCATTTTCAAAAACAACCATAGTTCTTGCCAATTCTGCTTACTTTTCCATATAGAAAGTTAAAACCTTCTTATTATATACATTGGTTAATCCTTTGGAATTCATAACGTGAATATGTTGAAGTAAAATTGTTTGAAATATAGTTTCGAAATTCATGGTTTATTTTCGAGGTTTTATATTATTATCAGCATCAACCACTAATTAAATGACTTTTTGTGTTATAGAGAAGCAAAACAAGGTCTGTTTTATCAATTTAAAGCAGAATTTTGAAAAAAGCCGAAAATTTCCCAAGCAACGGAGTTTTTTTTTTCAAAAATGCCGGTTTTTTTCCGAGCCCTTGCATCTCTAGTCTTTTTACCTGACACGATTATGGGATAAGGAGGTGTATATCGGGTGGCCTAACTGCAGGCGTCAACTGTCGCAATTTTTTTATGCAAAGTGTACCCCTCGCATCATTTTCAGGTGGCTAGCAGGTCGAAATGAATACTTTTTCACTATTGCCTATAGTTTGTAGCAAATAGAATATTCTCGTTCAATCTGATCAATCTGGACAATTTAAAAAAGGTTTCTTGTTGTTAAAGGACATAATATATTACTCAACTTTTAGTTAAGGTCATTCAGGTATGTGAATTTAATTCATTTTGAATAATAATCTATGTTATCTTTTAGTATACATTTAATTACAAAGTCTCTAGTGTAATATATTAATTTGTACATCATTATATGTTTCGCTGAATTATGAAGCATATTAAAGGCAATATTATATTTTTTCTATATACAAAATTTTCTATTTTTACAAGAAAATCATAGTGAATATGTAACTATAGTATTCAGTAAGTTATGGGAAATTTTACGAGAAATAATTCACATCACTGTCGTGAGATTTATTGCTTTGTGACACAACAGTTGGGAACACACACAATATAACATTGCATTATCACATTATAAAAATTTTGTCAAGAAATGTAATATTGAAGTGAAATGTACTATTATGTATAAACATATTGGAATATTCTCCTCTCTTCTGTGAAGCTGACATTGTAAGGCTCATACTGTTCTCCTGACTCTAGAATGGCCAATCGAAAAAACACATTTGAAGAGTGAAACGGGTTTGTAATATCGTGTTCCTTGTCAAAGGTAGTTACGCCACTACCCGTTACACTTCCACGGTTGATACACACCTCTATAGTGTACAAATTGAGAAGGTAATCATTTTTTGGGGCGCGTTAGGCAAAATTTGTGCCAACGAAGTCTGCAGCACCCATATCTACCATTACTATTCTTTAAGATGTTTAGTAACCTTTAAGAATCTAAAATAGTAAGTAAGCACTCAGATATATAAGTACCCGTTTTCAAGCTTAGAAAGTGTATTCTAGACTATTGTTCTACATTAAGACTATAGAAATAGCAGGGAGTATTACTAAAAGCTTTGGATGATTCGATGTCCATATCGAGTAAATACTCGAGTACACAAGTTCTGCCAACTACAAGATTAACTTATATTGCAATATTAAGTTCATAATATGACGTTTACTAATGTACAAAAATTCGATTAGCATTTCTTATATTTTTTCTCCTTACTACCTCATGCTGACTCAGGATTGAGGGGAAAATAATGAACAGTATGGATGAAGATTTAACTAAGTATTTCTAGTTTTTTCTGAAATCAATTAATAAGTAAGAGATGAGATGGTACATCCCTATATTAATGCCCGGCGTTCTACGCTCTTCTACATATTTTCCAACAAACAGAAATGAAATTCAATTTACATTATACACTTAACTTCTTCCATTTGCAAAGTGGACAGGATAGAACAAAAATGTGACTTTCAGCGCAAAAGGAACTGGAAGTGACTTCCACAACCCATTTACTAGCTCTTAAATACTAACAATTGAGACGCGATTGTTCCTCATCTCATGAGCAGCAGGAATTTGGGTAGACAGAAATTTTTATTTTCTGGATATTAGATAAAACTATATGTGGGGCTGAGAAGTAAAATAGTATAAGTTGTAAAAAAATAATTTCACAGAAATAATTACACAGATTTCTAACCAGAAAATTGTCTAGCTGGTAGTACTTTAACTTACAATTAATTTCAAACAAATCTTTTTTCCTTCTTTTCTCTAAAATATTAAACCATCTCACACAAATTGCCATACAAACAGATTAGGAGTTCTTATTGATTCCACTAGTTAACAAATTTAAACTTTTTGTTTGTTATATGAAAAAAATCACCTGATCTTAAAGGAACATTTTGCGCTGAATTCGAATATGCACTCGGTTTCTCTCCATCACGTACAGTTTTCCCGTAACAGAGGGATTTTCGGGAAATTCCCTCAAAAATTTCCCTTTTTCAGATATTTTATTCCCCTAGCTCCTGCCCCTTACATATAGTAACATAGAAATTATACCTAAGTATACCTTGATTTATATTTAATAAACCCTAAAAGTTTCGTAAAAATCGCTTTGTTCTTTCTAGAGAAATAAATATATTTGTATGTATACTGTGTGCACTTTTTATTGCACCTGATACTAATGCTTTCAGATCTCCTGAGTTGGGGTAAAAACGATTTGCTTTATTACTACAAACACAGACATAAAAATGAATATTTACAATGGTCAACAACACACTTGTATTGCTCTCTGTAAATTAGAAACGTGTATAAAAATAGAATGTACTTCCAACGTATATTTTTTTAAACGTACAGTATATGTATATCTTAATACATATATATACACAATTCTGCAAGTTTTTTCGTTTTGTCCTGACCTAGTCCGTGATTTGCACCTGACAAAACAAGAGGCGGAACTTCTGGGATCAAGGCTCCAGCAGTGGAACTTATTGGATGCAGAAACGAACATATCAGTGTACAGGAAAAGGCATGTTCAATTTTCAAGCTATTTCTCAATGCAAGATAATGTGTGCGTATGTACGGATATAAATGGGTTGATGGCGGAGCTAGGAATTCCTTACGTTCCAGAAGAATGGAGGTTATTTATCGACGCGTCAAAGGTCAGCCTTAAAGCTGTCCTTTTACATAATGGAAAGAAAAAACCTTCTATACCACTTGCGCACTGAGTGAAGATTAAGGAATCCTATGACACCATGTCAACTTTGCTAAATCTTATAAATTACAAGGACCATTGTTGGCAAATATGTTGTGATCTCAAGGTAGTTGGTATTTTATTAGGACTGCAGTGCGGTTACACGAAGTACCAATGTTTTTTATGTTTATGGGGTAGCCGAGCTGATGACAAACATTATGAAGTGAAGGAATGGGAGCCTAGAGTGAATTACGTACCTGGAGAATGCAACGTCAGATACGCTAATTTGGTAGATCCTAATAAGATATTACTATCGCCACTTCATATCAAGTTAGGACTTATGAAAAACTTTGTCAAAGCCATGGACACATCTGGTGAAGGTTTCAAGTATTTGCGAGATAAGTTCCCTAACCTGAGTGATGCTAAGATTTCAGCGGGAGTGTTTATTGGTCCCCAAATTAGGAAATTAATGCTTGATGATAGCTTTGACAGCAAGTTAAACAGTGCTGAGCTAGCTGCCTGGACAGCATTTAAGTGTGTTGTGCGCAACTTTCTGGGCAATAACAAAGCTGAGAGTTACACAGAAATCGTACAGGACATGATACAGAAATACAAAGAGTTGGGTTGTAGGATGTCTTTAAAAATCCACTTTTTGCACTCCCACCTCAGCTTCTTTCCTGCTAACCTAGGTGCTCTCAGCGACGAACAGGGGGAAATATTCCACCAAGATATAATGGCAATGGAGAAAAGGTACCAGGGACGATGGGATCCTTCAATGATGGGGAACTATTGTTGGGGTCTTGTTAGAGAATGCAACATTTCTTACAAAAGAAGGAAGTAGTGTACGTTTTTGTAACCCAATGGAAGTTTCATATATTGTGATAGTTTTGATTGTCTTTTCATGACCTTTTGGTACATTTGTATTATTGTTTATTGTAAATTGTCACACTTGTAAATTATATTGTATTATATTTTATATATGTGTTTGTGGTAATAAAGCAAAACGTTTTACCTCAACTTAAGAGATCTGAAAGCATTACTATAAGGTGCAATAAACAGTACACACAGTATACATACAAACATATTTATTTCTCTAGAAAGAATAAAGCGATTATTACGAAACTTGGAGGGTTTGTTAAATATGAATCAAAGTATACTTAGGTATAATTTCTATGTTAGTATATGCAAGGGGACAAGATCTTGGGGTGTAAAATAAACGAAAAGGGAAATCTTTGAGGGATTTTCCCGAAAATCCCTCTGTTACGTGAAAATCGTACGTGATGGAGAGAAACCGAGTGCATATTCGAATTCAGCGCAAAAAGTTCCTTTAAGAACAGGTATTTCCTTTTATGTAACAAAACCTTTGTTAACTAGTGAGGGTGAAAAGCTGGAAAAACGATAAAGATAATGAATGAAACAATTTTATTCTGGAAGTTATTTTTAAGAAAAGGTAACCATTTTTTTACAAGACTGAAATAATTAATAGTGTTTAGAAAAAGGATGACTAAAGTCTTGTCTTCATGAATATCCGACCTTTTAACTTCCATCTTCATACAAGAAGAATAATTACGGTATATTCGAAATGATGCGGATAACCTCTGATATCTGTATTCGCGCAGGTCTGTACCTGTAGTAATATTGGACTCAATTTCTAGTTAATTATTTAGCTGTGAAGTAGAAATGATCAAGAACGAAAAAGTTTCACTGTGCAGCACTGTCTCGCTGGCTGTCTATATGAACGGCGTTTGCATCCTTCCTGAGTGTCCTCCCATCTTCGTGAATTGATAAAAGTATGCGTGTCTTTCGCATACGGGAGACGTATGCACCCAAAGCAAAAACATGTATTTTTTGTTTTCGTTTCACCTTTCTTCTTGTTCCTTACCACCCTTTTTGCTCATTTCCAAACACATTGTGACAATGTTGTACACGTGATTGGGCAATTTCCTGATGTTCTGCTTTCTTCGCATGGAAGTGTTCCACCTCATTGCCTTGCGTCGGCTATTGTAGTATTTCGTACATTTAGCCTTTTCCGATATCTCCTAAATTCTAAATCCTACATAATCTCATTTTACCCCATTTTTATGCCAGTATTTGATCATTTCTACCCGCTTTTTGGCCGACATAAAAAATACGAGTCGCTTCTTTTTCGATGTTTTCTATGTCTGTAAAATCATATCCAAAGGGTCTTTCCTAAAATAATGAAATCGGCCCTTGATCCAAATTGGGTCGCTATTGAGCCAAAAGATTAACTTTGATTTAAAACTACTTCAAAAATAAATTTGACCCTCTACCCCTTCCTCTTAACGAATTATCGTATCATACATACTTGAAATTGAGCATTTTTAAATTTTCGTGTGGGTGGTGAAACATTTTTTCAAGTTTCACAGATTTTACCTATATATACTATTTAGGTGTAAATGTACATTATTTTTCAAAACTATCGATGCGCATTTTCTTTATCTTTTTGCTTGTTGAAAATTTTTAAAAAAAGTGGAAAAAATTGGGGGGACACATCGCTAATTTTTTGGTTAACAAAATTGTTATACCCTTTGGTACAACATATACTTTTTTCGGGATTTGAAACATAAATCAAATTACAATGACGTTTAATTTTTCTTTTAGTTCCGTCCTGCTATGAGGGATTCTGCGATGACAATCCAATAGGTACGAGGTGTCGTAATGATAGTGATGTTTATCTTCGTTGCTATTGCCCCACATTTAAACAGCTCTTCAAAGGTGGCTTGTTCTGCGTTCCGCCGTTGAATTAAGGGAAACAAGAAATTGAGAAAGCATATTGACGGACATAATCATCCTTATAAAATAACAAAAGAGTGGAGATTGTACTATTTTATTAATAAATTTAAAAAGTATGACAACTGTTGTGATATTTTGATTTAATTAGATATATATCGATCATAAATATGTAATGTAAGTAACTTTTCTGTGACATGACCCATTTGAATCCAGACGCAAACATGGGAGTACCGTAGGAATGATACTGGATTTGATATTTGAAAAATGCAATTTTGCATAACGTAGATGTGACTTTATGTATGTGGTGAAGGACTGCTAGCTTCACAAGTTTTCACGTACGAAATAATGCTTGTGGAAATGTATTTTCCAACAATTTTAGACAGCTCTAGCCCTGAAACAATACACTTTCCCCACGAGTTCCTATGCATTTTAATTTTAGATCTTTAATATGTTTTGCACCTAATAAATTTAAAGTGAATTTAAATACTTGTAAGACGATAAATGTCATTCAGACTATTTTCGTACTTATCGTTTTCTTCTAACGTTTTCTGTATTTTTTTTTCAATTCCGTATGGTGTTCTTACTGAAGTATATTTAATGTATTGTTTCGTGGTATTCTTTTGTTATTTTATTGCATTTCCTTAGAATTTCTTAGAATTTCCCCTAATTACTTTAGTTATGATAATTTGAAGTCTATTTTACTATTATTTTCCATTACCAGTTTCCTAATATTCTAGTAATCCTTTCGCAAATAGCAGGAAAAAGTGTGCAACCATAATTTCTAACTCATGTAGTGGTACATCTGATGCTTCACTATAACCACTGACATAATTACTTCGCACTTTCTTATCTGTAGGAGGATTGAAATAAAGTGAATAAATGCTTCATATAATACTTCTTCGATTTTAATATAACGTCGAAGTGCGTGTAATTAATTTAAGTTATAAACTTGATAGTAAGACTATTCATGGTTTTGGATTGATTGTTTTAACAAAAGAGACACTGACCAAAGCTTAAAACTTTACTTTATTTTAAATTATAATTTGTAACTGTTTCGCATATCTAACATATCCTTCTTCAGACACGATCGAAATTAATGAAAATACAGACATATATATAAATGTTGTTATAACAGAGTTTAAATTCTTTAACCGTCATATATATAATTTAAAATAAAGTAAAGTTTTAAGCTTTGGCCAGTGTCTCTTTTGTTATAAACTTGCCAAACTTATTAAATTATAATAACATTGCGAGTATTTTTATTTCAATACTTATTCTTGTATATACAAGATATTGACCTATTTTATAGCTACGTACTGATCGATCGCAGTTCTGATATTTCAATATTTTCTATATAATTAAAAGCAAGTATGTCTTTAAAATCTTCTTTAATAATATTGTTCTGTTAAATAAACAGCTTTGGTCATTTAAGAATATTAAAACGCACAATTATGTTTGCATTTGGACAAATTTATTTAATAGAACAGTTTTAGAATGAACAAATAAATAGCGAAGAAACAATTAGTAGTACTTGTGCGAACCCTTATCAGTAGTTGTGTATGTATAATTATGAACAGTTGTGTGTAAGTTACCCAGTCGTGTCGTACATGGGTAAGGTTGGGTGTGAGTGAATATCATGCTTTGTTGATTTCACTCGCGTGAATTAGTTAATTAGCGTAAAAGACATGAAGGTACTATAAAATGCGGAAGTAAAACTGATTAAGTGTATAATCACGTGGTTAAGTAGTTATATTGAAAGAAGAAATATTAACTCTGTGGTTGTATATACCGCTTAATCTTGATTGATACCTAGAAACTGGTGTAAATATTAAATAGAAACAAACTGATTGTCCAGATATTTTAACTTCTGGTAAGAACAAGTTCGTTAGACCTAGAAGGAAACAAATAAGACATCTAACAGTTCCAGAAGTGTTAACGGAAGAGCTGCCCCAATCAATATCACATAGGACTGTGATCCGAAACCTGGAAATGTATGGTATTAGAGATGCGATTGCAGCAACGGAAAGATTCTATTGATCAGGAAAAGTTGGAAAAAGACACTGTTGTCCAGAAGGAAGATCATTTGACGATGAAGAATAGAAGAAGGTAATATATATCGTTGCCACCGCCAGATGTTTGTGCGTCGTCTTTCTGAAAAGAGGTTTTATCTTAACTATTTAATACGTACAGTCAATCACGGTAAATATATTACAATTGTGTGAGGATGTTTTACAGGTAATCAAGTTAGATGTTCATACCAGATAGAACAGTATTTGACATAAGTGTATATTGCATCATTTAAGGGAAGCACGAACATTCATTAGAAATGCTGCGTTTGAGTAGTAACCTATTAGTAGAATACGATAACAATGTCGAACATTGCAAGTTATGAAATGATTATCTGTAAATCAATATACAGGCTTTCGATATTACGTAAAAATTGAATAACACGTAAAATGTATAAGTTTTACGTCCCACGGTTATGCCGGTTAGGCTAAAGGAGACGGTGATTATGAGAGATGAGTGAAAATGGTGGAATGAAGAAAGTGCGAGCAAACGGGAGAACCCCGAAAAAGCCCACCACAAAGTTCACTTGACGGTGGTTGGGATCGAACCCGGGACCGCAAAAACCAGAGGTGAACGCTCTACCACTGAGATACCGCGCCCCCAGGAATAGAAACAAGAGTTTAACAATTTTTTGTTCTAAATATATATCTAAATATTCTTTTATAGATATACGAAACAATCCGTATAAATTTTTTATTAAAATACATGAATAGCAAACCTCTATAGCTGTCATAAACCAGCGGAAAGCCATTTCAACTAGTGAAAAAAGTATTCTAGCTGTAAGGTGACTAAATAGTCAAACGAAAGTTCAGGTTTTCCGTTGGTCTGGTTTACAAAAGAAAACTGACGCTAGGCAAGCGTATTTTAGACTTATAACTATGTTATGCATAAATCCCGAAATGGGCTATGTTCGTCAGCCTAAATTGCGACATCAAAGGAAACGATGGGTTATATTCAAATTAATTTTTAATAGATTGAGCTTACCTTTAATACGTTCTGTCTTGTAGGTTAACCCCCTATTTCGACTAAAAGTGGCTGAAATTAGCCGTTCTACCACTTCTACTCACACAGAATTTTGCTTGCTATAAAGCAGTTTGTGGCAATTCTCTATACTTTGGCCTTGTGTCTCGAACCCAAGACTTCAAACAGGTTGCTGTGGTTGAAAATGTATCAAAAACAATACTAGCCTCAGGTCATTAAATCTTGTGCTACTAGGAAAAATATTAAAAGACATTTTAATTTAGGAATATATTTCTTATTACACAAGTTAAAATAATATAAATTATTTAACTAAACATTGATAAAAACCGAGAAAGTACTTTGTTTATTCTTTTAATACAAACAAAGAAGCAGAAAACGGCAATCTTTAAAATTACATGATTAAATACGTGTAACTATGATAGGCAGCGACATTAGTCTAGATTGTCACATGAAATTCAGCAGGTGATACTTCTAAGTAATTTTCAAATCCGGAACCTTCTAATGTCCAGGGGATAGAAAATTAATTAAGTCTGGTAGCATCAGATAAGAGGGTAGAAGGAGAAATCTTGGCATAACTGGCTGATTCAGCATGGTTGTCTGCAATCCAGGAAAAGGTTATTTGTTGAGTTTATTCTGATGTTTTATATTAAAAAAGAGTAAGGTGTTGGCCCGGGGTTGAATACTTGATAACCTGTAACTTGTAATTCTTGATAACTTGTAGATAAAGATAACTTGTAAAATGACGGTGTCCCAAACGAACGAAGAGAAATACAACCATCGCTCCATAAGATATGCATTTTATGAAAGCTAAAATTTTCCTAAAATTATATTTTTCTTTTTTCTTTGTATTAATTGTATATATTAATTAAGTTATTATCCCTTACATCCTCCCCGACCAATGATTGAAAAGTTTCTTTCTCAACAAGAAAAGGGAAAGGAAATAAAAGAGGGAAGATAGGTACTCTTATGCTAATAATAGGGATAACATTGGCTGTTGGCAAGATATATTGTAATGCCTCTCTGTATTTTAGTAACATTTTGACATCTTGTATATATATATATATATATATATATATATATATATATATATATATATATATATATATATATATATATATATATATATATATATATATGTATATATATATATATATATATATAAGGTCAATCTTCCGCTGGCGCGAAAGGGAAGTGACGTGCAGTACTGAAAACACACACAATGCCGCGATGGTAAAGCTCAAGGTCAGCTTTCAAAGAAAAATCTGGTAATAATGGGATCATCTTAAACTGTTGATCACAACCTACAACATCAATTGAATATCAACTCAAGGGCTCTCGCAATAGTTAATTTAATGTGACTTTTGTGTTAGAATGAAGTAAGTTGAGATCCACTATTCTTATCAGCTTCGCACATGTAAGCTTGGTTGTGGTGTTAAACTTTATTCAAATTATTTGAATTTCATCTGGAATCTAGGCAATGACAAACTGTCCTACCTAGTGTAGTGTTACTTGCTGACTAAGAAGTGTTGTTTATTATAATTTGGAAACTATTTTTGGACTTTTTCTTCAGTGCTTTTAATTACATTATAATGTTTGCTTAATTTCCGTCGTGGAGCCCTTACCTCGTTGATCCCGTTCAATTCCTGAAAGTTGGTCAATTGGTCTCAAATACTTTCAACTCCTGTTTGGCTTTGACTATTTCTCAAGAAGCATAATGCAATTGAAAGTGTGTTCAAAAGGCAGCATCAACATTCGCCGTATCCTGAGTTTTGTCGTGTGTAAATTATCAAACCAATTCATACATGCAACTGGTTATTCTTTCAGCATATTTTGTCGTGGATCTCTAAAATGTCAGTGGAGCGTAAGTATTTTAATGCGTCCAACTTATGAATGTAGTTCCAATGTTTGCAGCTTCTTATGCATGCAACTGCGATTTTACCTGGACTCGATACTTGAGTGACTACGAACTTCTCCTATTTGAAGGACGTCAGCTTTTGAGTCTAGATTTAAGGCGTACCGGCTCCTCCGGATGTGTTCCGCCCTGTATTCACATGGGTGTCCAGCTACGCTTCTACATGGGTATATGTTTGTCAGCTGCACCTGCTGCGCGCCGCCCCGAACGGGAACTCTGCAGCCAACGTACGCCCAGCTACGCCTCTAGATGGATACATGTCTACAAGCTTCACCTGCTGTGTACTGCCCCGTTTTTAAGGGACGTTTGCACCTAAATATAGTGTTTATCTTACAAGAGAATTAACTTTCTTATTAAAGATGATGTTAATGGTTTCGCCTGTTGTGCACCGCCCTGTCATCACTTGCATTTTCAGACACATGGCAGGTTATTGGTTTCGCCTCTTGTGCACTGCCCTGTCTTCACTTGGATGTTACGTCATAATTCTACAGGAGCTTTATACTGTCGAGTTTATATTATGCATATGTTGCAATGAAATTAATTTCGTGTGCCTATTGAATGGTTTGCAATCAGTGTTTATTGATTAAGCTTCATGTCTACTTTTTTTAGTGGCTAATTGATGAAGATGTGTCTATTTTTAATAATGTCTAGTTTCCAGTTGGCAGACCTTGCCTGTCACTTCGTTAGCCACACGTTGTTGGGAATTTTATCCCGAAATGGCAGTGTTTTACTTTGAGCATGCTTCCCCGTCGTAGCAAGCCCCATTGTTGTTCAAGCTTAGCTTTTAAGGTGATTAATGCTCTTATTTCGCTTGCCTTTCGAAGCAAGCTTCGTACTGTGTATGCTTAGCTTTTCATACTAAGCAGATTAAGGTGTCGTGGAATAGCATCATGGAATAGTGAAGGTAATCCTAATTTATTGAAGCCACGTAGAGTTAGCTCTTAATAGTTTACACTTAACCTTTATGTTAAGTTACTTGTTCCGTAGTGGAATGTAATGTTAATCCGATAGTAGTGTCTCTACAGTATGCATTGCGAAGAGAATCTTTATGTCTACAGGCAGTTTAAAGTATCGTTTGTTCACTTATAGTGCCATACACTTAATCAGCGAAGTTGCGTTTTATATGCTGGAGCAATAATGCACCTCTTTAGTACTGAAGCTCCTCTGTAGTTGTTGTGTATGCGTTTACCGAATATATTCACTGATTTATCTTGTAGTCAAGAAAAGCCAGTTCTTTTACATGGGTTTCATATAGTGTCTTCAGTGCAAGTGTGAATTATCTCCCCACTCATATTGTGTTATTAATGAAGTGGAAGTGATGTATTCTAAGAGCTTGAGTTTCGACTTATTTACGTATTCTAGTCCCTCGTTCTGGTGGATTAGATTTAGAGTGAATCGGACATGAAATGCAGCTACAATACTGCTCTGCTGCGTTAACCCAAATGTTATTTCTGTTGAGAACCAAGTGCAAAGATGTTTTCCTCCTGGAATATGGAAGCTTCAAGTGAAAGGTTGTACCATAAATGGTATGAGAAATTTAGCTACGTTAAAGGAGTGAGAATCTGTCCTCAGTAGTTCCTGAATTATTTTTTTTTTCTTAAACATGTTAACTTGCAGTTTGTTTACTGTGTTTGTGCAATTACTTGATTATTGGTATAAATTACAAGTCACAGTTTCTAGATCAATAAAAGTTTAACTATACTTTTTATTCCTTGATATTTCATAATCCTAAATATTTCTTAGGTCATACAATATATTTAACTCATTTAACTCCATATATGAGGCCATTTCACTCATAGTAACAGTTTGAGTTAAGAGTGTGTGACAAAAGGGCTTCCCCGTCACTACTAGTATGATTATGTATGGTGCAGCCTCGCTTAGGTCAGACGTTATTCGTTTGCTTTTTCACGTGTTTAGCTTTGAGTATTTATTCCTTTTATTTTAAAGTTTTCCGAGTTCCTGTGCTCGATGGTCCTCACAGGATGGCGACACTTAACCTCGGTGCCATAGTACTGAGAGGGTAGACTGCGGTGTGTTAGAGTTTTTGGCAGCTCTGGGGCGCTACAATATAATAATATACAAGTATAGCAATTAATTCGAAGGATAGGTACAACAAAGTCGTTTGATGAAAGGAGGTTACTAAACACTTTTTGATTGCTTCTCGTACATTGGCAACCTTACGGAAGAAAGAATAAGCCAACATGTTGCATATAATTCGAAGCAAGAGCAATCGGAAATTTTATGTTGCATCATATTTAAAATATATACAGGCTTATTAAGGAAACGTATACCATTGCAATCATGCTTAGGTGTAATTGATACACTTTGGGATTACTATTATTTTCAAATAAAAGCTATGGAACTCGGAGGTTCAATGCCGCGTTCACAAAAGTTCTCCACTGACTTCTATCCTTAGCCAACTGGATCCAGTTTCTACTTTGTATTCTTATCTCTGCGAGAACCATCTCAATATTGTCCTTCCGTCTGTGCCTAGGTCTTCCTAATGGTCGTTTTCCGATTGGTCTTCCAGTCAACACTTTGAAAGCGTTTCTACTTTCTACTTTCTTACAGCTACATGACCCGCCCACCTAAGCCTCCTAGACTTAACGACCCTAACAATGTTTGGTAGACCATATAAATTATGTACTTCCTCGTTATGAAGTTTACGCCATTCCCCATTCCCGTTCCTCCTGGGTTCGAATGTTCGTCTCAGGATCTTGTTCTCAAATACTTTCAGTCTATGCTCTTCCCTCAAAGTAAGTGACCATGTTTCGCAGCCATACAGAACAACAGGCATAATTATCGTTTTGTATATTTTAAGCTTCAAATTCCTCGATAGAATTCGCGATGACAAGAAATTTTAAACCGAATAGTAACACGAATTCCCTGCTTTTAGTCGACATTTAATTTCTTCGTGAATATGATTTTCCTGTGTTAATATTGATCCTAGATATTTTAAACTATCCACTTTATAAAAAGTATTATTTAATATTTTAACGCATCCATAAATTGTTGTATACCGGTCCCGACGCACTTCCATGTATTTAGTTTTCTCTGCATTTACTTCTAAACCCATGTCCTTGCGAACGTTTAATAAGATCTCTGCATTTCTTTCTATTCTCCTATCATCCCCTATTAAATTTACACCATGAGCATATGCCATAACCTGGTGAATACCGTTCAACTCTAGGCTCTGGTTGCTATCTTTGAATTTCCTTATAGCGTATTCCAGAACGAAGTTAAATAATAATGGCGACAACGCATCTCCTTGTATCAGGCCATTTTCGACGTGAAAGCTCGTAAACAAAAATTTTCCTACCCGGACTTTACTTTGGGATTCATTTAAACATATCTTAATTAATCTAATTAGCTTTCTCGGTATTCCAAGTTCTGTAAGGATGTTGTTTAATATTTCTCTCCTAACCGAGTCGTACGCCTTTCTAAAATCAATAAATAGTTTATGTACCGGGGTATGTATTCCAACTTTTTTCGAGTATTTGGCGAATGGTAAATATTTGGTCGATAGTTGATCGATTTCTTCTAAATCCGCACTGATTATCTCTAATAATTTCATCTGCGTATGGAGTCATCTTGCTAATAGAATATTTGAAAGGATTTTATAGGATGTTGACAAAAGAGAAATGCCTCTATAATTATTACAATCAGTTTTGTCGCCTTTCTTGTGAATTGGAACAATGATTCTTTCCACTCTTGTGGCAATTTTTCTTTGTTCCCGATAACGGGAATGAGTTTGTGTATCTTGTTCCACAAACTTTCGCCTCCAGCTAAAATTAACTCAGCCGGAATTTCAATTGCACCCGGAGATTTGTGTTTCTTTAATTTCTTTATAGCGGTTTCTACTTCTTTCCGGTTGGGTTCTGGAATATACGATTCTGCAGTGTGTATCTGCTTTGCTCCAGGCACATTATTTTTTGACTGCGTTTTAACCAAATCATCAAAAAATCATTCCATTTATTTTAAGATGCTATACGTATTAGTAAGAACCATACTGTCAGATTTCTTTAATATATAAGCACGAGGTTGATAGCCTTTCTTAAATTCGCTGATTCCCTTATACATATCCCGAATATCATTATTTTTACTATTATCTTCGAGTTCCTTAATTCTAGCTTTGAAAAAATCTTGTTTCTTTGTTCTAAGTGTTTTGGGAGTTTCCCGCCTGATATATGCGAAATTTTGTGTAGTTATTCCAGCCAGCGTAATTTGGCCTGTTTTCTCTCCTCCTCTAGTTTAAAGTATTCCTAGTCAAACCATGGTTTGTTTCTACGTATTTCCGCGTGTCCCAATTTTTCTGTTGCTGAACTTTTAATGCTATCTGTAATTCCAATCCAAGTATCCTCAACACTAGTGCACTCCGAATCTTCTAAAACCGAGAATCTATTCGAGAGTTCAATCTTGTATTTCTCTCTTACCTGACTGTCTTCTAATTTTTTAAAATTAAATATCTCCGTTTTCGGACATTGAATATTACCTTTATTCAACGGTAATCTCTCTCGTATTATCGCTACTACCAAGTGGTGATCAGTGTCACAATCAGTTCCTCTAAACGAGGGGACATCAATTATGCTAGATTCCCCTCTTCTATCTACAAAAACGTGATCAATTTGATTATGTGTTTCTCAGTCTAGTGATGTCCACGTTTATTTATGAACGTCGTGATGTGAGGATTTTCTACTTTTCACGATTAGGTTTTCGGTTGTTGCAAAGTTCATGAGTCTAACACCGTTGTCATTACTTTCCTAATGCAGACTTTCGTTCCGTATAATCGGTTTGAAAATATCCTCTCGTCCTACCTTCGTACTGAAACCCCCTAATAGAATTTTCATATGGTATCGCGGGAGTTGGTCAAATATCTGTTCCACTTCTTCTTTATCCATTTAAATATCCGTCTTTTATATCATTATTCTTATCTTCAGTTGGGGCATGTACATTTAAAACAATAATATCACACCACCGCCCCAAAGAGTAATAAAACAAAGTCTTTCAGTAACAAATTTAACACGTTTAATTGCTGGTAATATTCGTTTCTGAACGTAAACCCTGTTCCTAATTGGTGATTTTTATTTCCTACCCCGTAAAAGAACATAAAATTTCCGGAATTCCATATCCATTTCCTTCCCACCTAACTTTCTGAATTCCTACTAGGTCCATCTTTTATTTCTCTAACTCACTCGTTACGGTTTTAAAGCGGCTGCCTTATAGAGACTTCTAATATTCCATGTTCCAAATCTCATGTCCATTTTCTTTTGCTGAGGTCGTGCCAAATTATAAGTTCTTGTCCGAGGCTTTTGTGAATGTTTCTGAGCAAGTGCCTTTTTTCACAGTATGCGTTTGTCAGCCTTACCTAAACCGCCAAGCTGGAGGACCACTCCTTATCGTCTGTCCACTACTGTTTATTCAGTATACTCGCAGCTAACCTCTATATCTAGAGGCCTTCTCCTCGATCCGCAACCTGTGGATGCGCCATGCCGTGGTGACAGGTACCCACGTTACACGAATTATTGTTATTTTGAAATATACAACAGAACAAGTACCTAATACATGAATGGAATCACTGTAGTAACAAAACAAATTGAATTTTTGTACCTGATTGTACTTTCTCGCCTCAAGAATCTTAAGCATGTATATGATCTGAAAAACAGAAATGGCAGAAATATATATAATAATGATGACTCACATGTGTCGATCCAATAAGCAAAATAGTTGTCTGACAACTTATAAATAATTATATAATATCTTAACACATAGAAATATAATACAATATAATATAGTTCAATAACCAGGGAAGGGTCCGGATGAGACATTCAAGTTGCCGAACGATATGTATCAGACATGAAAGAGGGTGTGAAACTATGTACATATGTAAATTTACTATGTACTATGTAAATTTATAGCGGCTGGAAAACAGGAAAAGCAGGAGACCGTGATGGCAACACGAAAAGCTAAGGAATCACTCCTTCTAAACGTGAATGGCCACATAAATTAAGGTCAAATGTTTAGTAGTAGATGCATGATATGATCTGCTATATGTAATCAACATCAAGGTCGCCATATTGAGTGACCATCTTGAATTTCGATTCACAATGTAAAGGAAAAAGTGGGTCATGTGACATATGAAATAACACTGAAATTTTACCAGGAATTTATTGACATTAACCATTTTGTAGTAACCTTATTCTGAGTTGAGAAGGAATATGCAAGAAAGTCCTGAGGGGATATTTGAATAAACTTTGGAATAACCTGTCAGAATAATGTTGGTACATGATGCACATCTAGAAAAAAATACAAAGAGTAATTGCAAGTCCAAAGAGCTGGTTATATCGCAGTGTTAAAGATGAATACTTGCTGTCACATTAAATCATCCGACAAAAAGGAGGTCCGGGGATTACAGATACAATTACGACGTGGTTTTTCTCCAACAAAACAACATATATCGTCACATAAGCAGGTATACTGATAAAGATACATATCAATATATGAACAGTTGATGTAAAAATTATCTATAAGAGTGTGATGAAAACAGAAGAACTGTTTTTATCTGACACGCTATCATCTATCTCTAACGTTTGTTATTCTTCAACCACTGTATCAATATTCGCTGAAAACTACATTCCTGATCGTCTGCACAAGGATTATTGTCGCATGTCTCAAACTCATGTACCATTATGGAGATAATCTGGAGATTCATATTCATGCCCACAAAAAGAAATAAGTTTTCGAAATGATGAATTAGAATATACCTTGTCATTTTCTAGCACTTCCTCAATACCAAGGGTACATTAACCTTCCAACCAACCATTCTATCTTACTTGCTAATTCACTGATAACGCAGATATTAACTAATGAGCTTTCTCGCGTACTTTCTGTCTGCAAACACGACACAAAATATGTGGCACAGACTCACTTTTGGTCTCATCTTTCTCTATCGCCAAAGACAATCTTTTCTTTACTCGCAAATATTCTGCATTTAAACACACTTTTCCTTTGGCCCGTATACAAACCAGAGTTCTCCAAGCCCAAGCTTTTGCATCATACTAGTGAGAGAATCACAGAGTTTATATGCGACCTTCTCAACTCACAAGAATTACTACAGAATGGATAGCACAAATGCGTTCCTGGTAATTTTTCAGTGCTTTTTCGTATGCCACATGACCCACTTTATATTTTATATTGTTAATCCAAAATTCAAGATGGCCCCTCATATGGCGGCCTTGATGCTCATTACATATAGCACATCTTACACATCTATTACTAAACAATTAGCTTCATTTCTGTGGCTATTCACGTGCGGAATGAGTGATTCCTTAGCTTTCTGTGTTGCTGGGCCCTACGATTGACCATATTTCTTCCGACTCTCACGCTTCTCCATGTTGCCCACAGCTCCTATAAATTGCATGTGTACATAGTTTCACACACACTCTTATATCTGATACAAGTCATTCGGCAACTCGAGTTCCCCATTCGGACCCTTCGCTCGTAAGAACAACCTACTATATTATTAAATACGTTTATAATATTATGAATAATAAAAACATCATGACATAACGTAACAGAATATAGTGACACTAATTCTAGTACAATAAAAATAAAGCAAAATTATGCTGCTACTTCCAGCTACGTGTGTCACCTGTGCCTGATTTGTCTGTTGTTATATTACCTTATTATCTCTCTCTCTCTCTCTCTCTCTCTCTCTCTCTCTCTCTCTCTCTCTATATATATATATATATATATATATATATATATATATATATATATATATATATACATACTAATAACTCTTCGCTATAAAAAGGGAAGGAAGCATGCTATAAGACATTATCATCCAGTCTCCATTCACACGTTCCCAAACATTTGAATATGTGATGATCTCACGACTCTATAATTTATCGAAGTGGTGTAATTTATAATCACCTTCACAACATGGCTTCCAACATACGAACATTTGTAATCGCCCAGAGTATCTGGTCATTGTTCGGATACCATTTATTTGTAGTCGCCTTGTCTTAGTTTGTCCTATGGGGTGCAAGAAGGGATTACAAAATTGTTCGCAAATTGCTCGTCAGTCTCAATGATGAGATGAGCATTAGACGCCCTGAGGTTCGGATGTCTCGTCTCGAAAACCTCACGGACGATCAGATGGTCATCCAGGCCATGACACACTCAAACATCATTCATACACACAAAGAAAACACACTGGGTTAACTTACACTATACTTATTTATTACAATAGTATTCAAAAAAAAAATAACGAAGAGTAACGATCACAACAATTTACACTGCTTATGTATAATTATTTGCCTTATCAAAATCACACCTTATTTTTCACTACACTGTAACCCTTTATCACCTTGATACATATACAGAAGATTATACTTGAGATTTCATTCTAAATGCTCTTCTCACAACACTTGGTGATTAGCACTGAGGAAAGTGTCGCCGGGACAGTCCGTAGTAGTAATCTTGTTGCTACTCCAAACAGTCCTGAAGAGTCGACACGAGTCTTCAGCAAAATTAGATAGTCTCCAAAGTTTAATACTAATGTTGGAGGGCGCGTTTTAACTGATGCGGGCTAGGTATGTGAACCTGGGACTTATTAATTGGGGCTAGCCATAAGAAAACGTTCTTCACCGGCTAATAGCTTATGACCCTTAGCATAATATGATACTTGATGCTTCACGCGACGTGCTTGGTTGTTGTCTCGAAAGCTGGAGTCACACTCCTCGAACCAAGAGGTTCGAGATACGAACTGCGTTGGTGCATTCGTCAATGTTGGCACTTAATTCTTAAAAGCACTTAGGTTAAATCACCTGTATGTACATGCAAATAGATAATAAAGGAAGGAGTTTAAGACAATTTTCGTCCACTTTCCATGACGCGCAAGACATTGCGATTACTCGGGCGTGTGAAAGAACAGATAACGAACTGGAAAAGCGATGTGGCTGACGTCACTGTGGTGTACGAACATCTGGTTTACTTTGATCTGCTCTAATCTACAGCAATATTTCAATAAACGATAGAAGATAGCACTTAATTAAGTTCCAAATAACTGTAGAATATATACGGTGCATATTAATAAATCAGGGAGAAACACTGAGAAGTTTCGTAGTTTACTGAAATGTTCTCACCACAAAGCAATGTTTAATATATATATATATATATATATATATATATATATATATATATATATATATATATATATATATATATATATATATATATATATATATATATATATATATATATGAAAAACGATGAAAGACTTTTTTGTTCAATTGCGTGCTAAGAAAAACAGTTCCCATCACGGAAAGAACTACTTTTCGTCGTTATAATTTATTTAAACAGCCCCTTTCGATTTCATGTATAGTATGGCTTTTGAATTTTTTTTTAAAAAAGGTAAGTATGTTGTTGATCTACTCAACGACCTATCCAAAGCTTTTTATACGATTGATCATGCTATTCTTTTAGGCAAGTTCTACGCTTATGAGTTAGATGTGTAGTCACAATTGGTTTCTTTTTTTTCTAGTAGCTAACAAGTTGAACAAATATCAAACTTAATTGCAGATGGGGTCCTTACAACTTGTCCGTCTCCACTGTAATCAGAGATGTTCATCAATGTTCCATTTTGGTTCCTGTGGGCCGTGGTGGCTCAGTGGTAGAACGTGCACATTTTTATGGGGTCCTTTGTTTCATAGCAGCTCGCGCTAAGTGAACTTGTATTGGACAAACATATTTGTTTGTGGGTTATCTCGAGGTTCTCACTGCTTCCTTCCATTTTCTTCATTTTACCATTCCATTCATTTCTCATAATCACCGTCTCCTTTAGCCTAGCAGGCATAATGTTGGGAAGTAAAACTTAAAAAAAGATTTCATTTTGGTTCCTATTTACTTTCTGATGTATATATCGGAATGATTAGTTAGAATACATGTATATGTATTGCGGAAAGTATATTCTGTACGCTGATGACATCAGTATGAGTATATCAATAAAATCAGTAGAAAACGTTGAGAGGAAATATGTAATTTTTACAGAGAAATCAATAAAGTGGCCAACAGCAAACGAATTATAAATCGATTGTCTTCCATGGAAACACCATATATAACATAAAATAGAAGTATCTTCTCATTTACTCCAATAGCCTTATATAACAAAGCTGATAAGTGCAACCATAAGTGGCACTCTTTCATGGTATGCTCAATAATCCACTGTGTTTTGCCTTATACAAACTTCAAGGTACTCTATCGAGAGAAGCACTTCCTATTTTTTTATTATGGTAAATTTAATTCACTAATTAGCTTTGGAACAATACACTGCGTGATTGGTGAAAGTAATGAAATGAAACCTGTGATTTGAACGTCCACGATTATGCTCGCTTGACTAAAGGAGACAGTGATGCTGAAAAATGAATGGAATTCAAAAAGTGGGAGGAAACGGTAGAGCTCAGAGAAATACAGAAACACGGTGTTAGTCCACAACAAAGTTCACATAGTGAGAGCAGGGATCAAACCATGAACAACCCCACGCACCGGAAGTGAAAGTTCTACCTCTGAGATACCGCGGCCCTACTCCTGAAACTAGATTAGAAACTTTCCGATTGCGAAAGAAAGCGATTAGAATAATTTTTGGATTACTCACAAAATCGATATTTAGAAAGGTTTTCAATGAGGCAAAAACTTCAAAAGTTCCCAGCCTCTACATTTATCAATTTATTATTTGTGCTCTCAAAAATATACATATTTTTACCTTTAGCAAAACATTTTCATAGTCGCAAAACAAGATAGCACAATAACGAATTTGCAGTGAACCAAAAATATAATAATATAAACAAAATCGTGCACATGAATTGTGTTGGGTTGTGCATTAAACTTCCTTGAAGAATATAACTATTACACATTTTACTATTACATTATTAGGGAATCTTTATATAATTCATTCAATGGAGAGCTGGATACTGTAGTGTATTCTACTTTAATATTTCTAAAAAAAAAACATGTTTTCTTATTCTGGTGTTCTATTGGTTAATTGTTCTGGTACTATTGTATAGAACATGACGTCATGTCTGGCTCCGTGATTTGAATTCCTTCTGAAGTTTGTCAGATTGACTTCAAATCGGGTGCGTATTGGTTGGATTTTTTTAAGTGTAAAATTGTGCCTTGCAATTCCATGGACAGCGAGGGAAAGGATCGAAGACGGAAGTGTTCAGTTATTTAGTTCTGTAGTTTGTGATTTTTTTATTATAGTTTTTTTTTCCTCCAGTGTTTTCTTTTTTTTTAATATATGATATTTTGTGTTTGTGAAACTTCCTGCCATCGTTCGTTCCCGAGTTGACCATTGGAAGTTGCCCTTTTTTCATATACAGGTAAAAGTAGTGTTAACTTAATGTATAATTAAATTCAATTATTTTTGCTAATTTGATATTAATCTACTGTTGCTACCGTGTTACATATATATAGAGAGGTTAATTGAAATTGAAATTTGAGAATATATACTATATATTTAAATCTTGTTCTATAAGAGCTTCACTTATATATATATTTGTTGTTTACTTTTTCTATATGATCTCGTTAATAAATTGTTCATTGGTATACCTTTTAATTGAGGATAATGTTTTGATTTGGGAAAGCCTCTGGTTTCTACTATATCTGCCTAAGGGGGTATCCAATCTAATAGCGTGCCGTTATGTATGTGTTGTATATGCTGCTGCTATGATGCGAGGAAATATTCCTTATTATTAAATTATCTAACTAGTGGTACAGTTCCTTCCTTGACTTCCGGTGGGGCATGTATGATACACTACATATAAATGGTTTGAAGTCAATCTCACCAATTCGAGGCTTTTTACATATTGAATTAGTTTGTTAATGCCCTTGCTGTTCGTATTATATATTAAACATGGCCGAAGGTGTAGATAAAGATAAGGTAGCCTCAGATACTATATCCGGATTTGATGATGATGGTGTAAAAACGCCGCCTCTAAATATAGATAAAATTGATAGGTTATTTTTTGGAATTGAAAGGGTAGGAGAAATGTTAGAAGACATAGCTGGAAAGGTGGGTCCGATGTCTTCTAGGGTACCTGTTAATAAAGATAATACGGGATCTGATAAGTCAACTGGTGCTATTCCTAAACGTACTAGTAAAGTATCTGATAATAGATGCCATAGTGATTATACAAAGGACATAGGTGATGACGCTTATCTCCGTACCAATTCTTCCCGTTTGGAGGATAATACTGCTTTGACGGTGTTAAATAGATTTGTGGAAAATCTTCCAATTTGTGATGGTAATGACCCTGACAAGTTGTTCAATTTTATATGTAAAATTGACGATTTTTTAAGTGGTAATGAATTTCCAATTCGTTGTGTGGTATATGCTTTACAAACAAAAACTAGAAATCCATTACTACAGTGTCTTAAGGATAGTGTTAAAACAACGAGAAACTGGGGAGATTTATGTAGATATGTGATGACTGAGTTGCTTTCTGACGTGGCTATACAGCAACTTACCACGAGATATTTTTATAAACCTCAGGGCGAAAGTGAAGGGGTCTTACAATATTCACGTAGACTTGATCAAGTATCACGTATTTTGGATATTCAAATCTGTGATGAAACGTACATCTTAACGGTGGCTAGTGGTTGTAGACCGGATGTTAGATCGCATGTATTTTATAGTGAGCATCCTCAAACGCGTGATGAACTTATGAACTCTTTAAAGGCTTACTCACATTTAGAACTTTTTACGAAGCAGCATCAAACATCTGTTGGTGGATCATCATTCGATATAAATCGTAAAAGCAGTGACTTTAGATCGCGTAGTGTAGTTCATCCTCATGTACGAAACAGATCGGGTAATTTCCACAAATGACAGGTGTCTAATTTTCAAAAGGATTCTGATACTCAGCAGATTTGAACCTCGGACTGTGGTGTACGAACCTTACCTCCATTAGTTGGGAAAGGTGGTATATTTATTGAAGTCGATTTGTATGATAAAAAATACTTTGCATGTTTGGACAGTGCTTCAAGTGTTAATTTTATAAGTAACGAAGTGTTACAGTATTTACTACAACGGGATTCGAACCTAAAAATACATGTTAAGAACTTTGTGGGACGTACTGCTACAAACTATCGTTTAGTGCTACACAAATATTGTTTGCTCCCGTTGAGAATTAATAAGCAATAGTTAACTGTTTGTGCGTATATAAACGAACATTGTCCCAGTGGCCAACATATTACTTTAGGAATGCCCTTTATTGAGCAGACTGCCTTTCAATTGGATGTTAAAGAACGAAGTATATTCTTTCCTGATCACAATTTCAACATTACGTATGTTTCCAAACCTCCTTTTTGTGGACAATATTCTGGCCCTTTTCCTTTTGGTTGCAGGAAGACGGGTCCTTATTCTACATCATATTTGATGGGTTATCTTACAAGGAACCGCACATCCTGCGACAAACCAAATGTTCAAAATCAGCTGGGCAGCGAAGATAAGAGCTTTATTCATGGTCAAGGTCATAACACCTGTTGCATTCCTGATACAATGAGCGAGTTCTCACTAGACCAGGTGCCACGTAATACAGCCCTGCCTCCCGGTCAACAACCTGTTGGAGATAAGGAAGCAGTACTACAGCAAGGTAAAGAGTGTGTTACTAAATATAAACAAAACTTTGCTTTATCTGAAGAACCTGTTATTTTTAAAAACGCTTGTTCTGCTTTAAATCAATTTAATGAATATAATTCTTTTTTAAATTCTTGGTCTTTAACGTCACAAGCTACTAATAAAGATTTTTTTCAAAATAAAAAAGTAATAAAATATAAAAATGAGTTAAAAGTTAAATCACCTGTTGAATGTAATGTTGTACAGGGTGTTTCAGAAGTACCTTCGAACAGCAATGAGGTATTAGCGATTGATAATAGAGTTATGCATAATTTAAATAACAAATCATCTGTTAACCAACTAGATAATACAACTAGAAAATTAATTGTGAAAAACATTGATAATGAACTTATTAAGGAAGATAGTACCTTACCTTTATTTGTACAGGATATTATAAATGATTATACTGATGTGATTACATCAAATATCGGCAGAATTAAAGATTTTAAGTACAAGTTTCGGGTTAAGGAGGATACTGTGTTTCGTGAAAAACAATACCCTATGTCTAGTAAACAAAAGCAAGAAATGCGTGTAATTTTAAAAGAACTTTTGGATAACGGGGTTATCGTGGAGAGTACTAGTGAGTATCGTTCCCCTTGCTTTATTGTCAAAAATAGTGCAGGTAGAGGACGGCTAGTTCTAAACTTTGGTAAATTATCTAAGCTTGTGGAAGCCGATAATATAGTCACCCCTAACATGGAAGAGTCTATTGCTACACTGGCTAATGCTCGTATTATGTCTAGATTCGATTGTAAAAGGGGATTTTTTCAGATAGTATTGGATGAATCCTGTCGGAAATATACGGGCTTTTCTTTTGACAATAAAAGTTATCATTTTCGGGTACATCCTATGGGACTCTGTACTGGGACGGCGGCTTTAGCGCGCGCTATTGATACTGTATTAGGTGATTTGAAGGAACAAGGTGTCGAAGTATATGCTGATGATATTGTACTCTATTCTGATACAATTGAACAACATAAAACATTACTTAAGACGGTGCTTGATCGACTTCAATCACGAGGTCTTACAATTTCACCAGAAAAATGTTCCTTCTTTCAAACGGAGATAGATTATTTGGGATTTCGCGTAGGTGGAGGAACTATGCAAATGATTCCGGATCGACTTGAAGTTATACGAAATTTACCTGCTCCTCGTAATAGGAAGGGTGTCAAATCTCTTGTTGGGTTTTTGTCTTTCTATAGTCGATTTATTAGTAATTTTGCTGAGATTATGCGTCCCATAACAGACTTAAAATCACCTAAAATTCCCTTTGTTTGGGGTAAAGAACAATCTGAGGCATTAGCTCGTATTAAGGACGCTTTTGAAGAGCAGGTTATCTTGAAGATTCCGGATATGAGTAAAAGGTTTTTTATTGAAGCAGATTCTAGTTTGCGAGGGTTCGGGAGTGTGATCCTACAGAAGGATTCCAGTGGTTTCTATCAACCTGTTGCGTTCTATAGCAGAAAACTGAAACCTTCGGACTATAATCGTCCTATCTTTGCCTTGGAGTTGGCTAACTTGTACAATACTATTACTCGTTTTCAGCACTATCTTGTTTCAAGATTTACAATATTAACTGATAACCATGCTTTAGCTTGCGTGTTGCGTAACCCTAAAAAATTTACACGATATAGTACTATGATTCATAGATAGTTAGAATTTAAATTCGATATCTTACATGTACCTAGCAACAAGATGATTAACGCAGATTTTTTGAGTCGAATATATGATTCAAGTTTGTATGACCTTATAGATGAACCTATAGATGAGGAGGTATACCAACGTGAATTTTTGGCTTCAAGCCTGTTGAATACTCCTTTAGCATTTTATAATGTAAAAGAAGAGCAAATAAAGGATCCGGATATCTCAGATATTTATAAGAAAACTGAAGCTGCAGGAAATGTCTGGAAAGAATATCGTTTGTCACGTGGTTTATTATATAAAATAACAAAAGCACGGTATAATCCTTACAAGGTTCTATTGCCTAAGTCTTTACGACCTTTGGTATTGGAATATTATCACTCTGGAACTTTGGTGGGAACTCATACGGGAAATTTTAAAACACTTAGTAAAATTAAACGTTATTTTACGTGGCCTTCTTTGATTCGTGATGTGCATCAGTACGTGCGCTCATGTCATGAATGTCAGATCTCGAAACCACGTTTTGAAAAGCCCCAAGGTTTTTTGTCTTCTAAATATGTAACACAACCCCAGGGACATTTATACTGTGATTTGGCCGGTCCCTTAATCCCAAGCAATGGCTATAGGTACATAATGTTACTTGTGGATAACGCTTCCCGTTTTTTGCACTTAGTTCCATTACGTAATGCGACCAGTAGAATTATTATTAAAGCAATGAAGGAGATATTTTGTCGTTTTGGTCATTGCTTTGCTTTATCCACGGATCGGGCTAGTTATTTTTGTAGCGAGGAGTTTCGTCGTTTTCTCTTTGGACTAGGGATCAAACATATACGTAGTTCAGCTTACTTTGCGTCCGGAAACGCAGCTGAAAAATATGTTCAAACGGTAAAGAATGCATTAAGATGTTATTGCTCTGAGAATCAGACGGTATGAAGCAATTTCCTATATCCGATCCAATTTTCTCTTAACGTTTCTGAACATTGTGAATTAAAGGCATCACCATTTGAGCTTTATTTGGGACGTGAAGCCCTAGATCCTTTATTAGTTAAATGGTCTGTAAAGGATTCCGACCTGAACTTACATAATTCAGTTCAGGTATGGTCCGATGCCTTAAAAAATATGCATAGAGCTTGGGAAGATAGAAAGCATCTTTTCCTGCAGCGTAATAATCCAGTTACTTTCCAGATAGGCCAATTAGTTCTTTGGAAATCTCACTTTAAGTCGTCTATAACAGATAAAGTTAGTAAATCCTTGTCGCCTCTGTGGCTTGGTCCTTACCGCATCGACTCCTTTGCGGGTCCGAATTCTGTAATTCTTTTAGACGAAAATAAAAACCGAAAATTTTCTTCTCATGTTAGCCAATTAAAAAAGAATGAAATGCGTGAAACTCCTGATCCCGAATTGTAAATTTTGCTGTAATATTTGTGAGGTTCTTACACTTATTTCTTTTTCAGGTGTAAGAGAGCTGTTTGATTTAAAAAAAATCCATGTTTGTTCCAATTTGTAAAGACTGGCCAGTCTACACTTCTATTTGAGATATATTATTCTGCGCCTAATGGATATGAATCTTATCGTCTATGGATATTTAAGGTTTATTCAAGCCTATGTTATGTTTACATTCTATAGCATGGTAGTACTCTACTCTGATTTTTGTGTTTTACCAAAACTACAATATATTTAATGATATACTTCAATATATTTTGTCAATTTGGCTTTATATTATTTGGTGGTCCCTTTCATTATTTATTTATGGTTTGTTGTTTTGTCTTTTCATACTTCATATTCATCTATCACCCTTACTAACAAAATCGTTTTCATTACCACAAGTGTTTCATATTTCTGGTAATTCAAAAAATGTTTTTTCCATTTTTTGAATTCCGGGGGGACCCACCATGTAGTGTATTCTACTTTAATATTTCTAAAAAAAACATGTTTTCTTATTCTGGTGTTCTATTGGTTAATTGTTCTGGTACTATTGTATAGAACATGACGTCATGTCTGGCTCCATGATTTGAATTCCTTCTGCCGTTTGTCAGATTGACTTCAAATCGGGTGCGTATTGGTTGGATTTTTTTAAGTGTAAAATTGTGCCTTGCAATTCCATGGACAGCGAGGGAAAGGATCGAAGACGGAAGTGTTCAGTTATTTAGTTCTGTAGTTTGTGATTTTTTTATTATAGTTTTTTTTCCTCCAGTGTTTTCTTTTTTTTAATATGTGATATTTTGTGTTTGTGAAACTTCCTGCCATCGTTCGTTCCCGAGTTGACCATTGGAAGTTGCCCTTTTTTCATATACAGGTAAAAGTAGTGTTAACTTAATGTATAATTAAATTCAATTATTTTTGCTAATTTGATATTAATCTACTGTTGCTACCGTGTTACATATATATAGAGAGGTTAATTGAAATTGAAATTTGAGAATATATACTATATATTTAAATCTTGTTCTATAAGAGCTTCACTTATATATATATTTGTTGTTTACTTTTTCTATATGATCTCGTTAATAAATGGTTCATTGGTATACCTTTTAATTGAGGATAATGTTTTGATTTGGGAAAGCCTCTGGTTTCTACTATATCTGCCTAAGGGGGGTATCCAATCTAATAGCGTGCCGTTATGTATGTGTTGTATATGCTGCTGCTATGATGCGAGGAAATATTGCTTATTATTAAATTATCTAACTAGTGGTACAGTTCCTTCCTTGACTTCCGGTGGGGCATGTATGATACACTACAATACTTACATATACTTACTCCTGAGTACCTGCCACGTATGGTGAAAACGATTACCTTATTACTATATGATCCATGATGTTTACATATTTGATATATTTTACTTTATGGTTTTGTATTTAGGAAGATACACGGGTACAATGTTTTATATATACTTACTTCTATCTGATAATATTGTGTGTATTTTATTGACAAATCTTGAGAATTTCTTGTGTTTTGTAAGTTAATGAAATAGGTAAATAAATTCAAAGAAATCAAATTCGGTGTAAACAGCTCAACTTGACTTTATAATCAAGGTATTTCAATTGATTAATTTAGACACAAGAACACTATTTACAGGTAGACATCAACATAGGCAATAACAAGAAAATCGAATTTGGGGTAATATTTCCACTACTACATCCGGACTAATGATTCTTAGCTTTAGAAACCGTAGTTGTCCTTAAATTATATGCACCTATAATTATGCTTCGCGCCTGAATATGGTTCGTCGTAGTTCTATAATTCCCACATGCAAATACAAGATAACACATGTAACAAGATGATGGTACAATTTATTTTAATATGCCTTAATGCTGTAGAATTCTCCTTTGGAGTCATCTTCTGTGATGAACCGTACTCATTATTTCGCATCTCATGAACTGTCGAAGAATGAAAGAAAAACCACATTAGGTACGACAAAACTAGAATATTGAAATATATATGCCAGAAAATAGTTTTCCCAAATAGAACAAGCGTAGGTCCTGCAAGAGAAACTATAAAACTTATTTGGCCGATAACCGGCTACAATTCCGTAGCAGCTTTCCCTTTTATGAAGAGAAGGTTCATATAAGATGTAACCGGAAATGGGTCATGCTTAAATATAGAAGAGGGTTAATGCTCTTCTATTAGAAGCCAGACTAGCACAATCGCAGGCGAAGATTATATTCTTTATTAGTTTGACACTATATTCGTTGATTTCATTTTAAGTTTAAGGTCCGTTCAGCCGCGAGCCTATATGAGACGTGGACGTACTGAGTAATATGTCGAATACATATCACAGTATTTCCTGCCGAGAATCGAATGCAGATCTTCCACTCCAAAAGTGCGTACGCTAATCAGTTAGTCACATGGAGCCCGTCGCAAAATCCGTTTGCATCCTATACTTCAATGTCCTTTTATTCACGTTTGAAATGTGAAGCTTGCAGGGTTTGCCTCTCTAGAAGGAACATCCAGTTGCTTTTAATATTTGTAACTTTTCATTATGTTACAATTTGGACTTCAAGTATTGGCTCTTTTTAGTACAAATTAAGTAGTAAAATTGCACTCTTTGAATCTTTTATTCTGTTTGCGTTAGTAGTCTGGAATGAACGGTATGGCTTGACCTACCTACTGGGTTTATTATAATGTATTTCGGATCAGTACGCTCAATGAACACAACCAAATTTCCAATCAAACCATGTTCAAACAAAGCATATGTATTAAACTTTTCAAATCATAATTATATGTGTCTCAGAAGTCAACAATTTAATTGGAAATATAGTATTCTATTTGACCATCAAGGTTGGTATTAATTTTTAATGTGATTTAATGATTTTTCAAGCATCCTCCATATATTCGAATAGTCCTGAAAAAGTATAGAATGGTAACTATTCAAGTTATTTTTATATTGTATTTTTTAGGAAACAAAAATTTATAAGGTTAGGTTATTTTTTGTGATGTTTTTGTGATTCCGAATTTTTATCTGTGCTTTTTGTTCTTGTTCTTATCTTCTCTTGTCTCTCTCTGTCTCACAAATGTAACTGTGTCTAACAGACATCAATAGGTTTGAATTTATCATTATGTGTATATTTCAGTTTCTTCGTCCATTAACTTGTTTTGTCTCTATTGAATTGTTTCATATTATCGATCTGAAACATGCATAATTTCAAATTAGAATTGTTGTTTATTGATTTTAGTATGAAAGGAGTTGTTTTCATCAGTCACGATTATGGAACAAGAAGATGCAAATTGGGTGATCTAGTTACACGACATTTGCAGTAACATATTTTTGATTCGAAGTATACAAAATAAAATTGGTCTAGGGGAAAATATCCATCAAACATCATTGCTTTAAATTCCATACGTTTATCTGTATAGATTTCAATTAAATACAATCTATTAAAAACACGAATGCTTTCGTTACATTCGTGATTTCATGTTTCACATTATTACGTGACTCACTTTAATAGTTCTAAGACATTGATGTTACTTTTTCTTATCAAAATACCAAATGGTAAAAGAGACAATAATTAATATATATCTTTATAGTGCTCAGTAAGATGGTATGGCTGAGTGTGAATCTATGTACCTAGTTTGAGAGAAAATATTCTTCTTACTAAGTCTAAAATGCTTATGCTATGAGAAACCTATTGATATTAAACTGATAATCATGTAATATTATTCAGAGATTCTATATAATGCAAACTTATGTATCACAGCGAGATGAAGGAAAATGATAGGTTTATGGGTTAATTTTCTGGCGTGAGTGTTTCAAAAATCGTGAAAAACAACGCACTTGCAGATTAATACGCTTACAGAGAATGTCGTTCTTTACTAGTATGATGTAAATTGTATATTATATTCAGCTGGACTAGACGATTTATTTCTTAATACATTGTATGTAAAATATAAGTTCTAAAGTAGGAGACGATATCTGTCATGGTTTGATTATTCTTAACATTAACACATATTCTCCTGTTAGTAACATTTACAATACCCTTCACACAGTCTTACATGTTTCCAATATTGGCACATATATTCCTAACAATTGTATGTGTATTCCCCGCAGTGAACTTAAACTACTTTGAAACAAGACCAAGAGTTTTCAGTTCAAAGGAATTTTAGTATATTTTGCCATTAGAGAGCATGAAAATATTGATGTATTCGTGAAGCTGAACTAACGTATCATGATAAATAGTACCAATTATTTAATTAACTTTATTCATTCAATATGCCAATTCTCTTGTATTGTTAAGTATGCTACAGCAGTGTAATATTAGACATAATCATTCCGAAGAACTACGAAATATCTTTATATAAGGGCAACGGAGTGACAATAATGTTTACAACTCATTTTTCCAAGTATGAATCTATTTGTATTAATCTTAAAGAATGTATAATATTACGCAAGAAAGTTATGTAGAAACTATTAACCTCTCCACAAACCACGGAGTTCCGCGGTTTCTAACAGTGCAGAAAGTTTCTTTAATTATCCTCAGCACTTTTATATATAGTACTACCCAGTAGAAAATATTTGTTTATGGGCGACGAACAAAGATCACGAGTTTCTAGACATTATTTTTTTAATTTATTCACTTCTATTGGATCATCTTACTTTTTAAAAATATTAACTATTTCCCATCTACATAACTTTAGAAGTTTTCATCATTTCTTGCTTTTATAAATGGCAAAATCGATGTGAAGAGGCAATTCTTCTGAATGTGTACTTTAGCGTAGCAAAAGCCCCAAAGTCCATTTTTTAAATGATTGCCTTATTTCACTATTTTTCTAAATTCAAAACGATTATCTTCGCCAATTACGTTGCAGAACATTATATTTTAATTGCAAAAGCGGAAATTGTTAATTAAAGCACTGGATAAATACATCCCTATCTTAATTAACACTGTGTTCCTTCATTTCACTTTATTTACTTTAGCTTAAACATTCATAACACTCTTTTCGTTTGATTATCTCTCCACACGCATGTATGTAAGAAGTAAAAAGGTAGTTGACGTCCCTCAGCTGCCGAACTCTTTCAGTATCCCTTCTCTCTTTGCCTGCAGTAGATGACACTTTTTTTTAAAAAAAAAAAAAGAAAGCAAATAACATTGAAAGCAAAGCAAGAAAACAAATATCTCTGGCATCGTTGTTCTAATAAGCAGAAAATAGAAGAATATTTTAAAGTTGGTTTTTAAGTACATTCAGGGGTGATAGGGTATGTTATTCCTCAATAATATATAATAGTATAGCTATGTATAGCTCGTATTATCAGAAACTGCGCAGTTACGTTTACGCCAGTATTTGTTATTTATTTGAATAAATTGTGCAAAAAATGCTTTTATATTTTATTTCCTTTCACGAGCACAAGCAGACAAACAACTCTAACAAGGAAAGAATTATTTTATGTTCTGCGAGAAGAACAGGTCAAAAATTCAGACGGAGATGGAAATTTGTGAGGGAATATATAGTTAGGCAACCGGGTCAGAACTGAAACTCTCTAGAGACTTAAAAGTAGGGTTAAATCATTTAATATGCGGTTTCAAAAGTAGATAGCTAAAGACAAGAAGAAATACACAAACGTTTCTTGAGCAGAACAGTGGCTTGAAATGACCATGAGTTTCCCTATCAATCTTGCTGAAACGCTTAAGAGGTTGGCGTCCAGCGACTGGGTTTCAGGAAAGTAGCGACCGTTCATAAGGAGGAAAACAGTAACACTGCAAACAACAATAACTAAAAGTGAATTTGTATATGCGACGCAAATGATCCTATGAGCTGCAGGAGAAACGGAAACTGCCAAATTTGTAAAGGGCATTAGTTTTACAACTGCAAACAGAACTTCGTAGTACAGAAAGTCATATAGAACATCGTCTTATTCAATAGTCCCATTAACATGGTAAACGGCACTGTCGTTATTGTCGAAGCCAAGCTAACAAAATCGCAATATAATGTCAGGAGATCAGCTTCAAATGATGCTAACAGTAATATTTTCCCCGTTTGCAGAACTGTTCTAGAAGTTAAAAGTAAGTGCTACACTAAGGAGACAGAGATTAATTAGTGTTTCTGACAAAGCTGCAGAAACAACGTTGCAAGGGATTTTAAACCAGACGAGTGTAGTCGAAGTCCAAGATACTGTTGTCCATACTTAGAATTTGGATAAAAGGGACACACCTTTCTATAATATAATATTAAAAACATTTGTAAATGGGGTTGTGATGGGAGTTTCTGTCGTAAAGAATATCATTAAAGTACGAAGATAAAAATACATCTGATGCAAACATGTTTGACATCTTTTGGTCCCATCCAGATGAAAACCAAAAGCAGGAAAATGATTTGGAAAAATCCTCACCCATCGTCTCTGCAATTCTATAAAACTTCCTGAAAACCTATCCATGAAAGTACTGATATTGTTGTTGCAAAAATGGAATACATAGAAAAACAAATAGATACAAAACAAATGTATACCTACAGTCTTCAGGTATACATTTTGATGGTGACTAAATTACTGTTATACATAAACTTCTAATTACTTTTTAATCATTTATAATTATTTTTTTAAATTTTAAAACATTCTTTGGTTTGATTTATTTTGCAACCCGCATATAACATTTCACACAGTGTTTATATTGGTATATATTATGTGCGTTAAATGGATATAAAATATTTGTTTATTTTGTATTTTGAGAGTACATTATGGCCATTTGCTTTTGATATTGAAATAGTATAACGTTAGTGATAGCTTTATCTAAAATTATGCTCACACACTTACAAATTGAATAAACAAAACATGCATAAAACATAATTACCACTACACTGCTCGCGCGGATTACTATTGTAGTCCAGTGGGTTTCAGTTATCTGGTATCTGAGGGTTGGCAACACTTGTGACCTTGAACGGTCGTCTACCTTCCTCCCCTATTTCTATAACACCATTAGTCGATTGATAGCACCCAAAGTCATTTCACTGATGTTATACGGATTGTTATTTTCGCATGGACTACTATTGTAATCCGTGCGAGTACTGACGTGATAGTTTGTTTTCTGTCTAACGTTTTAACTGTTCTCGTTTTGAATGTACTATTTCACATTATTTGCTCAAATATATGTGATATATATGTTAGTTTAAAATGTCAGAGCAAGGCCAGATACGACAGTGGCTAACAGAAACTGAAAGTGACGACGAAAGTGTTTTGAGTATAGAACACTAAGATGAAATAAAGGACGATGTTGTCTAGTTGCCTCACTCTAAAAAAAGTGGTAGTGACGATTTGAATGAAATAGAAGATGAAGAAAGGAACGGTGTTATTCAGGAAGACATGTTTTACGGAGAATTTCACACTGGAAAGGACAGAATTACCAGATGGTATATTGATAAAGTGCACCCAAGAAATACGCGAACACAGCGTCATGACATCATACCTACACTGCATAGTTATTACTCCATAGAACATTTCTAAATTTGAAGTTGACATATAGGACAAATTGTGTCGCCAGTGTGATACAGCCAGGAATTCACAAAGATGGCCACTTACTTTATTCTTCCATGTGTTAAACGTTGCTCAAGTAAACTCTCTCATTGTTTTCAAAGCAAATAACAATAATGCTCTAATCAACCGTAGAGACTTCCTGCGATCGGTGGCTATGGAACTTATCGAACCTCTTTGTGGAAGATGAAGAAACAAGAGTACCCGAAAAAGATGTTTCAGGTGCAGTAAGTGGATCTGCTCTGACTACAAGCTCACTCTTTGCACTGACTCTTATGACTGAAACACCTAAAATTTTGCCTACTTTTGACCTTGTTTTCAAGTGTAAAAGTTAAATTGGAAACAATTTAACAACTTCTTCTTATTTTATATAACAGTTTTTAACACTTTAAATGCAAATTTCCTCCTTTATTTCAATTTTTAATCAAATAGCAAGAAAATAAACGAACATTTACAAAAATATAGTAAATTGCATGCGCATTCTAAAGTTTTGGCTTCTAATTCTTTTTGTGCATTAAAAACAAAATGTTTGCACTGAAATGTGTTCTTTACTGCTTATAAAAATCCACAAAAGTAATGCAAACAATACCAATTGAATAACCACTAAGATATATATATATATATATATATATATATATATATATATATATATATACCAAATGGACTACAATCGTAATCCGCGCGAGCATTCATGTTTCAACAATTTCATGCGAGTACTGTAGTGTTACTGAATGTTATGAATTTAATCTACTGAATAGTTTCACATTACCTGTCAAAATTAATATCATCAGATCTATTCTACTACTCAACCACGGCACTACAAACGATTTTAAGCTTTTTATGTATGTACTTAACCACTGAGTAGCAAATATATGCAATTAGAGATTTTGGACATGAAATTGGGAAAATGTACCACTATGCGTTCATTGGAAAACAGTTATTTGAATGGGACTAATGGTGAAAATGAAATAAGGGACTGTATACCACAGCAAACAGAGGCTAGTAGGACAGAATAGAGGAGATCAGATAAATGGGAATATGAATAATAGTTGAAAAGGAGGAGAATGTTGAGGGCGGAAATGGTTAGATTTCAGTGCACATGCCTAAAAAGAAAAAAAAAAGAAATCTAGATTGTTTATCATGATATGAAGGGTCCAGGGGAATAATATGATAAGTCACATTTTGCAAATTTTACAGTACAACAAATTTAAAGTTTGAAGTTATATATTTTTCAAAATGTCATTACAATGCAATGCTTATTGTTGTAAACGTTCATTTTAGTTATATCTTATTGTGATTGGATATTATAAAGTATGAAAAATAATATAGTAGTAATACTTTTTTAACAATAAAAAAGTACTGTGCTCTGTTTACCGGACTTATCAGAGTTTTCCCCAAACAATCACTACTGTCTTGAAACTGATGATAATTTTATATACAAAATTGCTGTAAGAAACCTAATAAAAACACATCTTTGTAACACTTGTACATATTATGAATTCTTTTCAATGGTGGTTTCTTGATTTACTGTGCCTTTGGAAGGTTTGTGTAGTGCTCCACTGCTTTTAAAGAGAAATAGTTTTACAGTGACTGCAAATCTGCATATTTTTCTTGAGATATCTCCAGGAACCCTAAAAAATGATAGGCCTAGATGAGTGATGCTTTTAAAATTAGTTGAGGTGAAAACAAGATAGGTTAGAGACAGCATATAGAAGTAGTGCTGTCATTCGGGTCGATTCTGACCCGAATCGGGTCATCTTTCAAAAATGAAAAATGAAATCTTTTAGTTTTACGTCCCACGCTTATGCCGGTTAGGCTAAAGGAGACGGTGATGATGAGTGATAAATGAAATGGTGGAATGAAGAAAGTGGGAGGAAACGGGAGAACCCCGAGAAAACCCACGCACACGGTGTTTGTCTACCACAAAGTTCACTTGGCGCAGGCCGGAATCGAACCCAGGTCCCAAGCAACAGAGGTGAACGCCATTGAGCCACCGTGGTCCCCAGCTCTTTTCAAGTCACTGGTTGGTCAGCTCGGGTCATGGATAGTCAGCTAGGGCCGTGTTACGGGTCAGTCGAGTCAGCTCGGATCGGGTCACGTGTCAGGTTGGTTCCAACATTTTTGTTTCGGGTAAGGTTCCGGTCGGATTTTGGGTCAACTTGAACTGAACCAAAACAAAAATGTTTGACCTAACCTGACCCGAGCTGACTCGACCAACCCGTAACACAACCCTAGCTAAATCTACTCATGACTCGAGCTGCCCCAACCAGTGGCCCGGCTCGAGTCGGAATCGACCCGATTGAGAGCACTGTTTATAAGCTAAGTTAAACATTTGTAGCTAGTTTACGTTAGGGTAGGTTACGTTAGTTATTTTGTAACGTGTAATACGTTAAAACTTACCATCATAGGCCGAGGATTACCACTATTTTTCAAATGTTTCGTAAGATCATCAACTTTTCCGCGATCAATACAATGAGGTGAAGCGAATGCAGCTTTACAAACAGTGACCTCCTCTGTCTATCCTTTTTGTACCACCCGCAGTCGGTATGAATATGATGCATCACAATAAGACGCTTCACTCTCGTTTTTCCTAGGCTTACGTCTCTGCACAGGTACTATTACAATTAGGCCTGACAGGTATATGTTAATTTCATCATTTGACACCATTTCGTTCATTCGGCTAATGATTTCTTGTTTTCCTACATCATTAACCTTCTCAAAACGTCGTTTGCAGGTGCACTCTGGGTTCGGTCTCATGGCTCTGTCGTCTGAGTTTTGCATTACATGTCGAATTCTTCCATATGAAAGTTTTTTCTTAGATGTTGAAGGTGGAGCAGATTCTTCTTCACTCAGGGAATCATCCATGCTTTGATCATTACCACTGGCCACAACAACTAAAGAAACCCATGTTTTATTGTAAACTTCACTAACTAGAGCACGTTTCTGAACGGATACTGTGAACAAGTAATTTCTTAAATGGCCGATATCAATGCTGATAGTTGTATATACAACACAACAATAACCTGGGCTTAACAGCGTTTTCCCCAGAAGGTCGTGGACTTAACATATTCTTCCCCAGGATGGGTTTTCTTTACTCGTAAATATTTTCGGACTTATCATAGTGTTCCCCTCGTCATTAAATCTACAGAAACGTCCGTTTTCATAGAACAACACCAAAAACAAAAAATACCGATTTTTGGACTTATCAGTTTCTTCCCCTGGACCCTTCGATTGTTGTATTAAGTTTGTAAATGGTTTGTTGATGGTAAATCTCCATGTCTTCAGATTTAAGTTAAATATATGTTGTATTAGAGGAAACGGCTTAATTATTTTAATAATTAACGCATAGAGTAATATAAGGTCAAAGAATAACAATTGTTGTCTGCATTAACTCCCTGAGCTTATGTAGGATGCTTCGCGTTGTATAAGCGTCTACGGACTAACTTCATTGATAGCTAATACTTCATTGATAGCTAACGATCAATGAAACTCTTGCAATCTCGAAATCCACAAGTCGCTTACCTCATTTAAATTCTGACAATCATATCTCATGCCAATCTCTTCCGTCTCAATCTCAAAACATCTAGTAGAAGCCTCCTACCTCGGCGTATGGACGCTTAACTCCACTGGGGAAGCAGAACAACCTTCGGAGATAAGTATTCCCTGATGGATGCTGTTGTATCGGATGCTGGTTTTCTTCCATTATGTCACCACTTCTTCACGACACCCAGTTCCGGAATGAACCAGCATGTGTGAAGTCATGTTACTAAGATTGTCGGATACAGTAGGAAGTCCTACAGATAAGAAATCACAACATACGAAGTCCTGGTAACTGTCTTTCTAAGGTGCTCCTGTGTTTCAGCCGCTCGAAGCGCAAGTGAGTATCCTTTATCGTTATTTGTGAGGTAAGTGAATTCAGTATGTCTTTGGTACCTCGTGTGTACGAAACGGCTATAGTGACGTCGATGGTGACATATTAGTTCTCCACCTCAAATCTCAGTGAACTTGCGGTAGGATCAGCATTCTCAGGTGGGTTACAATAATTTCTTTTGTATTTTAGTTTGTGTGTATTATCATGTTCCTATTACTTGCATTCCTCATCTTGATTATAGAGAAGATCATCTCCTAAGTATTTTAGAAGTTATTTTGAATCCTTACTATTGTTTTGTTTTAAAGTACATGCATATATGCAGAGTGAGATGAAAGATTTCCTCTAAATCAACCAGTTAGTACTTATATTTAGGTTTCAAAGATCATAACAGTTGAATGAACCACTGCTCATCACAGCGATTGCATGAGTATATAAATTATCATAGACATATCAGTTTACTTAAAGTATTTGCTCGTTGGATCATTCCCCATTGTTTTATATTCTGGATTGTGATTAGGTTTTTCTCAAAAGTTAAAGCAAGATGTAGAAAGCGTAGTGTATGGCCTTAGTCATAAATTCGTACTCAATACTTTGAGAGTTTCACTTTGAGTCACATTATGTAGGAACAGTGAAGTTGTTCTAGATGCCCTCATTCTATTCTGTATAAATTGTTAAAAGTTCAGTGGAGAATAATCATGCAGGATAAATACTTGAAGTTTGTTTCAGCGGATGTATTGTGAGTCGGAGGTATTGACAACAACTTTGTTTCTAAACTAATGCAGTGTCAATTAAATCATATACTTCGTCCTAAAAACTATGATTTTCTAAGAACGAGGGTTTACGTTTTCTCGAAACCTAACAACCGTAGCCAAACAAATAATTTAAGTTGTTAAAATAAACTATTTGTTATGGAAGCTGTTTGTTCATTAAACACGTAGTAATTTTAAGGATATTTGAAACAAGAAGGATATTAGGATACGATATAAATAATGGGAATGTTCATTTACAAAATATAATCTATAGGGCTATGAAGAAGTACAAACTCTCTTACATATAGCATAAGAAGACTATGATAACATATATTGAAATGAATTTTTGTTATATATTTCAACTTGAGTCAATAATGATTTGAGGTTATTAATTCATTCCCGCTGAATCGCTGAATATTTGCAGGGAGCTACTATTTTTAATCACATATGTTTACTATGCTTTGTTTAATTTAAAATTGGTATTATATTTAAATTGTAGATAACTGTTTGAACCTTGAAAATCTTTGTTCTAAAGATGTAGAATTCTATATTGGAAAATCTCAACACTACAGATCCCAACTATGTACAGAAATATCTAACAGAAACAAAAGTAAGTAAAATATTCAAGTTTTCCCTTACTGGTTCATCTAATTTCTATATGGTACTGAAGTTGATTTTGCAGGTGTTAAGAAGTAAATTATTCATATAATTCTATTCTATAGTATCGCTGAATGCAATACTTTAGTAAATAAAATAGTGAAAGCAAAAGGTAATTAGAAGAAACAATCACGATTCACGTTTCCAGTACTCGATTTATTTAAGTACTTATTTATTTATTTATTTATTTATTTATTTGCGCGTGTGATTATTGTGGGAACATACGTATTTAAAAAATCGAAAATAATAAAACTAGGCATAATAATAGTGAAATAATATTCCTGTAAATATCAGTTGAATATACCAGTTGAAGAAATATGATTGCGACTATATGGCAAATATGGATACTTTAGGATAATGAATTGAAACTTAAAACAATCCTGTAGAACCCACTTTTTCTGACAATTACACCTTTTCTGAATTAGTGTCCCGATACTCATGTCAACACATAATGCATTTTTTAGATTTCAAAGTTTCAGCAATGTATTCATTAGCTTTGATCCTGGAAATTAAAGGTAAAAGGATTTAAAACTGCCTGATGTATTTCACTATGATGCATTCAGCTAAATTTGACCTGAAATGATGTCTTGTAAATATTATGTTAATTATAGTACGTCACTTTTTTATTATGTCTATAATTTATTTACTTTATTTTAACTTAGTTTTCAAACGCAATGGATGCGTTCAATCATATCAGTTTTACCCACTAAAGAAGGAAACGATGTTCAAATTATACGATAGAGCTAGAGTACTTTACTTTAAAACATGACATTTAAAACTGTTGTTAAGAAATATACTCTCTCTAGATATATTTATTTGCTTTTTGGTGTTCGTAATATCAGCGTAATGATAAAAGTTACTTCGTGTTTGTTACACCGTTGAAACGTAATCACACTTGTGCAGCTCAACTTTATATTCTAAGAATAAATAAAAGTTAGAAACGGAAATTCCTAAGGTGTAGAAAAGTAATATATATGAAGCATGAACAATGGATCACGTAAACATACACTAAATAACTTTTGTAAATATGAACTTAGCTTCAATTTTCGTTGACGTTTTGTGTTTGAGTAGCTAATACCCAGCCAGACTGTTATATACAATAAAACTAAGTTAGAAAAAAATTATATCAAAGCTATGTAAGTAATATTCGCTTAATTCACATTATTTTGATCACTATAAATTCACAACATGGCTATAAATATAAAAAAAGAATCAATCATCGATTAATATTTTTTAATATGGCAATGAATCTTAACTAGTGACTAGTATTTAGGTTGCCAAACATCTTAATGACTTCAAATTACAATTGATTTATTACCATGTTTAGGTAACAAGGTTTTGTTACGTAACTTCTTAACGAAGGATTTGCCTTTGAAAGATACAAATATGTAAGAGTCACCAGGAGATAAATAGTATTCTAGAGATCGCAAATAACCCATACACATATTTCTTTAAGGTAGGTGAGAATATTGTGAATTTGTATATTTTGTGATTATTTCTGGATTTACACACCAAGTTCTAATTTCTATTTAAAAGGGAAGTGACATAATTACACTGAGTTTTCATTTATATAAATTACAATTGATATATAAAATTATAACGTCAAAAGAAAAGCTATTGTCCACGGACGAATATATATATATATATATATATATATATATATATATATATATATATATATATATATATATATAAATTATTCCTATTAAAGTATAACTCATTCAGAACGTTTCCAGGTGGTAAAGTGCCAAGGACCGACTAGACGTTATCATGTTGTATAGAAACAGATATGCGCTGAGTTAGATGAGAAGTGCCGGAAACACAAAAAATGCATCTTCCTACCTCCCTAATGAATTCAAGACTTCTTGAACCCAAGCAGCAGTGGGTTTAATAGCGATTGGAGTGAAAACAAAACTTTCGAGAAGGTTGTTGTATTTTCTTTTTGCTTTTCAGCTTCTGTGCAATTAGCAACAGCTCCAGCGTTCATTACTGACGGAGGGAGACTTGAATGAGTGTATGTATCAGCTCATGTGAAGTCCAACAATAAACATTTACCTCTCATCCATTGAACCAGTGTCATTAAATCCTGTCGCTTTCCATCCGAACGACAGCAAATACACGCTTCCCGTATTGAAGGAATTCAGCTGTGTTAAGGGCTCGTAGTATTACATCATTAATGGAAGAGTGTCGAGCGAATCTACCAGCACTCTTCATGCATGAAAGGCCATGCAGGTCACGTTGATTAACCTCATCTCCACAAGCTGGACAGCGATGAGGCTCACAAACAGCTAAACCTAGACGTAAGGCAACAAGAATTCGAAAACATTCATTTGACAAATGAAGGTCTAAAGGCGGAGAAGGTTTTGCTATTAACCGTGCACCCGCTTTATCTTCCGGAAAAACAACAGATTGTAACAGATGATTATGTAATTGACATGCAACTGGTGTATACCAAGATGACTGATAACACTTTTTGCTAATTTCTGGCGGGTTTGAACTGCTAGGTTTGGTCATTTATTAGAGCCTTCTTGAACCATCTGGGTCCAAACAATAAAACTGTGGAAGGAGACCTTCGATTAAACGCAGAGATGTGTGGTATGACGCTAAGAATGTATTAATCGCCATTTCCACAACTCGTCGTATACCAAGACCGCCCAAGCCAACAGATAACCATGCTTGCATCCAAGAGTCGTCATTTAAGGAGCAGTTCAGAATTGATTCAAGGCCAGTTTTCAGGACAATGTCATATTTTTCGAACAAAAGAATCTCATACCAAGATGAAAAGAATCGTAAAAAATACCTTAAGCGGGGAATTGGTAAAGATACCCGTAAAAGGAAAAGGTCCAATAATCTGAAATTGAGGAAAGTTGAGACAAGGACAATTCTAAATTAGATATTTTATTCAATTGCACGATAGTGAATTCTTCCGACGTAGGAGCAGAACCTAGAAGACCAGCATTTTGAATTGTTAGAGGACGTATGCCTGGTGCAGCTTCATTAAATTTTCTAAAGATTTCGTCGAATGTAGTTTCATCTGTTCCAAGGCAACCCACCTCGCATTTAGAAAAGTTAAGATGCAACCCAAGAAGTGATGTCTTCTTATTTATTTCTATTAATGGTGAAAGAACTACCTCGGGTTCACCACCAATTGTTCCATTCTGTATGTACTAAATGCGTAATACGTTTTTCAGCGATTTAACTGAAGAGAGTGAATAATTATAGCGAAAAGTACTGATGCCATGGGGTCACCTTGTTGTACAACTCTCTGAACAGAAATAGTGTTTTCGTCGAAAAACAGGTTACTTCGTTGAGCATAACATTGACAAACGTACGGATAAATTGAAGGAAAATCATTCATTACTTCGGCAAGCATATTATCCCTGCGAAGCTCATAAAATGTGTTCCGAAAATCCAACTTAAGAACCACCTTAAGGCACTGTGAGTAGAAGAGAAATAAATTCGGGCAGTGTGAACAGCTGCTTTGTCTTCATTAGGAACACCAACACCAAGCTGATGGATGAATAGAAAGTTCTTAACTGGCTCATGTATTCTAAACCATACGATTTTTGCCGATATTCTGCGCCAAATATTCCCAAATGCTATGGGCCGTATGCCAGCATTCTTTATTCTCAGCTGGCGAACTTCCATTACTACTTTTCTAGAAATGATCAGATTAAATAAATCACAAAAAATTTAGTAGTTTTCCCTTCGATTCCAGTATTTGACAAGAAAGAAGGTCTTTAAGAATTAAAAGACGAAGCGCAACTAGACCTCCGCGCTGCCTGACAGAGAGGAGTTAACTGCGTTTTGAAACTCCATAGTCTAAACTCCCTGAAAAATGTGTTGATCATCAGAAAGATCCGGTGCAATGAAATTGCCAGGGGGAGGAGAATTTTTCACCAACAGGATCTCCAATACAGAGGTATCCAGAGCCGCAACCGTATCATCAGAAAGTAAAAGACGTACTACTCTACTCATGGTACCATTGCCAAGTTTATTACTCTATGCAACCTTCAAATTAGAAAATTTCTGGTTAAATCGAGATTTGTTCATCTTCATTGAATTCCAGGTTAAGTCGTCATGCCCAGGGCGAACTCGCTGCTTCACCCAAGAAGTAAGATTCTTAACTTTATCTGATTGTTTGGGAGCACTTGAAGCAAAAAATGGAAATAGTCATAGGTTGATCCAGCCTTCTGTATCATTGGAAATTGCTATATGATTTAATACCTTTGCGAGTGCATCAAACTCAGCTGATCGAGCACATCTTGGAACACGTTTTAAAATATGTGTCGAGAATTTTAGTGACTGTAGTATCATGTCCAGGTTAGACATCTTTAAAACTTTTGTGTTGTTTCTGCTGTTAGTGTCGGTAACATTTACATTTTTACTCTGAAAGCAGGCATTAATTGTATGTGTAATTATCAATTTCCTAATCTATTATATAAAAGAGAACGCACAAATCCTTTGTTAGCTCATCACGCTAATACGGCTGAACCAATTTCTTTCATTTTTGGGGGGTTATTAGGATTTGGACCCTAGATGGTTTTTATCATATCACTTTAATTTTTAATTACCAGTGTCTTGAGATAATTGACCATTCAAGTGTCCATAACGTACAAATCCTTTGTTAGTTCATCATAGGTATAAAAATAAACGTATTTATATGCAACCCGCATGACCGTGTCACTCGGCGGGTTAACATAAATGACAGGCGATATAATGTTAACATTTACTGGAATCTACTATGGTTTTTATCATATCACTTGAAAGCGAAAAAGTAAAAATTATCTAAGTAACAAAGTTTATTGCGTTCCGGGGTGACCGCAGCGAAGCGGGGCGGGTTAACATAAATGACAGGCGATATAATGTTAACATTTACTGCAATCTTCTATGATTTTAATCATATCACTTGAAAGCGAAAAAGTAAAAATTATCTAAGTAACAAAGTTTATTGCGTTCCGGGGTGACCGCAGCGAAGCGGGGTGAACGCTGCTAGTTAGGGTATATTGTTAGAAGCAACCATTACAAAATTTTAAGATTAATTTAAAGCTTAATTAAAATTTAAGCGTTTTGCTACACAAGAAATAAGTAACTCTAATGTGAACTCCTAGAATTATATATTAGTCCTTAATAATATTTTTATTTGAATTCATGAAAATAAGTTGAAATTTCTACTTTTGTTAAATTCTGTTGAATTCAAACATTGATAGTAAATACTTCTGCAATATTTATTGCGGACATGAAATCAGTACGAAAAATATTGGTTGTCAAAAATTACAGTAAAAAATTCCCAGATTCCTTAGCCAGAAATTTCTATAGTAGTACCTCTAGTGTATTTTGTGATGTTGTGGCTATAGTCTAATTTTGAGTACTTCAGCATACAACGTTAAAAATTTTAATCGCTGCTCTGCTTATTGTAAACCAGCCTTTTCAGTAATATATCCAATCATATTATTGATTATCATTCAATTTCCTTGTTTCGTTGTTATTAATAAGAAAATGTTTTATTATATTTAATATTTTCTTAATTTTGCTATCAATAGAAGAAAATATTATTTGTATGTTCCAAGTAAACGTACAAAGTTAAACTAAATTTATAAAATAATTCCAACTAAATGATAATGAGAAATATTTGGCCGACTTATTTGTTTTAATACTTCTAACGAAGTTACATTTCCTCTCAAAAAGGAAAAAATCTTCCAACTTATTTTAAACTTACTAAATATTTTTAATACCGAAGCGTACTTTCACGCTTTATGTTAGAGTAAAATTGCCAAACAATTAAGCTAGTAAAGTTGTAATTGTATTTTTCATAACTCTACTTTTATTAGATATTTCAAAAACCGTTTTTTATACAAACTGATCTGTAGAAAAATCGAAAGATAGACATTTCAATTTTTCTCCAAAGCCGGATCGGATTTTAACCGAAACAAATTTTGGTTTTTCCCAGAAATTGTTAGCTTTTACTATCATAAAACAGTTCTTGTTCCACTGATTTTTTGTATCTAGCCTATTTTTCATAGGAAACGGAACAGGTTTTTGAGAAACAGTATATTGAAAGTACTAAAGAATAGCAAACGAGAAAAACGATATACAAGTTGTATGTATCCACTCGTACTTTTAATCCAAATTAACGCACTTTTCTACACTTCTTCAGATGTAAGCGCTAGTAACAGATATGTTATCATATGTTGCTGTAGAAGTGTCTAAAACATATGGATTTCCTTTCTGACACGTTTGTGAAAAATTTTTCAAAGTAAGAAAGTGACAAATAAATACAGTTTAACTAGTGCATATCAAACTTGCGAAAGGAAAGGAAAATGAGAGAGAGTGAGAAAAAAATAAATATTATTCAAGAGGAATTTTGTCATTACGTCAGCATAGGAATGGGAGCTCTCAATTTAAAATTTTACCGCTGGTATGATTTGCGACAAATTAATTTACTACTTGTTTTCAATACAGGTCCATACTTGTCAAATTCAATAATATAATGAGTTCTCTGAAGTTTTGCGAATAGTTTATTGGTCGATATTGCTGCTCAAGTATCTGAAGCAAGTGAACTTATTTATAATAGTAATACATGTAAGAAATATTAACTGCATTCCCATCATACGAAGCTCTAGTTACCAGTAGCACATAGCATTTTCGGTTACATATACAACAGAGTTCGGAATTTTAAGCCACATCTTTAATGCTATACACTCCTTGTTTATAGTCATTATCGGAATAGGTGATACTAAATACTTAACGTTTTCAATGTTATGTATGTTATTATAGTAAGTATTCTTCATTTCTCTTATACTCTTGTAAAAGTAGCTTCAAATTACTGTTGAATGACCTTGAATCAATACATTTTTGCTTCCAGTATATGTTGATAATGATCAGTGGCGTATTTAGGGAGGCTTCCGGGCTTAAGCCCCCCCCGAAATCTTACTTACTATAGTAAAGTATATGAAATATCTTGCAGAATTTTCATATTTTCAGGCAAAGCCCCCGCAAAGTTAGCAAAGCCCCTCCCGAAACAAAATCGTAAATACGCCACTGATAATGATAGATACTGACGTGTTTACTGGATTCTTACACAAATATTCTGGCTATTTTATAACGACGTAATCATTTCATGCAACATATGCTTCCTAAATGTAGCAATATTAGGTCTTAGCACTACTGTTGACAGTTGCCAATTCTATCTGTCTATAAATTTTTAACATAATCACCTTAACCTTGAATCACTTTAAAATAAATTTGTGTTAATATTATGGATAGTCAGGCTTATATTCGGTGTGTTTGTTGATGATCTGACTATACTGTTGCTAGCTTGCTTTCTACTGAGGGTTGATTATGACATATACAGATGAATTTATGTGTTAGTTCGTTACTTAGGATTTTTGAAGTAACGTATGGTCAGATTTCGTCAGGCATATCGAGACTAAGTTTTGTTTAGCAATTGTCTAGTGTAACAATATTTTACGTCTGAGGCTATTGGTTCGATACAATGAACGAACCCTTGCATTTACTTCATCTATTACTTCTAATTATTTTATAATTTTAAAATTACAAAAGAAACTTTATGTAGCCAAAAGCTTCCTGGAAGTATTTCTCTTAACATCTATTTATTTTATTAAACTAAGTGCAATTGCCAATTTCTTTTATCCATAATAATGTTTGACAACGTTGCTCAATACTTTTGCCTTGTTGCAATCTGTTATTTTCAACTTGAAATCGTTATGTGTAAAAAGGAAGTAGATTTTAGTGTTTACGAAAACAGACAGAATTGTTCGGTAGACCCGTATTATGTTAGGATATTTATATGACAAATCAAATATTGAAGCATTAAATAAAAGGCAGACGTTATTGCAATTTAAACTCCGAGACTTGACGTAAACTGATAAACTTTGCCAAATATATTTCTTTCTGTAGTTTGTAAAATAGCCAAAATTTATTCAAATACATGTGTTTAATTCACATATAAATTCAAATACCAGTAGCAGAACTTCGATGATTAGTGTGTAATTGTTTGCTCAAAAACATTTCATTTAACATATGGTTAACTATTTTTATTGGCTAAATGAAAGTACGCCATTAAATAATTCCTAGAAATTATCAATAATAATAACATATTCTGTTCTATCATTTTCAGATTTGCGTACGAGTGCAAAGCAATGAAAATATTGAATCTGGTAGTATTGATTTCGTGTATGATAATTGCTGTGATTCAAAACGGAGTTACTCAAGGACGTAAGTGTAGATTGACCATAACGAATTAATGGCTATCAAATGAAATATATCTCAAATTATTTTCCGTTGGCTATGGTTCATCAAATTTAAATGTCTAATAAAATTAGTTTCGAGGAAGATTACATCACAATTCCGTACGTGAGTGTGATGTAACGTATGTGTAGATTATAATTTTGACAATTTTAGTGAGCTGATAGATTGTTGGAAATGTAACCTGTCACCCCCTTCAGTGATGGAAACCTTGAGAGCAGAAACGTATGCATGAGAAATCTGCCCATGAGTTTGACCTCTTATATTTTTCATGGCATATTCAGGAAGTTGAAAGATGTGTCAAACTTGTTACAGAGTCTGCAGGAAAAGTGGACAAGGAAACAGAGATGTCTACATTAGAGCAAATTTACTCTCAAGACTCACAATGCAAAAATTTGATTTTAAAAAATCTGAATTTAAACAACATCCTTGACTAAATCAACATAGTTTAGAACAGCCTCATTGGCAGAATGGTTGGATAGTGTATAAGAGGAACTCGAATTGCAGCTATCTCCTCGGCTGAATTCTGGACCCTTACATGAAAAACGTTGATTAATTGGCTAAGAGCTGCAAAATCATTATAAAATGTGTGAAATCACTCACATTGACAAATTATTAACAAACATGAGCTCATGCAAATAAAATGAAGTACTTAGACCCTATAGAAATGAAATAAAAGTAATCTGTACATTTCCTGCGTGAAGGTTAATTTTGGTGTTTTTAATTTTTTTTCAAATCTTAGTAAGTTCGCACGAACTGAAGATCATAAGTTTGATTTTTGGTTACTTTTCCATTGATTAACATGCTAATACGCAACCGTATTAGAAATCGATAATCGAAAATCTGTTTGTTTCGCTCCACTCTAGTGGCCACAGTGGTAATGTAACTATAGTATCTGGTAAGTTATTTTACAAGGAGTAATTTATGTAACAATAGTGAGTCTTATTAGTTTGTGCAACAAAAAGTTGTAAAGGGAAACACAATAATATTTCAAATCATACAATAAAAACTACTTCAGAAAGGCAAATATTCTACTGAAATGAACTATTATGTGTCAAAAATTTTGGGATCTCCCTCACCTTTTCCTCTTTCCGTTGTCGAACTACCAATATAAGGTTCAACTGGCTCTCGTGACTCTGGAATGGTTAACGCTGTCTCTGGAAAAGACTCGCATTTCAAGAGTGCGATGGGGTTCTGAGTCATGCCCCCTGACCGAGGTAGTCTATTCCATTACCGGCTACACCTCAAGAGATGCGACCTCTCTCTTCGGTGGAAAATACCACTAGAAAAACGTTATTTGCGGTGCGTTCAATAAGAATTCACCAAGGCAATCAGTAGTACAAACACGTACCACTCACCCTTTTCAAAGTCTGCTTAATGAACTTTAATACTCTAGAATTGAAAGTATTTCCACTCTCAGAAATAAAAATAACCCTCTTCAAGACAAGAAAGTTTATTACATACATAGTTAATTAGTTCTACACTAAGACTACAGAAATGAATTACTGAAACACTTCGATTAGTTGACATCCAAATCGAGTGAATACACAAGTTCTGCTAACTACATTATTAACTTATACTGTAATCACGATTAAGTTCATAATAATAAATTTATAATGTGGAGTACCTCTCTGAAACAGACAAGATAGAAAGAATTTCAAAATAGAAATTACTCTTTTTTAAAAATTACTCCAACTTTTGATTTGTAAACATTAATCCATCAGTCTTATAATTGTATTTCCATGTAGGTTCCATGTCACTTAGTCCGGAAGCACCAAGAAAGGGAATACTGGCATAATACATGCAAGTCATCTTCAACGAAAAGAGATAGTTCCTAATCTCCACTCTGTCAATCAGAAACCCGTTTCACTCTACAAACACAAGGTTTTCTCAACGTCAGCATTGGCCATGTACAACCAGTAGAGCCAATTATGCATTGTAGTCTTGTCTAGAGAAAATAAAGGGAAGAAAAGAGGAGGAATTGAACACAAAATAACCACAAGCCGTATTAATGGCGTAGGCACCGTACTGCAGATACAAGATTTAGCATCATATATTAGAACATAGCTATCAAGATTATAACGAACACTCACAAATACATTTATCTTAAAAAATTGTGGTCTAACATAACTTGGGTATTGAGAATCACATAATACATTCTATATATCATAATGTCATATTGGATTTGATAAATTTCTAATGCAGTATTGCTCTGGTCAAAAAGACATATCAAGAAATTAAGATTACTATTACTATTAAACCTAATTCTTGGTATGCAAAACGTAAAATATGCTACATAAATCCTATGTTTAGTTTGTAAAGGTTTCATATCAAATTAATATACCGGAGTTAACCATTTGCGTTAGCAATATTGACAGCGAAATAAATTTTACTGATATTTATTTTTTCTTTTAGTTCCGTTCTGCTATGAGAGATTCTGTGACGACAATCCAGTAGGTACAATATGCAATACAGGTATTCATTCTCTTCCATATTGCGTTTGCGAAAGTGGTGGAAGAGACCTCTTCGGACATGAGTTGAAGTGCTTTCAAACGCTGAATTAAGGAAAACAAGAAATTGAGAAAAATGATTAAGTGCTTTGTCATAATAAATAAAATAACAAAAAGGGCTGGAATTGTATTTTTATTAATATAATTATAAGTTTCATGATCATTGTAGTCATATTTTGGCTTAATAAAATATATTATTTAGGTAACGTCCCTGTGACATGATTAATTTGAAACCAGATATAATCATGAGAGGAGCGTACGAAAGGTACTGGACTCGAATATCCTTGACAAATTCAATTTGTGAAACGTAGTTGTGACTTATCGTATGCGGTTAAGGATTACCGGCTTCGCCGGTCTTCATGTAAGAAATATTGAGTGCTAACATGTATTTTCCAACAGTTTTGGGGAGCTCTAGCCTGAAATAATACTTTTCCCAGGTGTTTCTATGAATTTTAATTTTCGAAATGTTTCTTATAACCAAGTTTATTTAAACTCAATTTAAATACTGGTTAGGTTCATAAAAGTAATTTATATTATGTCCGTATTTAATGTTTTGTTCTAACGCTTTCTAATTCCGATTAGTGTTCTAATTGAAGCTTCTTTAATCTATTGTTTTCTGATAAAATAACACCATTGTTATTGTTATTTTATTACGTTCCCCGAAAACTTGCCTGAATTGAACTAAAATGACCTTAGTTACGATAGTTTGAAAGCTATTTTATTATCACTTTTCATACTAGTTTCTTAATTAGTCAAGTAGTACTTTCGCTAATACTAGGATAATTTGTAATACCAGAATTTATAGAATATCTAGTGAAATTCTGATGTTCCAGTATAACCACTGATCTTAATTGATAACACTGACAGTAGGACACTGTGATAGTGAGTGGGTACTGTCCATCCAAATTCGTAATTTCCAATATTCACGAGAGAATAGTTAATCTAGAGCAATATTCATAAAGAAATAGTTTATGCATTTTAGTTGTACCACATAATGCAGATGGCATTAATACTTAATCAGTAATCTTACTGCTCATAGAAAGTGGTTGTTGAAATTACACGAAATGAAGTGTGTCGCAACTCGTGCTAGTCTCAATGTCCCAGGAAAAATTGGACCTCTCATAGTTAAATTCACAAATTATTAGACCAGAACTGAGGTGTTTGCAAATAAGAACAAACTGAAAGGACCTAAAAAACAATTCGTGAGAAGCCGTGTTGTCAGCGTTTGCAGCTGTACCAAGCAGCAGCTCGGTTTGGTTTCCAGAACACTTGAAATTACAACGAACAACTTGCAGTAAAACATGGAAATAATAAGCATTAAATGTGTAGCTTCGCGCAGATTTAAAACACACATGTGAAAACTGGTATCACGTTTCTTTGAATAATTGTGTAATGGAAATGGAAAAGGCTGAAAGAGCCACAAAGTAAAATTTCCAGTATTCAATAAAAACTTCCTAAAACTGTACTTTATTCTTTAAGGTGCTGCTCCTTGCGAGTGCTCTAGAAACTAGTAGGAATTTTTCTGGCACTTTGGACCTTCTCTAAGTTATTGGCGATGTCGTTTACAACATATTCCATGCAAAAAATCGATTTTTTATTTTTTGGCACTTTCAGCCTTTTCCATTTCCACTACACAATTGTGAACGCTTTCTTGCCATATTTTTCTATTCAAGTTACTTGTTTACTTATTGCTAGTTTCGTGAAGTATTTACGTAGTTCAGTGAACATATATATCAAGAACTATTTCAATATGTATTTGTACTTCACTTCGTATTGCCTTCATTGTACTTCACTTCACTTCTAAGTTACATATACTTTTCTTGTGGAGTGCCTACAACATCCTTCTTATGTGTCAGGTATACAGTGTGTGTAGTTGTGTTATTTATATATTCAGTGTCGGCAGAAGACACTTTCTGCTATGTGTGTGTGTGTCTGTTCATGCTATTATTATGCTATTATGGAATTGTTTCGTATTGTGTTTGATTAACATCTGGTAAGAAGAAGTGACGATTACCTTGTACGTATGTATAGGGAAAGAACTCCTGTAAACATATCAAGTATTTTACATTACATTACATCTTATAATCTTCTGAAGATAGGACAATGAATTGCACATTCGAAGCTACCTCCCGTGACCAAAGACCTGAATTTGCTGAAGGTAAATTCAGCGTTCAAATCCTTCTTTAAATTTCGGTGAAAATTGAAATCATTGTACCCTCTTTTAAACACGTGCATGCAGTATTTATTTGTGAGTTTTGGCTACAAGGTATCCTCTAAAACAGCCTCGTTCATTTATCAGGTTCTCATCTTTTTACATAATTATTTCTTTATAGAATAATTCTATTTTTTAAAAAAATAGAATGGGTAAAGACGGCGGGAGTTTGGCAACATAGTAACGAGACAATTTCTAGGTTGAACTCCTCTCTCTGCCAGCTCGTGTATATAACTGTAGTTTAGAATCTATTATATTCGAAGTCACTGTAGACCACCAGACATTCATTTTGAGTGGTATGTTTTGTTTCCCCGTACATCTTTCCAGAAGTTCGTTCACGATATTGGAGACCATTTGCCGAATTACCAGCATTCCATAATAATGGGTAATACAAACTGGAATCTTTTAACAACGAAACACGAAGTTTTGTAATATCTCGGGCCTCCAGGGTATGATCGCGGACCTTAACGTCTGTCCGTATCTGTCGTAGCTGTCGTACCTGTCGTACGTGTCCAATTGGTCCAACTCATCACATAAGGAACTCAGAATCGTTAATGGCACGTAGAGATAAAGCCTATAGAGAATGGAGAATATATGTTAAAACTAATGATCCATCTACTGCTAGAACAATAAACCCCAAGACAAAATGCGAGAATTATAAATATTAAGAAACCTCAAAATGGTGTTTTGCCTATGAAATACTTAAATGGTGAAAACAACAGAGCACTTCTTTGTGGACGACTCAAAGTGTTAGGTGTTGTGAGAAAGATAGGCAACAACATAATTAACTTTACGCCAAACGAATTGAACATTTTTTTGTCAAAACCAAATGATACCAGACTCCATGAAACTGCAAACCATGAATAATATTGCAAGTTTGGAAATTAACTCTCTGTTCTCGTTATCTCACGATCAGCATTCACACGTATTGAAAGAGATCTAAATAATTAAATCTCAAGTCACTGGTACAGTTGATATTTCACTAACCCTGATGAGGAAAATCCTACTCCATATACTTCATCCTATCACTGATATATTTAATTACCGTTTTTCCACAGGCATTCTACCCACAATATGCAAAATGGTTAATATCCACCCACTTCTAAAACAGAAAAGCACTGACAATAATGCAGACTTTCGCTCTACGAATGGCCAGCCAGTGCTTTCTAAAGTTTTTGAATATATTGTAAATAATTAAATTCGGGAATACTTGCAAGCAACGTACAGAACAAGGCACGATCAGATCCGACTCAAACTTCGCCCAGAGAACATATAATAGAAAAGAAGAAAAAACGCCAAATTAGAGCTACCCCATCCAGAAACACCGGAGAAATGCTCCGCAACATAACGCATAACGCGACAATATGATATAAGGTAAACGTCGCAATATACCCGTTTATGTCGGAAACGGAAGGGATGGGCAGCACCAGGATATCAAGATATTTGATATGCTATAACAGTGACTTGGCGGCCATCTTAAAATCCGCCATCTTGGATATAGCGTAAGGTATTGAAATGAGAAGCGGGGTGTATGATATATCAATGTAATGTAAAATGCAAAAGGAAAACGAATGATGTAACCGTCAAAAACATATGTATGATGGTATGGACGGGACGAAGTGTAGAAGACGCAGGCAAAACAAACGTGTATTCGAAGGGCAGAATAATAGGACGACAAATGGTACGCGACAAGTAACTGCAACAGTGTCAAGGAATCCGCCTTGATATATTATGCCTTCCGAGGATATTGGGATTCCGTTTGGAACAGTGAAAACCACAATTACAACCCGCGATACGATCACTCGTTTGGAGACTACATAATCTACAAAGCACTACCTCTTATGGAGCAGCAATTCGGCACCTCACTTCGGAGTGTAGAACATATCATCTTGGATTGGTGATCAAAAGCTCGACCTACCTGTGATTGAAGTCCACTCCTGGACACCGTTTTGTAAATTTCTTGTTCAATTTTCTTGTTGTTTCGCGTGAACAAGAGAAATTTCGGCCCACGTTTGTTAAACAACATTATCTGATACAAAGTGCGTACGGATGGGAAAGGCCAGCCCTGTTCTAGCTCACATTTCTTTACGAATGTATCTTTTCCTTTGCGCGGTTTGCTACACTGTTTCACGACGGTCCCAACCAGTCACAATATCAGATAAAGGCACCAATATCCTCGGAAGGCATAATCTGTCAAGGCGTATGCACTTCCATGCACAGACACTGTTGCAGTTACTTGTCGCGTACCATTTATCATGGGGTCTTGCCCTATTATTCTGCCCTTCGAATATACGTTTGTTTTGCCCGAGTCTTCTACACTTCGTCCGGTCCATACCATTACACATATGTTTTTAGCGGTTAAATCATTGGTTTTCCTCTTGCATTTTACCTTACATTGATATATCATAACCCCGCTTCTCATTTCAATACCTTACGCTATATCCAAGATGACGGATTTTAAGATGGCCGCCAAGTCAGTGTTAGAGCATATCAAATATCTTGATATCCTGGTGCTGCCCATCCTTTCCGTTTCCAACATAAACTGGTATCTTGGGATGTTTACCTTATATCATATTGTCGCGTGGTGCGTTATGTTGCGGAGCATATCTCCGGTGTTTCTGGATGGGGGCAGCTCCGATCTGGCATTTTTCTTCTTTTCTATTATGTGTTCTCTGGGCGACGTTTGAGTCGGATCTGATCGTGCCTTCTTCTGTATATTGCTTGTTAGCACCAAACATCTTATTGGGTACATTTTAATCTGGTTTTCGAAGTAATCATAACACATGCATTTCGCTAGTAAGCGTAACGGATGACATAAATTAGGTTACTGATAACAGAAAACTGACAGTTTTTAATCTACTTGAATATCGTACGACATTTCAAACGATTGGTTTTGACATATTGCATCGTTAATTCTCATTATTGTTTAATTTTTCTGAATCAGTGGTTAAATTGTTTCACTCTTACCTTTTTCAACATAAACAAAAAGTAGTGATAAATCAGGATCACAAATCGACATTAAATTCTATCTACAGTAGAGTGCCGCAAGATAGCGTACTAGATCTCATTTTGTTTCCCTTTTACGCTATTGGTCATTCTAAAACTCTGAAATATTGTGAATACCATTTTTATCTACAATCTTCAGTATGCTTCTTATCCTCAACAATATATTAATAACGTAATTGAGAAAATAAATATAGAATTAAGCAAAACCAGCGACTGGTCTACGGTTCATCTATTACTTCCATCTTTTTATCAATAATTGAAAAAATATTTCTAAGCGAATTTGTGTTTTCTTCTTTGTTCTTAATCAGGACGATGTTGAGCCAAACCGGCTCGTTCCGGCTCAGTTCACCTGAGTTATTGGCTCCAGCCGGCTCGGTTCGGCTCGGCTCAGAAAAGTTATATACTCGGCTCGGTTCGACTCAGGTGTGAAATCTGGTCGAGCCGGCTCCGTTGGGTGAGCTGTTGGCTCGGCTCGGTGGTGACTGAACCGTGATTCGAGCCGCCCGAGCCGTTGACAACACTAGTACTGTTGTAAATAATTCATCATGCAGTGCTGAGTTTCTCAAGTATATATTTCAATTAATGCATGCATTACTGTTTCCTGCTGCGTACAAGTTTCTTCAATGGCTTCAACATTTTCACCGTAGAATGCGTTTTCATTATATCCGCTCTTACGTGTACTTAAATCCTAGAGAATCCAGATGATCATTGCTTGAACGCATTAATTTTCTAGATATCAGGACAATTGCGGTACAGTTAGAAAACCAGTTTTTCTGATATCTATGAAAGAAAACAAAAACCTAAGTATTTCTAGAACTTGCCTTTAAATAATATGGACAGGCGTTTGACCAATGAGAGATAAGGGTTTGCTTACATTTTCCAGTTTTGGACTATCACAAACAAGCATTTGTTTACATCTTTTGGATGTGTCTACCTAGTAAATGTTTTTTTTTTTTTTGATTTTCTGTATGAGTAATTTTTATATTTGAAGTGTGTATATATCGATGGTGAGTTAATGATGGTTTCATATTCTGAAAGAAGATTTTTAGTCTGCTTTTAGTATGCAAAATGCCCCGCAAGTCCCCTAAAAGTTCATGTTATGTTCTCCTAGAACAATGTTCTGGCTACACCAATGTTATAAAATTTGGTCTTTGCGTAGCAGTTCATACTGCGTGCTTATCCTCTGCGAACACTCGAAAAGTTTCTCTCTCAGGAAGAAGAATACGAAGTTATTTCTAATAGTACCGAAAATGTCCCAGTACGAAAAATACCAATAATCGAAGTACCGCAAATGTTGCAGTATCCAAATGTCGATACCGCAAGTGTTGCCCATTTAAGTTTCTAAAAACGCTTCATTTAATGCCCTTGTCAAAAGCAATTTTTCCTGCACAATTCTGTGCTTTGATTCTTCGTCAAAACGAAAGGAACAAATAACAGCTGAAATACAAACGGAAAGGAACAAACTGTACTTCTTTCTTTTCCTTTCTTGATCTACATAAATAATTCTAGAAATAGTAGGATTACTTTAAAAAAATGAAACATGTGACATATTAAAGGAGGTTGCTTAAGATTGAAACTATTGCATAACAAAAGTCTGAGCTATGAAAATGTTCAAATAAATTATCTTCTATCTTCCAGGTAAGAAAAATAAATTGTTATAAATTACGAGAAAAGTATATTAATTTAAATGTAAATCCACTATTGTATTTTAGAAAATAAACGCATGTAAATTGAAGTTATGTGATTAACTTGGAGCTAAAAAAACACCGAGAAACCGCCGTGTAAAGTCTAACTGACGCCGTCTTTTTAATTGCATAACTAGCTTTCGCCATTCGGTGAGTCCGGTCCCAGACACTTGCATTTGCTCTTTCTCCGGCCTTTCACTTCTCATATTCCTAAGATCTTTTAAGTGGTTTGGAGATATGGCAATCTTATTATAACAATTTCAACCCCCTACTTAATCTTCCCGACGTTTTTCTTTCAACCGTATTATTAAAAAAAGCTTAAATATTCTTTAATCAAGATGTTTCTGCTTTTAAGGGATTTCGGAATATGGCCATTCTATTTTACCAATTACAATTAAACCTTTCTTCTAAGGAACCATTAAAAAAACGCAGAAATATGTCTTTAATTGTTTTACATGAAAACCCTAATCACCAATTTTCATTTCCGGAGGGAGCTCATGTGGTTCGGATTAATCAGTAGGTTCATGTTTCATAAGCTTCGCTGATAAAGGGGAAGTTAAACTCAAAATCAACTCAACTCAACCAATTTTCATGTAAATAACTTTAACAATTTTCGATATATGACCATCCAATTATCACCCTATTTTCTCTCTTTCTAGGGCAAATATCATAAAAACGCTTACATACGTACCTAATTGTTAAAATAAGTAGTTCATATACCAAATTTCATGTCTCTAACACTCAAAGATTCCAAACTATACATTTTAAGATAATAATTGTCACTCCTATTTCTCAGCTTTTCCTTCCAATTTTGAAAAAGTTTTCTTTTAGTGGGACCTTACATTACAAAGGCCCTTCCTAAATTTCAAGTTTCAAGCTTAAACGGTTTGGCCTACGCGTTGATCAATCAGCCACTCACAACTTATTATTTTATACAGAGAAATACATAATAAGCAAATTAATGACAAAAGTATTCTTACAAAAGCAGTATGGCCAAGAACTCATATACGGTGTTAAAATATGTAGATATTTATTCATTTGGTAAAATTCATAAAACTAAGGGCATAAGCTTAGCGTACGCGCCTTTGGAGTAGGAGATCCGTCTTTGATTACAGGTAGGAACTCATGTGGTTTGTATTCCACGTTAATCAGTAGGTCTACGTCCCATATAGCATCGCTGCTGAACGTAACGTTAAACCTAAAATCAGCTCAGCTTAGCTAAGGGCATAAGTAGGGTGGACCTACGACTTTTTGGGTCTAACCACAGATGACAACGTTGCACCGCTATTGTTTTATAATTGCTGTAAATCTTCCTACTCTGGAAATCCACGGAACTTGACATTCTCTTCACTAGATGAGCACTATTTACACAATATATATATATCTATATATATATATATATATATATATATATATATATATATATATATATATATATATACAGTACAAAATACACAATAATATTCCACATAGAAAATGTTAAACACAACAGTATATAGCAAATTCATCAAATGATAAAAAATAAAGAAAACCTATATATTTAACACAAATGCAACTAACAACCTATCACTGAGAGGGCGCGACCATCTTATCTTCGAAGCATCAGTGATTTTGTGTCGAAGGTAACGTCAGGCGAAAAGACAGGCTGCGCGTTAGTTTACCTTGTCTTATTTCCACCATGGGTGTTAATAGTTGATATTTTCCATCACAAAGTACGTTTGGCAACAGTATCAAAGTACGTTTGATTTTGGTCAAGTGCCCTATTGCTTGTGCCTTTAGCTATTTACCTGAAAGCTATACAGCGAACTGTGTGCGTTCTGTGTCACTCCCTCCCTGCCCCTACATGTGCTAGCGAGAATATTATTTGTCTTTTATGGATTGGGGTAAGGGGTAAGACACCTTGCATACCCTGGAAGAGTGGAAGGGAGTAGTAACATATAAAATGATTGAAAAAGACGACCGATGTTAATGCAGAGTTCATAGTTTCCAGGTCGCTGAGATGATTAGGCGTAATGCGATCAGGCGTTTTCTATTAGTAGTTTCTTCATATACGTTCACCAAGTTAACGAACCTTGACTTATCTGCGTATAGTAGTTGGTAGTGTATCCTCCATTGTGATTTTGCAGTACCACTGACCGAATGGCGAGATACTTTTAATATATAAGCTCTGACAAATTTCTTGAAAACTGTTCTTATATTGTTAAAGTTTTAGTGTCAAATTGCATTTTGATGCATGGAAAATACTTCAAGTAAATAAAATATAGTAGATGAATGGTTAGTATAAAGGACTCCTACTTGTATGACCTAGGTTCAAATCCCGTCCGTTCTTATTGATTTTGTCCCTTAGATACGCTCATATAGCGCGACACAAATGACGTTATGTCTGAACACTAATTTGTACGTGGCGCTAGGGTCAGTTAGGCACTCTGAATACTCCCAACTTTCTCTCTGACAAGCCGCTGTTGCTATGTTCTCACCTCAGCCTTCCTCTCCAACCTCCGCTCTTCCTTTTACCCAAACGTCAAAAATTAGAATTGCGAAAGAATCTGTTCACTCAATATTATTTGATATTGTGCTTGTAGTAGATACAAAATTTAATCTCAGTTTGTTTTGTAAAACTGTTTGCAAATTACATGTGTCTGTAGTATTTAGGATCTGTATGAGATTTTTGCACGTTAATTATGTATACCGGCACGTTTAGGTATATATTCTGCTATTCTTTTATTATAATAATGAATTTAAATTCACGTGGACTTCCATTCCTTAACACAATACTCACTGAAGATAAAATACTACGAAAGACTTACTAACGATACAATAAACTGGGTTTCCTCATCTCATTTTATATCACGACCCTTTTTATCGCATCCTTTTGCCTGTAATCCCCATAATTAATTTCCGGTTTCCAATAAGTTTTTCATTATTGCTGCCAATAGCTTACATTTGTAAGTTGTATTTTTTTGCTTCTGTTGTTTCAATTTGCAGTTTCTCACCTGTTTCTCCTTCTTTCATTCCAAATGTTTTTAACTAATCTGTATTTCTTTACTATTCTTTCCTGTATTTGGTAACAAAGTATACAAATAAAAATATGTCTATCAAAATAAGAAGTTTAATATATATTTTAAAAGAATTTTTTCTACTAGGTCCTAATTACAAGTATCGTTTTCATTTCCCTTCGCGATCCCAAGTTGAGAAACTCCCAAGGGACAAAGTGGACAATTTATTGCGAAAAAAGGATGACTTTTTTAGTTTAACGTCCCACAGCTATGCCCTTTAGGCTAAAAGAAACAGATGATTGATTAAAATAAATATTTGACAAATTATTTTTTGCTGTCCGGAAATGGAACCACGGGCAACGTGCACCAAAGCCATATACGCTACAAACTAGACCAGCGGGAATGGTTCATTTATTATATAAAGAAGAATGAATTATATTTGCGAAATAACTTTCAAAAGGAATAGCCCTATTTGTTTAGTTTCTGTAGTGGTGATAAAGAATCGATCTGAGGAAATAATGGAGAAATGGTTACATTAGGGCAACACAATATGGATGTCTATTTGCTACACATAATCTCATTGCACGCCTTGATTTTTATTAATATTAACGTGTTACAAGAAAAATGCAGTCGACCAATGTTTTTGTAAAAAAAAGTTTTGTTCTCAAAAAAAGTAGTAGTAGTAGTTACATACATAAAACAAATGTTATAATATTACTCCCCCACGAAAACAACAAATATTACGAAAATACTTCTAACTTTTCTAACCTCAATTTACACACTGGTCTATCTAGATCAAAATTCAAGGGGGGAAGTCCTGAGGAATTTTCTCTGTGAAAGCAAAGTTCTGGACTAAATTTTGAACACTGGAATTAATAATACGGGAGAAATAATACATACATACGTGAAATACGTTATCTTGCTCTAGGAAAAATGTTTCAATGATTTTATCATTGGTTTTAGACATAATTCGGTCCTTGTCATGTGGACCACTGTCGTACACAGAATTTCATTAAAGACATCCAAACTTAAAAAGTTTCAAATTCCAAAATACGTTCGTTTTTGTATGCATAAGTACATATCTGGATATGATATATATATATATATATATATATATATATATATATATATATATATATATATATATATTGATATGATCTTGTTGATGTGGGGGTTAAAATTGTAGAATCACCTTAAGCTACTGTATGCGACTGAGCAAGAACATTAGGGGGGCCAAGTCATTAAAAATTCTCTTACACATAGCTAAATTATGTTTTTGTATTAATAATAGCAT